>NC_140029.1:51852158-52452158 GCF_963513975.1 Fringilla coelebs
TGTATTTGCTGATCACTACTTGCTGGTACTTAGAAATTTCCCTCTGAGGGATTCTGCACACGTTTATGATGAAAAGAATTAATTGGTCCTTAGTTGTATAGGTAAGATGAACTATAAAAGGACTTAGTAATCCTTCCTTGGGAGTCTGTTGTATTTAGAAGCTAGGTGTGCTAGGGCATGATATTAGCATTCCTGATGTTTTTCCAAGAGATGTACGGAGAACAAGTCCTTAAACTAGATTTGCCAGCAAAAAAATCAATCTGTTATGACACTTTTACCAGTATAGAAGGCTAGGTAGGCAAAATCTAAGATGCAGGTGCTGGAGATCCTAAACAATGGATGAATACTAGAGTCTCTGCAATAAGTCCCTTCTGCTTTTGGGAAAATTTCCAATATCTAGGCAAGATTTACTTTTTTTCCCCCAAAAGTAGGCATAGTTTTTAATCCTGCAAACATTTGCAGTCATTGTACAGATTGCCCAACTGCTCTTCTATTCAGACCAGGGGGATCTTTTACTGAAGAGTGTGCAAATTGCAATATTTGAAAATACGTGGAGGCATCAAGAGAGGAAAGGCTAGTTTGTGTGACTTAATGTTTTTTACCCACCATATCCTGTAAAATAATAATAATTATTATTGTTATTAGTAAAGATTTGAAAATACCGCTTTTTTAAAGAAAATAAAGTAAAAGCTGGACAATACTTTGCTTTTTTTCCAACAAAAAATTGCATAGTAGCTAGAATTAGTATTGGAATTCTAGCAGATGCATTAGTCTCCAGTTATGCAAAATGTTGCTCATTCTTATGGCATCCTTCAGTTTTCACTGGATCCTGTATAAGAAATACTGTGGTATCCTGCCATGCAGAATAAGACAGAAACTAATTTCATCCCAAGATCCAAGCATCTATATGCTTATATCCAATTTATATTACTTTGGGCAAGCACTTGGGCATGTCTGTCATGAAGAGTTGTTAGAGTAGTTCAAAATAAAGACAAATACTTAGTTTGAGAGTTTAAGAAGGAAGTAGTGTGGGCAGACTTAATCCTCCACTCTCTTTGTATGGCTGTGTAAATGGCCATGGGACATGTGAGCATGGCTGCAGGTGTAACATGGTGGGTAGTCCATTGTTTTGGAAGGATTGAAATCCAGTCCCTGGGGTAATGAGTATTTTGGTGTCCGTAGGTAATGAACAGTGGTTTGATTTTAAGACTCCACATGCTTTGCAGGGTGTCCAGACAAGCAAGCAGTAGGTTCATGTTCATTTTTATATTGCTTTGTTCTTGGAAAAACCAATAAGGGAGTGGGTTTATCTAAAAGTTTTTCAGCCTGGAGAAGAAATGGCTCCATGGAGACTTTGTTGTGGCCTTTCAGTGCTTATACAGAGATTAAAAGAAAGACAAGAGAGAGACTTTTTACCAAGGGCTAAGACTTTTACCTACAGGACAGGAACAGTGATATCAAACAGGTTTAAATTGCCCATAAGGAAGAAATTTCTTATTACGAGGATGGTGAGACACTGGGACAGGTTGCTCAAAGAAGTTGTGGGTGCCTCATTCCTGGAAGTATTCAAGACCAGGTTGGATGGGGCTTTGAGCAGCCTGGTCTAGTGAAAGGTGTTCCTGCACTTGGCAGGGGGTTGGAACTCCATGATCTTCAAGGATCCCCCCCTCTATGGTTCTGTGAACTTCTGTTTAATCATTTAAAAGAGGAACATAAGTATCTCTCTGCTGCAGAGTGATCAGGACTCCCAGAAATATTTATTCAGTGTCCAGGAAAGCTTCAGTTGTATTCCTGCCCAAAGTGTGGTGCTGCTGTTCACAGCAAGGGTGGAATTAAGATCCAAATATTTTATGCCATTTTACATCTTTTCTCAATTTACAAAATTTTCACTTTAGGCACACAATGTTAAGGACAGACTACCTAGCATCAGGTGGCAATTCCACTTCAGTGAGCAGTGACTGTGTTAAGTTCCATGTCAGTTTTGAGTACACTGTCATTGTAAAACCGAAATTCCTTCTGAGGAGTTACTAAAACTTATTTTTTCCATCTAAATAAGTAATAAAAAGCCACAGAGAGATTCTAGAACCCAAGCTTGTCTTTTAGTGAATCTTCTAACTTCCCACTTCAGAGCTTTTACTACTGCTGAACTAAAGGGCTTACAGGGAAAAAGAAGTGTCTTGTAATTGCTAAACTAGTTACCTACACAAACCTAATTAAAAATCGTTAAGATGTCTTAACTGGGACCTAAATTGCACTTCACCAATATATAAGTGGTGTATGGTATACCTGGAAGTTAATATCATCATATGGAGCAGATTGTTATCATGCTTGCAGTCTGATAGAACTCCTTGGAAACCTGAAGGGATTGTGTTGTGTGTGTAACTAAACTAAATATTGCTAATTAAATTCCTAATCAATAATTCTTCATCACTGAATCCTGAGTCTAAGGCAGTTTTCTTAAAGCTTCCTTCAATCAAATGTATGTTAAAAAAAGCAAATTTCTAATTAGATGCAGAATAAGATTAAAACAGTATTTTGCACAAAAGAGAACATAGGTTTTTCTTTGATGTTCATTTAAGGAGTAATATCTCTTGATAACTGTTTGACCATACTCAAGGAATTTGATGCCTGTACCTTTGTTTTCTAAGAATTATGATGTCATTTAGGATCAAAGAAAAATAGAAACCTGATTCTTTTTTGAAGTTGCTGTTGTGCAATATCAGTTCTGGCTTCTAATGATATTCAAGTGCTCAGTGAGATCTACTACTCTAATAACCCACATATAATATCCTTCCTAAGAACTACGTGACAAAAGGCATTTGTAATTATATTTACTTCTGAAAGATTATGGTTTATAGTTAAACCAAGAGAGGCATCCTGTCATTTTCAGAGCCCGTTAAATGTGACAGAATCTATTTTTCTGCCAACTTGTGAAGACCAGGCAGAGAGCAAATTTGCTGTGGTCAGCTAAGTGTAACCACTGAGCAGGAAAGTGAATTTAATAATGCATTATTGTTCTTCACTGAAGGTGAACTGTTACAGTGCCTTTGTTATAGCAGACTTTGCCTCTGCTTAGGTTTCCAGATGCTGTGCAGATTACCTGATTAAAATCTCTAATGCATGATAAAATGTTCCATGTATGCTTTTATATTAACATAAATGCATCAGTTTTTGAGGACTGTGACACTAAAGCTAATTGGAAATATTTACTACTCCATTATATGATGCATATTACAAATAAGGATTTATTATCTGTAGAACAAATGATAAGCCACTGGAATTCACAAGGCTTATAACTGCACTGTGGTTTTGGGGGGGTTAAAATAATGAGAACAAATCTCAAGAGGTTTATGGCAGTACCTCAGACTCCTGAGCTGGTCTTGGATGTTGGTCTTGTGTTTTCATTTTTACTTCACACAGTAATTCAACCAAAATTCCTCCTGGCCAAATTATGTTCTTGGCTGTATCCTGTCATCATTTCAGCCCTTTCAGCTCTTTATGTTTTATGGCTTCATCCTGCTTTTCTTGAAATTCTGCCTTTTTTTGGTTATCCTATCAACTTCCAATTAAAATGTAATGCATGATAATTTGTTTATCACTAGCAAGCTGAATTCTCATCTTTTTGTTTAAAATTCTGTGATTTTGTAACATTTAAATGTTACAAATTTTTTTTTGAGGAAAGAAACACACATTATATGTACAGACCTGGGGTTCAGCTCTCCAATCTGTCACTGTCACCCCTCTGTCACTGTTTTTGTGACCTGTTCAAGTCACATCTTCATCTGTCGCATCCAATTCTGTACTAGTGAGAAATTTACTTAATCATTTTCTTAAAATTGGTGAGCTTCACCAATGGAGGGCATCAAGAGTAAACCATAGTTTTATATGCATGCAAATGAACCGTCAGCATAGCAGGAGCCACGTTCAGCCGAGGCTGAGTAGTGGAATTCAGGTGCATGGGAACTAGGCTGTGGCAGAATGGTGCAGGAGAGAATCCAAGAGCCCACACCTGTTGTACATTTAACTCAAGTGAAGCTGCAATGATTCATGCCAGCAAAAGAAACCTCTCCTTTTTTTTTCCTTAAGAGCCATTGAACACAGTTCTGCATTGCTACCCATTTTACTTCTTTAAAGGACCTACATGTATTTATTATTGTATCTACATTCATAGTTATGTGTTGTGTTTAGAGAGTAAATGTTGAGGATTAATTCCTTGACTCTGGGAATAAGATTGCTATTACTTGCTTTCTGAGGTGTATCTACATCTTGAAAAATGAAGTTGAGAATCAGAAGTGATAAGCGACGTCCCTCATGACGAGAGATCTTGTCTTCCACAGGGGGAGAGGGAGAGCTGGATCAGAGATTTGAACTAATTGTTTAAACTATAGTTGTAAACAGCCAACTTTATTGGAAAGAAGGAGGGGGAGGGTGTTTTTTTTTTTTACCTTTGTCATATGTGTGAGTAAAACAATGGACCAAAGAGAGCGGAGGCTCAGGAGACTGAAGGGAGGGTGGGTTAATATAAGGAGCAATTGGATTAGAATTGGACTTTGGCAGGGAATGGTGGATGAGAAGCTGATAGATTTTGACTTGTTATTAAATCAAAAGAAGGAAATAGATAATTTCATAGTAGAATCAGCTTTTATTTCTGTTAGTCTTTTATCCATTTTTCTTTTCAGCAGAATATTTGTAAAATGGATTTTTTTTTCTCATAAAGGACTGGGCAACTTTAAAGGACTTAGAGGAGAAAAGAATTGTGTGATAATTGTTAAACTGGGAGGTCTAATTACCTCCACAGTTAATTAAAACTCTTTAACTGCCCTCTTGGTGTGACAATGATACTTTCTCCTTTCTAAATGAAAGTGTAAAGGTTAAACAAAGCAGCAATCTAGCAAACAGCCTACTAGAATTTGTAATCTGACCCTGAGATCTACTGTTTACTTTGCAGAAATTACAGTCCTGGAGTGTAAAACAGGTGCAGAACACTCGATACTGTTGCCCACTGTTATACAAATGACTTGCTTTTTACTAGGCACCTAGAATTTCCTGCATTTCCTGAAAAACTCCAGACACCCTAGATTAACAAAGTGGAAAAACTCAGTCTGTTTCTTGACCGTGACCTTGGCAATGAGACAAAAGGAGATTGGCAATGTAGTGTATTTGTTGTACACAGAAAAAAAGGCTCACCACTGGAGCCCTGCAGATAGAGCTAAAATGCCTCAAACAATTGTAAACGTTATCACTAGTAGTAGCAGCATTTCAGCTCTTCATAACCCAGGAAAAGTAGATATTTATTTTGCCAAAGCTACATTTTATTTCAACTCCTTCCTTTCTTTCTTTTTCTTTCTTTCTTTCTTTCTTTCTTTCTTTCTTTCTTTCTTTCTTTCTTTCTTTCTTTCTTTCTTTCTTTCTTTCTTTCTTTCTTTCTTTCTTTCTTTCTTTCTTTCTTTCTTTCTTTCTTTCTTTCTTTCTTTCTTTCTTTCTTTCTTTCTTTCTTTCTTTCTTTCTTTCTTTCTTCTTCCTTCCTTCCTTCCTTCCTTCCTTCCTTCCTTCCTTCCTTCCTTCCTTCCTTCCTTCCTTCCTTCCTTCCTTCCTTCCTTCCTTCCTTCCTTCCTTCCTTCCTTCCTTCCTTCCTTCCTTCCTTCCTTCCTTCCTTCCTTCCTTCCCAGGAAATGAGTGCTGTATTATACATAATTTTGCAAATAACATGGACTATCCTTTTTCCCACATTTCTTTCAACTGAGCATATTTCTAACCAGTGCAACAGTCAGAAAATTGCTGCTAAATTATTGGGTATTGGACATCTCTGAGCACAGAAAGTTCTGGATGCACTGCAGGAGCTCACAGGATATGCCTTGTGATAGATTATTGATTATCTTAGTAGGAGATGCCTCTGGAAGTGAGCATATGAAATCTATCCAGTCACATCTTGGGTCAGGTTAAGGACACATATATGAAATTAGGAATTCTGCTGGCCAGTGTACTTACTCACTTTTTTCCTTAACAAGCAAGAGTCAAACTTCCTGCCTGACTTAAACCATGAGCAAAGATTTGATACTGTTGAAATGGAGGAATTTTTTAAAAACCCACTTGTATAGCAAAGGCTTGTTTCAAGAGGTTATCTTAGATGCAGTTCTGGTTAAAGCCAGCCTCCCACATACCTCTTCTATGCTAGGAATTTTTAGGAAAATATTTAGTTCTGCACTGTAAGTTTAGCCCTATCTGAATACTGAACTTAGATTTATGCAGTGTTTTCTCCCCTGTGTCTAAAGTGTTTGCCTTCTAGTTTGTCTGACATGAGGATCTGCATCTGGCACCTTTTTATCTGTGATTAATAAAAAAGGGGATTTAAATCTTTGTTCAACAAAGATGTACTGAAATACAGACTTTTTCTGAGTGAAAACTTATGTTTTCATCTGTGTGTAATTTTTTCAGTTCAAACAAAATAGCTACATATGTTCAGTTTGCAGCAGTCTGATTTGTGGGAGTGAAAGCATGTCCATTTTCCATTGTGTGAACTCATAAAAATACAACTTCAATGACTTTTTAGCTGCATTTTCAAGGCACGTCGCTCCTTTGTTACATAGCAAAGCCTCCATGTAACAGGCCATAAATTCTGCTAAATAAAAGAGATCTAGGGAGTGAGCTTAAGCACTGAATCCTTGATTGTCCAGACTGCTTAATTGTTAGCTTTTAGCCTGGCTGTTTTGACTGCTACAATTAGCTCCCTCCACAACACATCTGCTCTAGAAAGTACTAGCACTAAATAATGTGGGCACAAGAAAATCTTCACAGCATGGTCAGAGATCAAATTGCAGCCCTTTTGTTTAGCATTGCGACATCCAAACACAAGGGAATTATACTTGTTTCAGGAAAGGATATCGAGCCCTGACTTTATTAACAGAACATTTTATTTGCAGCAAAATAGTATCTATGATGCTGTTACCTTTACCTTGCAGTCCTGACTTTGCTTGCTTTCATTTAGTATCAGAAATATTTAAGACGCATATTGCAAACCTTTTCTTTATACAACTTCTGATTTCAAGTAATTTGATTTATTTCAAATCGAAGTTTTCTAACCATGTACTGTTGCACATTTTCCAGACTTTCAGTGGATTTATTACAAAACATTTGGCTGGGGCTTGTTCATTCATTTCACCTTAAGAGTCCTACCTCATTATACTTGCACATTAGCACTGCAGATATTCTCTTCTACCCAGTTATTACTCATTAGAAAACAGTTGCTGAAACCAGTCAATAGCTTTTCCACCCAAACTTAGACTAAAAATAGAATAATAGAATCACAGAATTACAGAATGGCTTGGGTTAGAAGGGTCCTTAAAGATACCTCGTTCCAGCTTCCCTGCCATGGCCTGGGATACCTTTCCTAGACCACATTGCTCAGTACCCTGTGCAGCCTGGCCTTGAAGCTCAGAAGTGGAATTTGTGTTTTCCTACTTTATCTTTGGTGAGTCCTTAGCCTGTTTTTATCCCCAGGCTGCACTTGATGCATTTCTGCAAATTGTCAGTTGGATTTTCAGTTTCAGCTGTTGGCTGGGAGGGGGTGTATTAAAAATAAAGGAACATTGGCAGAGAAACTGAATAAATGAGTTCCTTGGTTACCTGTTTTTAAACAGAAATCAGTTCTGAACTTTTGTTCTGATTTTTTTCATTAGAAATATAGCACAGAATGCTTTCCTGTTGCTCTCTTAGCCATCGTGTTTTACTTTAACTATTGTAACTTTTGAGGTGAAGGATTCAAGGTAACATATTAATAACTTACTCTGAAAAAACAATGAATAGAGATAATTCTTTTGCTTGAAGTCAATATTAGTTTTAAACAATAATTGGGTTAGAACTTATTTGTAAAGATCAATAAATTACGTTCTATTTTATCTAATGGACATAAAAATAAGAAATATTGTCTAACTGACATGTGAAACCCATACATCTCAAAATTATTGGAAAGCTATAATCTGCAGGGTCCTAGTTTTATAGGACTGCCTCATTGTTTTCTTTCCAATTTCACTACTCCATTTTTCCCTTTCCCACAGAACTGTGGTACAAGTCTACATTAGAGTGTCATCCCATAGTTTGTATGAGAAACCCTAAGGAGCACTGTCCTTGCTTCTGGGAGCTGAAATATGTGTCAGTGCTTCTGAGCACTGATTGAAATGATGTAACATTGTAAATAAGTAGGTACAACTCGATCCCATATATTTAATGAGTGTAAATAGGAGTGACCAAGAATGAAATTCATAGGTGAAACGCAAAAGTATGATGAGCAGTATTTAATTACAGATACCTAAAGAAATAAAGGCACTTTTTGGGTTTGTTCTATGCATTTACAGAGTAATTACAACATCACAGAATTCTCATACAGCTTTTAGGGGGTTTGGAGTTTTTTTTTGTTTCTCTTTTCTCTTTTGGAGTATTTAGCATTAAGTTTTTATAATTAAAATCTTAACAAACGAAGATGAGGGTGCTTTCATTTGTAACCAGTTTTATTTAATTTACTTGATTCAATTTAAAAGATAAAGCTGGTTGGCTAATAAAATTTTCAGTTTAATTTGTGCACTAAGTAGTAACAGGTAGGAAAGAATTACGTAAAATTTTAATTGGAATTTACAGAGGGAATGAGGATTTAGTCAAATTAACATTGGGTTAACCTAAAATGATTTTGATTATTTTTAAATATTAAAAGCATTCATTTTCAAAGCACTGCTTAAAAAAATGATAACTATCTTAATTAATTTAAATGAAAAATTGATTGTAAAGAAACTATCAAACCATGCAAGAATTGTCTTCAAAACAGCAAAACAAAATCAAATCATTGTTTTTGCATTTGTTTCTTCCAATTTATTTAGTCAACTGAACACATTAACTGAATTAACAAAAAATTCTGCCTGTTCCTTTCTTTATCCTTCAATGCAGAAACAAAAAAAATTGAGTTCACAGTTACACATTTTTCAGTTGCAGGGTTTTTTTGTATTCACTGGTGTTTGAGCATGGTCATCTTTCCTAAGCTGTACACTTTTTTCCCCAACAGCTACAATCCCAGGTTGGTGGGTAACATCAAACGTTGACTCTGTAGGATTGTTAAGTGTTAGTATGAGTTCCTTCATTGTGCTTTGAATAAGGAATTAGAATTTAGTTCTTGAGTGGGAGGAGAAAAGTGGAAGAGGAATTGGAATATTTACCATGTTGGAATCAGAAAGCAATGTTTTTGGGGTTTGTTTTGCTATTTTTCTCAATGTGCTGAGTTTCTGTTACATTTACTGAATACTTAAATGAAGAAAAAATGAGCAAAAGCTTTTAAAGCAGATGATGCTAGTGATGTTTTTCTTTTGATATGGCTTGCATTTTATGTGGTTTGTTCTTTCAGTTATTGTATGTTTAGCCAACCATCAGCCCCATACTGAAAGTCAACAATAATAAAAATGTAAATCATCATCAAAAGCATGCCTTGCAGTGAGAGAACATTTCTAAGATTGTTTATCAGTTGTTCATTTTCTCCTGTCAGATGTTGAAATCTTTTACTTCCCATCATATTGCACAGAAATGCAGTTTTACTGATAGTGTCTACTTGTAGCTAAGCTGTGAAAAAGTCAAAATTTCATTTTGTAAGAGCAGTTATCACACAGACTACTGCAGACCTAGGTTATTGGTCCTTATTTAGCAAGCTCACAGATAAGATGTCTAATTTCCTGGCCAACCTTTTTGTATGTGTGAGTGTGTGTGTGTGTGTGTGTGTGTGTGTGTGTGTGTGTGTGTGTAAGAGTCTGTATATATGTGTGTGGGCCCATTAAAATATATAAGAATTATAAAAAGTACCCAATAAAAAATGCCCTAAAAAATACCCTTTTTCACTTGCAATATACAGGTAGAGAAATAATGTAAATATTTGCCATGAAGCCACTTTTAAAAAATAGGGTTTGAATTATTGAATTAACTGTTGATTTTATATTACAGCATTTTAAAATTAGAAATATGAGACATAGGGACTACCTGACTTAACATTAGGCACAATTCAATACATCCTCAATCAAGTTCTTCGGCTGTTGATTTAAGTTTGAAAAATTTCCATACCAAAATTGGAACTGTTCTGGAAAAATTGAGGGAAAAAGATATATTAATGTTCAATAAAATAGAGGTTTGTCTACTGTCTTTCCACAGATAGCTTCTCTGATATATTAAAATAATACTTCTGTTTTCAGCTAAAAGAAACCGGTACCAATTTTTTTTTTCTAATCTTAAAAATACTAAACTACCAAAGTAATGAATAGTAGAAAATTATGTATTTTGTACTAAGCTTGGTCAGGCATAGTGAAGGAATGGTTAAAAGACCTGTTTATCTGAGAGAAAAGCCTGAAGTCACGAATAATTATTTTAAGAATTCTTTCTGTAAATGTTTTTTACATAACACATGAACAGCTTCTTAGTTGCCTTTATGCGGGGTATGTTTTTTTTCTTTTCCACTTAGTTTCTAGCTCATACTTGTGAAAGAAATGTAGCCATTCTAATGAAGTTGTTAGAAATGTAGGAGAATGACTTATTAGTAGAACTGTAGAACAGGGAGTGCTAGGTTTCATTCCAGCTTTTTTTTTTTTTTTTGAAAGCAGAATTATGAAAACAGAATTTCAAAGAAAAATTGCAGGTCTATTTAATGCATCTACTTCCATCATGTACTTTTCTGCTCACTATAGTGTACATAGAAGAGAAAGTATTTTCTATCATGCACCTCGGATATATGCTATAATTTCAGCTGCAGTTGAAGCTAACACAAGTGGACGAATAATTTTGTGAATGGTTTTCTCTGCACTTCCTAAAATTTTCTTTAAATCTGTACTCCCTTCTTAGCACAGCAAAATGAAACCTTGATTAATGTTAATACTAAACTCATTTAATAATACAAATAAGGATCCAGAAATATAATAATGACTACAGACATTAAATGCCAGTTGAAAAATATAGATAGCTACTATTTTGCCAGGACAGATGAAAACAGATATATTCATACCTGATTTCCAAGACCTTTTTTCCCAAACCTAAATTCTAGCATTTAATTTTTATGGTTCAATGAGTTGCTCTCCATAATTGGACAGCTATCTCTAGAGCACTTCTTTATGTGTTTATTAAAGATTGTCTAACTCATTTCCTGTTGACACAAAATTGTTTGAATGGCAAAGGAACTTTTATAAATAACTGACATTCAAGAACATGAGGGGAACTGTTTAAGTGGGTCATTTGCTTGTGTACTTCCATAAGGAATTTTTAAACTGTAATCTTTACTTGAATTGAGATACTATTGTGCAGTGCTTTACTTCGTTTCAGAATAACATTCATTTTAGTGCATTTTAAATGTTTGAACTCTGTAAGCATTATCTGTACCCATGAACATCTGTCTAAAATGGCTTAATTCCAATGATACTGCAGAAGTTAAAGTTCAGTTGGTGATTTTGTCTATTGTTTAGCTAATATCAATTTTTTAAGGTCTGAACTACTATTGCTGTCATTCAGTATCTCTCTCTCTCTGTTCTCATTTTCTTTTTGGGAAGGAGAATAAAAAAAAAAACCAAACCCGCAATTCAACAGTATTGTTTATTTCCCTGAATAAAATGCTCAAAGCCCTCTGCACAACACTAAATATAAAATGAGAACTAGAAATCATATGAGTTCCATATATACTCTTTCGAACTTGAACATCTTAGTTATTAACTAATCCCAATTTCAGCTTTGGTGAGCTCATTTTAAAAGAAGTACCCTTTATCTCATGATGTAAATTCAATAGCTGTTGTCAGGTCTATTAAATAGAGTATTATTTTATTTACCCCACAGCTGATAACAGAGTCACACAATTCACTCCAGACTGGTCCTCCCATAAGTTATAGCTATGATGTCTCCAAAGGGATAAAAGAAGTCATATCCTCTACTTCTCAACTTATTTTCATCATTACATATATTCTTATGCTATAATAAATCACATGAAATACTTCTTGTAGCTACAGGGCTCAAGGAGTATCTTCTGGGTTTGATAGTTATTTCAGCTCCAGAAATATATCCGAGTCTTGCTGAATGAGGCTCTGTGTTGTACACTAATATAACAGTGTTTAGACATGTTTGAAGTTTAAGAAATGTAGTTAAGTAACCCAGATCTAATCACACTACATGTATTGTCTCAAATATGCATAGGTTTTTTATGAAATGCAGCATCCAGAATATTGTTGCTCAGTAAGCTGTGAAAGGAAAGTGAACATCCTGAAAGCCTGACCTCACCATATGACATGGGAGAGGAAAAATACTCATCTTCTTAAGCAATTGGAGAGCCCTTTGCAGCACAATACCTGACTACTACAACCAGTTTGTAGCCCATACCTAACCAGATGGTACTATCCTGCTTGAGAAATACTCTCTATTGAATAGTGGGACTGATTCTATTCTCATTGATTACACATTTCCTCAATGCAGAACAGAGTAGCCTTGGTTTTCCTTTAATTTCTATCCATTTTTTTTTTTATTCTGCTGGGGAAAATGATTAAAATAAAGGAGTTCTGAAGTAAATAGTTGTTGAAAAGTAGATTAAATTTAGAAGATGCTCACCACCCACACAACATCTCTGTCTCACCAAAGACTTATGATGACAGGTTTGGAGATCTTGGAAAAGTGCATCTTGGAAAGCAGCCATATTTTGGCTAAATATCTATGCATGTGATTACTTGATACCTAGATTGGCTGCATGCTTCCATCGTTGTCTTCCTTACCTTGGTGTAAGGATGTGATGTGATATGGTGCTCCTTCAGATTCTCCACCTTTCAAACTACTCTTGAAGCAGCATCTGTATCACTTTAGTTCAGTCTAAACATGCAGGATTACATAGAAAGTGGGTAGAGCACAAAAAAGACTTCCACAAGCTGCTGTATGCCTTCAAACCCAATCTTTTCAACCAATTTCTTTGGTTTTCCACATGAAATTCGCTTGTAGGTTTTGAAAAATGTTTCATGATTTGTGACTGCAAAAATAGACCTCTGGGGAACCTTGTGTGATGTGAGGGAGCTCTGCAGACATGTTCTGTTTCTTCAGTGCAGGATGACATGGTTTATTGTCAAAATTAGACCACAGACAGAGGATAGTGGAATGGCTCAGGAAAAAGAATAGTGGAAGGACAGGAGGACATGGACAGAAACTGAAATAGAGGAAATCACACTGAAATGTAAGAGAAGACTTTTTAGCCTTGACGGTGTTGAGGAGAGGCAGTGGAGTCTCTCCAAGGAGCTACTTAAAAGCCAGCTGGACAGTCATGAGTTGGGGCTGAGCTAGGTGGTCTTCAGAGGCTTCTTCCAGCCTCAACTGCCCTATCCTGTAAAATTGTAAGGAAATGTTATCAGTAATTAATGGAAGTAAACATGTCAAGGATTTTCCTCTGCTATTTTTCAGCTATAACATGACCTGAAGAGAAGCAGTGAATAAATGACATGCTTGTTTCATTTTCTTGTGTTCTTGTGGGAGAAGAAAAATGCAACCACTTATCTGAGAATATATTTACTCTAGTATTTTCATATTCCCAAACACTCTGGTCTCATTTCTCATATTTGGGTATTTGTATGCCATGATTTACTCTCTGTTCAAGTATAGGAATCATAGAATTCCTTTTACGTAGCATTGATAACGCAGACCATTTCTATTTTCAAAAGCTTTTTGTAGAAGACATTTTTGTTACCATTACTTGTTATTTTTGAAATATCCCCTAAAGAAAAGCCCACCTAGAAAATTAGTTGGCTGCATAGCTATCCTGGCAACCTTGCATACCTAGTTAGCAGTAAATGTCTTCTTTTTAGAACTCTTAGTCTTTCAGATTTGGTTAATAGAATATCTATTTTTTACACAGAACTGATTTTACTAAAGTTTCAGAGAGTTAAAAAGTTTGAAAATCTCAGAAAGCTCTCAAATGGAAGGGTTGTCTTTAGTAGTGCTTCATAAACTTGAATGCTTTTGAGTGTAAGTCACTATCTTCTCAAAGTAACATGGGTTTTAAACATTCAAGTCTATTAAAACTTTATCAATAAAACTAATTGGAGGCTGAAAAATTATAATTACCATAAATTTGAATAAGTACATTCAGTTTAGCTGTTCACATATAAGTCAGAAATCATAACTGCATTGCAATCAGTGTACGTATCAAAATCAGTGTACATATCAAAATCTCTTGCAATATTTATTTGGTTATAAATTGGCAAACACCTTTCAGAGTTTGTAATGAAACATTTTTGACATGATTTCTGACAGAGTTGTATAATTTTAGACTAGTAAGCATAAATGTTGGGAAGTGTTTGGGGTTTTTTTCTGACAAGTCAGGCCTTGGGTGGTTCTCATGAATCATCTTTCAGATGATGACTTATTTACCAACTGAACAGGAGTTATGTGTCATGTAAATAATATAGAAATAACAAGTCTGGAAGATCTGAACTCCCATTTTACCTGCATTAAAACCAATAATTTTTCTGTCTGCTTGTAATTATTTCGGTATTTTCAGATCTGAGGTGTTTTTCCAGCCCTCTGCATCTGAACAGACCGTATCAGAAGTGATCTTTGAAAAGCAGAGCAGCACATTTTTTTACTCCAGTACTTAATCCACTTTCAGCCTTTAATTGAAAAAGGTTGGATTATTGTTTTTCATTTAAAGCTTTCATCAGCTTTTAAAAATGATAGTGCCTATATTCACAAGGGATTAAGGAAGAAAATAAGTATACACTTTCACAGCCTTTAAATCACATAATTTGCCACTGAAATTAATGTGTATCATCTTGAATTATTATTTGATCTTATATGTAAGTGCTCTGCTATTTAAAAGGAGTCTTAATAACAAATTTACCAAAGGCAGTTCAAAGCCCTTTTATCGTTTTTTTTTTTTTTCATTAGTATCTCCCATTTTCATTTCATTGCTTTTGTTCCTTACCACCTTCTTCATCCAGAAAAATAAGTAACAGCCACTGTCGCTTTTGAAATGGAAAAATGGTTTCAAATCACTGGCAAAGCTTAATGACTTCTGACTGCTGAGATATGTTAATTTAAGCCAGACCAAATGTTCCTCAGCTGCAAATATTTGGTGTTGTTCACTGGGAACTGGCAAGATTTATGAGGGCCCAGTGGCAAAGGCTCTCTGCTCACATGCCTCACATTACAATTGTTTCACATGTTAGATGATAAAAGGCTGTTTGAAAAAAAAAAAAAAGGGAAGAAGGAAAAGAATCAACTTTTCACAGGAAATGTGTATAGGTCCAAAGAGGATGAGGGCTTAGAAAGACAGCTTTGCTTTTTTCTGTCAGTGAATCTTCTCAAAGAACCATTTAACTGCTGAATTAATGTGGTATTCTCATGCCAATCTGCATTCTTTTCACCCTCTCAAAACATCAAAATCCATGTGACTAGATGGTTCAAAGCACTGGTAATGGAGCATAGAGGACTTGTTTTTGGTGGGGTTTTTTTCACTTCTAGGTGGCCAGTCCAAACCTACTGCAAACTGATAGTGGCCAAAAGTCATTAACCTTTGGCTCTTGGGTTGTTTTTGAGAATTAAGTTAGTGAGTTCGGTTTAGTAATGAGTAGATGAGTATCTACATCAGAAAAAACACAGTAAGTTATTCTGATAGACACTATTGGTAGGGAAATCTTACATCGATAGGACCGACACCAAAGTGTCCTTTGGAAAAAGGCACCTGCACGACAAGCATATCAGTAGGAAAAATCTCTGGAAACATTACCTGCCATTCTGTATATTAGTTTGCAAGACTGTAAATTGGGAAGCATTCAGTCTGTAGTAATTCTATAATAACAGAAAAAAAAAACCCTGCAGCAGGAATGGGGCGTTATAAAATTATGTTCATAGATTTAATTTTTTCCATATATGCTTAAAGGGAAACTTTCACTTATTTCATTAAATGAAAGAAAAATTAATTTCTGACTGTCTTACATTTACTCTTTAAATTGCAAGTGACTGTGAAATTTGGGGGGGTTTACACTATTCCTAATTGCTCCAGTAGGATTAGATTTTAAAATTATTTTTATTTCTGAAAGCAGAAGCCAAAAACTAGTAGTAGCAAATCCTGGTGTATAGAGAAAAAAATAAATGTTTTCTCTGCTGTATTGGATTAGACAACATGTCACCTAAAGCCCTTCTACTACCAACACTTAAAATCTTTGGGGCAAATACAGTTTTGTTTTTTCAGTCTGTCTGAGGTTGTTATTGTAGAGAGCCTAATTGCTGCTTTCATGCAGACAGGTAACCTCGCTGTTAGAGCTATCAGCTCACTGCTGCTGCTAATGCTGTAGTGCTTTGCCACTGGTTTGTCTACCCCATTCCTTCTCATGGATGATACAACAAGTCAAGTTCTTCCCAAATTCAGAGGAAGGAAGGGGACAGCAGCTTTACTTATGCTGGATCAAGTCACCCCTAAAAGCAAACAAAAATCCCACAGCGTATTTCTGTGCTGATGGCATCCTGTGCTGAGTGAGCATCGGTGTGAATTCATTCAAACTTTACGGTATGGATGTTTGCAATCAGAACAGATTAACCCTGATTATACAAATCAGCTACAGTGAAGGTCTGCTAAGCACAGAAATGACTGCTCTAATGATTATAGGGTGATAACTCCTGAGCAGTACTCAGGGTTTCCACTGAAGGTAGTGGGAGCCGTAAGGGCTAAGTGCATTCCTGGGCTTTCAAACAGGAAAGAGAAATGGCTCTGCAGGGGTCAAAATGCCCTCTCGAGTGTTAAGAAAGGATAATGGTTCTCACAGATAAGAGAAACATCTTGAAATAAATAAACTGATTGTTGGTGGTTTATTTTTTTTAAGTGTTGATAAACTAAAATATAAAAATTATTATATTCATATTTGCATCTAGGCTGAAACTATTGTTCCTTGGGGAAAAAAAAATGCACCATATATTTCTGTTAAATACTCTAATTATGCTCTTCACTGGGATAAAAGGAAAAAAAAAGCTGACAGCCAGCAAAAGAAGCAAAAATCTAAATTCTTTCCTTGCATTAAATATGACATAGATTGTAAAAAGCAATATTTTTACCCTTGAAATGTTTGAAGTATTGACATTCTGTCCACTCAATTGTCAGCTTGTCTTTAGAGATAGAGCTTCCAGGTTCTTAGCATTTAGTAAACTGACACTGATCTCTATTCTTCTTTAAACTTGTATGCAATTCTTAGCTTAGAAAAAACCCTCCATGATACCATGAAAGGTTATTCTTGCTGTAGACACTTCAAAAAATCTGTGCTATCCTTACAGCTGTTTTCCTGATCTTCCAAATTTGTATTAATAAATAAACCTTGTTCGCTTTAATTTATGTTTCAACAAAGCTTGAAATGGGATTTAGGAACATGTAGGCTGCTATTCTTGGGGGCACATGTAGAAGTTGTAGCCTGGGCTACTGGAAAGAAGGTCTCCAATGCCTCAGAGAAGGTGAGGAAGGGGAGGTGGCAGGACTGACACGGAGATAGGGCAAAGAACTGATGGAGTGAGACCCAGACCTGAGAGGCAAGAGCTTGCTTCACAACTTCTGCCTTTAATTTAGTGGGAGTTTGTGTATGTTATTTGGGCAGCACAAAATCAGCTTCACGTATCTAAGTGTCTGGCTTTGTGTACTTAAAACCAAAGTCAGAGCCTGCCTTCCTTACCTGAGCAGAACTCTGGCTGAATTTGAATAAATGGTACACATGAAAGCCTGAAAAAAAAGGCTTTTCTCCTTTTGTACCAAATAGGTATATAAAAGAATCAGCTGCATGTTAATAAAGGTTAAAGCAAGAAGAAGTATAACACCACAGAATAAATTGCCAAATCTTCTCAGCAGAAGCAATGGCATTGCTTGATTTCTCTGCTGTTATTCATACCGCTGTGTTTACTTTAGAGTGCTAGAGAAGTCCCTTATGATTTAAATAAAGTTTGTCATGTTTTACTTCTATTGGCATGTGAATTCTTCAAGGATAAAATATCTGCTAAATTTCTCTGTTTTCTTTCACTCCTGCTTATATGATGAAGCATGATTTGTGGTATTTAATGTAATCAGAGTATCATTAATTTTCTGCTAAAATGTTTCTGCATATGGCCATGCAACATAAGCATCTACCATACCATCAGTTGCTTAAAGAATCAAAATGAGGATGACAGTGTTTTTCTAAAGAAGATTTCTCTGAATCTTTCCACCCACAGGCTCTGTTGAAGGCAGTAAATAGTCCATTTTTGTTAATGAAGCTTCACTCATACAGCTGGGATTGTTTAATATTTTACGAGTGTTACTTTGTTTTGCTCTCAACGATCTCAGGCAGTTAAGGATTTATGAATCGTGTTTTTCTCAGCCCATCTGCGGTTTCCTATCTTCCCTGGCCTTGAGAATATGTTTAAATTTATTAAAGCGAAGCAAAGGCTCATTATTTCAAAGGAGAGCCAAAGTGACACAGTGAATTGGTTATTAATGGAAAGGCACTGCCATAGGGCGATTGAAATTTAATGATATCCTACAAGAAAAAAATGAGGGTGTCACTTTCCAAAAAGTCATGCTAAATGCCAGCCTTTTTAAGGTCCTGCCGCTAATTTTATGCCTGCACACAGTAATGTTTTCAAAAGCGTTTAGGAAACACGGACCAGTGACTGTACTGATTATCCTTTTCACCTTCTCGCCTGTTCCAAATGGGTTTGTGCAGTGAGCGATTTAATCTCTAAATATAGGGAACGTTAAAAAAAATAACATTGCTGTTTTTCACAAGCTAAGGGCCTTTTGCAATCCTCCAGAGATGGACTTGCAAATATGCTATCTCCATATGCTCACAGTAAGCTCTCAAACTGGCTCATCACCAAAAAGAAAAAAAAAAAAGAAAGAAAAACAAAAAACTTCAATCACTTTATTTCTTCTGCTTCTCTGTCATTCAAGAGATGTTTTATGTACACAGAGTACATTTATCAAAATTTAAGTCACACACGATTAGAGCATACCTAGGAATCTCTGAAATTTCTCAGTTTTCTCCTGATTAGTCTATATTTCCTTTCAGAAGACAGTTCTTGTCTCCTGAAATGCCTTCCACCTGTTTTTGGATTATTCCTAATTTTTAATATAATGTTCATAAAGACTTTGTCACCATGGTTTTTTTCAGTTTGAAAGACAAGCTGTGTAATTCCCTGGCAAAATTCAGAGTATTCTTCCAAAATGTATGTTGAGACTTGGGCTTTTTTTTGGAGGTTGGTTTGGTTCGGTTTTTTAAATTTGAGCTGGTTATAATTCTCAGACTGCAGAGACCCTATAATGTGGTCTCTAAGTGACTGCTGAAAGAGTTCCAAATGGAAGATGGAGATGAGGGGAAAGGGGCATACCTCTGTTAGGACTGCAGGACCAGGCTGATAGAAACTTGTTGATGGTGCTGGTGCTCAGTGGAGTATTATTGTTTAATGTTCCAGTACTAGTGATAACTATATGGTTCCTTCCTTCTAGTTGTGTGTTTCAACATATGATTTAATACAACTATAACCATGTTTAAGCACAATTGAGGAACACGGGTTGGGGATAAATCACGGGTAACACAAGGTCTGTGTAAATGTCTGGACACAAAATAGCTTGTGATAACCATGTCAAAAAAGCAGGCTTTACATTAAACACCTCACAATGTTAGATGACTGCTCCTTTGTAAAAGTAGAAGAACTGGTGTAGGATTCTCATGCCATGACAACAAAGCTGCTATGGCTACACAAGCTATTGTGTGACCTTCCTCAGTTCTCAGCCATCGGGATGAAGAATCCCCTTCAGTACTTCCCCATAGCCGCTCTCCTAAAATATCAACTCCCCCAGAAGCATACAAATATGCAGCAAAATGAAAAGGGGTAGTAGCATAAAGGGATATTTGGTATCAATCATCCTCGGTTAATACAGAAATGGTAGGAGTCTGTGGTGGAAAAGACATGCTAGGTCACCTAGTTCATCTTCCTGCTGGTGCGGGAAATGTTCCCGACATATATTTTCCAGTGCCCTGTCCAGTCTAGTTTAAATACCTGATGCAACTCATTTATATTTATATTGTAATTTTCTTACAAACATAAATATAAAACCAAACTCCAGACGTTGCCCTTGACAGGCATATTAGTAACAAATCATTTTCTAACCTTGCTTATGGTAAATTTCCAACCATCTGCTGACAGGTAAACAGAAATTTCTTTTTTTTTTTTCTTTTTTTTAGTTCTCAGAATACTTTCTCTTCCCAGTCTCATCAAATGAAATAATAATAAAAAAAAAAAAAGTAATTATAAAGTGACAGCACCATGATGTTGTTTCTAAAAGCAGAAATGTTGCCCTTTCTGGAGGTGTGGAACTGACAAGCATCCCCTACCCCTCCTACATGAAGGGCTAACCTGTGGTCTTTAAACATACCATCTGCTGTTTGAACGCCCTAGAGCTGGAGGCAGCCTGAGGCCAGGGAAGACTGGTAGCCATCTCCCTGCATTTCACATATTAGCAGCCCTAAAAAAAAAAAAAAAAAGTTAAATTAGTGCCAAATTTTGATCTCTTTCTCCCAAGAGCTTCTGGTTTGTTCTGTCGGCAGAAGAGCGGCAGCGGGGCAGAGCTGCTGGCAGCCGGGAGGCCGGGCGGTGCCGTGGGTCCCGGCAGTGCCATTTCTGAGGGGAAGGCGGCGGACATGGCTTCGCACGCCTCGGCCTCGCTCCGTGCGTGGCGCTGGCAGTGCCGCCTGCTCGGCAGCATCGAAAGCTGCTTCTCGGCACATGGAAACCACTCAGGGAGAGGGTCGTGCTCAGATTAGCGCACCAGGAGCTGGAGGGGTTACAAGGAAAGGTCAGAGTCTGTGCGGTGCTAAGTGCCTTTTTCCCGGTTTAAAGCACTGGAAGGTAGAGTCTTCAGACTGGGGGCAAGAATTACTATAGCCAGTGCCATGCCTTCACAGGGACTTTCTGTTGTCTGGGGTGAGGGGGGAGAAAAGTCAGAAAATAGGGTCGTTAAGACTATCAAACACTGTGCAAACTGATGCCCTAATAGGATTTGCATACCATTTTAAAGAACACGCTTGGAGAAATGGTGACTCAAGGGCCTGCAAGTTTGGTCCCTCTAGCTTCCTGTATTAACTATAAACTTGTCATCCTATAACCTTTCTAACAAAGACATAAACACTTCAGCTACATATATTTTGATTGTTTCATGACAGTTTACTGGAGGCTTAGCAATGACAGATTTCTTCATTGTCTTTTTGCCAAAATTTGTCCTTTAAGTCATTTTTGTTGACTGCCCCTTTTAGCAGCTCACCTCACAATGAGAGAGGAGACAATTAATGGGAGGGTGATTTATCACTGCCAAAAACTGTCAAGGACTTCTGTTGTAGCTGGAGAAAAAGCAATTTCACATTATGGCATTTCATTCCGAATACATTGTATTTACAGCTCACAGTTTTATTTTCAGAGCCTATTATCAGGTGAAACAGTTGCATCTGAAATGTTGTTTGTGACATAGGTGACCTGTTAGGATTTGATAAGTATTTACGCCAGAGCACAAGGGGCTCACACATCTGCTGTTGGCAGAAGCAATGGAAAAAAATAACCTGGAAATGAGGCGTTTGATTTTTCTGGTTCCTACACTCGAGCATCTGTTGCTATAATTAAGTGGCATTCAGTAATTGCAGAGCAATGGTGAAATAAACATATGCATTCTTGCCAGCTTTTAGGATTTGGTGTCCTTACAGTAGGAGAGACAAGCAAAGTGACTTCAGCAAGAACAAAGGGTTCTGTAACAAAGTTTAGCAATTAACTTTGCTATTGCATAAAGAAGAATTTTACAATGAAAAATAAATAGAGGAAGAAAAAAAAAATCTAAATTGGCCAGTAGCTTTTATACATTTAAACTGCGAGAGGTAAGGCAGAATATTGAACTGGGAGCAGGTTAACATTTTTCTGTTGAATGGAGTTGTATTGGAGTTGTATTTAGAAAATAAATATTGAGCATGAAATACAAACTAAAAAAATGAGAATGCAAGAAATGTATTATACACATTAGAGATTTTGTAATGAAATGTACTCCTTCAATTTGAAGGGGAGTTGAGGTCTTTGTGACAGCCCCTACTGCCTTGGTTTACACCTCAGTTGTGGTGTAAATGAAAACAGAACCTGGTGTTCTGTCAGTTAAGTTAGCATTAGTTAAGAACACCGGTTAAAAGAGGCTTTTAAAATTCATCATTTGTTGAGCATTTGTTAAACAGTCAGGTGTTCCTTATTCAGAATACCTTTTTAGGTTATTTTTTAGAAGTGGCGAGAACTGGGGTAATATAAATTTTTTTCTGAGAGGATTTAAGTCAGAACACTTCCTCATCTGATCACAAGTTTTGTGATTGTCGTGTGTTTTGCCTTTTAAGAACAGGCTGTCCAACAAGTTATTTCAACAATGGTCCTTGCGCTAAAAATAAAAAAAAAAAGGATAATTGAGTAGCAGAACCCATGTAACCCAACAGATATGTGGCAGATGTAGCATGTTATAAATTCAAAGAACCTAAGAATAGAAAAGAGTGTCTGTCTCTTGCTGTCTGTCGAGGCCAATAAAGAGTGAGCATGAAAAAGAGCTATTAGGATTGTTTGAGGAGGCCATTCTTACATATGCTTTGGCACTTTCAATTGCATGATCTGGAGCAAGTTTGGCCTTAACTATGCCCCTGCCTTTTTGGCTGGGGGAGTAAGTAAGAGGAGCCACTATGCAGTGAGTGGTAAAAATCACAGTAAGTATCTCAAATATATTCATAGGCACATGCATGCATACATACACATGCATATAGTTGCATACACACATGCAGAGAGAGTAAAAGAGATGTAATGATTGAAGCAAAGAGAAAAAAAATCTTGTTTCATGGAGAAAGGACAGGAGTGAAAAGTGAATATAGATGATAGCTTTTACTTCAGTTTTCATCACTTACAGTCATTTCTGCATGGCCACAGGAAGCCATAGCAAGCCAGTCAGAGCTTTAAAGAGCTGAAATATCACAGCATCAGGATTTGTGTTTCTTCTTAACATAAATATCAGAATGCTTTTTTCACTTTACTGTTCAGATAGTGAAACTGAATCTGTTAATTCATTTTGTTTGCAAAGGCAAATATTTTGAGGGTAGATATAGCTTTCCAAATGGATAAAATAGAATATTATTTTTTAGCTGCATTTAATGAAATTGAATGCTAATTTCTACATTTTAAAAATTATTATCACAATATACATTTTCATGTTATAATTCTGAAAAAAAAATCTCATCAGTCTTGAGGACGTTATTATATAAGGGTCTGATTCTAATAAACTTTATATATGCATGAACCTGCTTTTTATTCTGCAAGTGAGCTACTGGATTTTCATGTTGTTTGGGAAAACTCATGAAGCAATATACCTGAATGAGGTGAGAGTCAGGAGATTTAGATTGCTTTTCAGGCTTTGCCAATAACCTGTTGTGTGACTTTGGGCAAAGCACTTCACAACTGTGTGCCTCTGCTTCCCTCTGTGCTTATTTACAGATGAGTTCTTTGAGGAAGGACTTACCCCTTAAGCATTTGCAAAGGACTTTGATTTCCTTTTTGAGCCCTAAGCATTAAAAATAAGTATTCTCACATTAAGTATTTCATTAAGCAAGGTTGGAAGCTTTTTATTTTTGATGGAGGTGAGCCCACGGACAGTGGCTGTGAGCCTACTCCTGCCATCCTTGCATTGGCTCCTGCTTCTGAGCCATTTCAGTAGGGAATGTGGCATTAGGACCATTTATATTCTTCTGCCAGCATCCATTCTCAGCCTATTAAAAGAAAAAAGATAGCTGTGAGAACTCTGTCAATAGTGAAAGAACTATTATGTTGTCCACTAAAAACTTAGTAGATGCTATAGGAGTGATTTTAATTGAGATTTTTACAACCGTTTGATAACACTGTTTTGATCACCGTATTTAGGGCCGGATTCCAACAGTGGACATAAAACCTCTGACTAATCCACTGAGTCACCCAGTCCCTGTCATATATTGCTTAATGGTCCATGCTGCCAGGAATTATAATAGCTTTCTAGTAATAATTTTTTTTTTTTGAAAGAAACTTTATGGGCACAAAGTCTTATAAAAGTTTAAACTCAGATTTTTAAAAAGGCAGTGAAAGAAAACTTCCTAGATCTATCCTAAACTGCAGATTTTTTTTTTATTTGCAATAAATGTATAGATTCTTACATATACTGTAAGTTAATGACTAATATTTTAACTTTGGTTGGTTAATGTTTGCAGGGCACTTACAGATGCTAGAATAATCTCTAATGTTTTTGCTCAATCTGCTCTGGAGATGGATGAAATAAATAGTTTAAACTAATTAATGTAACACCAGCTGTTACAAGTGCTTGGCAGACGTCTGTGAGTTTTGATGGGCAGAGAGCGGCTGTTGTACTTGACTTTATTTTAGTACAATGTTGATCACAGTGTAAGCTGGAATAAATGACGAGCCAAAGGAAGGAACAGAGGATGAATCCTGTGTAATGCAAAATAAATATTGCCCTTTTTCTGAAAATATTTTTTGAGGTCAAGGGAGATTTATAGTGGACTTCTATTTAGTCAGAAGTGCTGTGACAACAGCTGTGCTAAGCATGCTTGGTATTAACATGCTTTACAAAAGCTGCAGAAATATATATAGACATCTATGAAATTTCACATTGCTTTTAGATTTCAAAAAGTGCTAAGGCTTAGTATTAGCACTTTGGCTGCATATTTTATTTCTACCTAGCAATTGCTGTTAGAAAGAATAGATGTTTTAAGACAGGTAGATGAAAAGCAATATTAGATCCAGAAAGTCAATATTTTTGCAAAGACTAAGTTGGATTTCAGTGCTGCTTGTATGTACATGATTGTATAGTAGGTGTTTTTATTTATTTTGCACTCTAAAGGATGAGCATGACTGCAGAAACTTTCAAGGTAAAAAGTAGTTATATCAAACTGAACTTGGTATTTTATGCCATAGCCTCGTTTTATCAGTGTCCAGTCAAAAAAACTCCACAAAACACTAAACATATATCTGATGAGAATTCATTGTTTTCTGAGTGATTTAATAGGAAGTTAAAATATCAAAGTAACTTCTCTTTTAAAGTTAGAAGGTAGAGTAATTGTGCTGTGACAGGGGAACGATGGCTGCTATCTCTCTATGTGCCAGCATTAAGATAACAGTGTCATTGTACAGATTGTTACCCTGTGAATATGTCTAATAAGTTATTATAGCGTGCTGAGCAGATGGCAAGTGTGCTCCTGAAAGAATTGATGGATGGGATATGATGTCATCAGTGAGATGACAAGGTTCACAAGGTACTTGACCTCCAAGAATAAGTCCTAACTGGTTAGAATTCTAAATGGTGAACTTTTGTGACACTGGCTAAATGGGAAATATGTGCAATTTGTATTTCTTTATGGTAGTGTTTACCCTCTTCACTGAACTCCACGTAATGGGATTTGGTCCCTGAAGACTTGGAGATATTGTTGGAAGGTTTCACCCTGTAACCTTCAGAGGATTTCACATACAAATCTATACATATAAACTTTAACAAAATCCCACTGAATTATATTTATGAATTCAAGTTTGTAGCTTTTCTTACTTTATATGTATGTATAAAGAATTTAATTGTGATGATCAATTAATTTAACATGTGCTCCTGAAAGAGAAAGCTGCTGATTCAGTAAGAAAGTAAAAAGCATAAAATTGCAGTTTATACTTTTATAAAAATATCTTTGAAATTGTGAGCTAACATGACAAGGATCTTAGGAGCATAGTCATTTTCATTATGACGAGATTCTTCATCTCTCAATTCCATTAAACAAATAAGCATTTGATTGTTCGATCTATCTAAAAATGTATCTTCCTTTCTACTAGGACCAAATTATATAGTGGGATCTATACTGTTGAAACACAGGCCTCTAAAATTGCCCTCTTAGTTCTTTGTATGAGTCATGGCATGAAGATGGTGCATGCAGAAGCCTCAAAATGGGGAATCTTGCTGCTAAAGTTTAGATACTGTCCAAGAGCTGCTTCTGATGGACACCTACCTTCTCTTCTTCATTGTGTTGAGAATTTAGGTCCTTGTTTATAGAGTGCTGCTTCCGTGGCACACTGGATAATCTAGAGAGTGGAATTCTACCCTTCATCTCTTTTAGGCACTTCCTAAACCCTACTGACCACAAAGTGAGCTCTGCATATCTGCTTTCATGAGCAATTATGCAAATAGACAGATCCTTCAGAATTAGAAGTTTGTACCTATGCATTGTAAATTGGAAACAGAAATGGAACATGAAAAAGACAATATATAGAGAACATACGGAAAAAAGAACTACTGTAACAAAAGGGATAAATTAATACTAAAGCTATATACTATGGCTTTCCTACAGTGAAAGTCAGAGGCAGAAGTGTTAGGGGCCATGTTTCTTAATCCTTGAAATAATCTGATCCCCTTTTTTTGCCCCCATTTATTTAGCTATATTTGGCAATGATCAAAAACAGGAGGATAGGAGGAAGAAGCATGAACTTAGTAGTTAGCCTTTTTTGTTATTTAATAAAATACTTCTAGTTTCTTAAAATGCTTCTTGTTATTTGGCTCCTTTGAAATGAGAAGCTAAATTCCTTGTGGAAAACTCTTCCATGTTTTATTGATTGTTTGCAGAGCGAAACATAAATTCTATATACAAAAATAAACTGTGAGAGCATGTACACGCGTGCTTGTTCTGAATTCTTTATGATATTTATTTTCAACACTGATCGTTCTTTGCGATATTTGAATATTCATGTGACAACCTAGAGGTTATTTACATGAACTGAAACAAGAGGAAACCAGATGAAAGAACTATAAATCCTGTGAATAAGAACAATATATTATCATTTTTATATTTCCTAATGTTCTGAGTTTCAAGTAAGTAAAATTTGTTTGTAAAATTTCTACTACTGGGGAATATTGTTCCATTTCTTAAATCAGATTGTAGGTACAATAAAACTTTCATAAACATGTTATAAATTGCTTCCATCTTTCCTGTATAAATAAGATGCTGAGGGTTCCTAAATTACTTCAGAATTACGGCAGAGTTTTGGATTAAGTAGTAAACATTATAACAATGTATCAATTTTAGCATAATTGCTTTGAAAGTACAGATTACGATTTAAAGTTGCCTTTTTTTTTTAATTTTAAATTCCTGTTCCTTGTCATCCAACCCAATGCAACTGTTTTACTCATGTTCTGACATGTTATTCTACAATTTCAGGAAATATACATGCAGTAGAAGGAAGATACTATCACTCTCAGACCACACTCTCTTCCTTTTACTCCAGTACTGAGAGTAGAGGTATTGTGCCTGCAAGAAATAGTAATTTATTTACATGTGACTCTCTTTATTTACATGTGGTTTAGTGTCAATAGAGTTATTCTTTCTCTGGTTTGTTGCCAGTTTGTTCATATGCACTAAGAGACCAGTAGCCTGTTCAAAATGTTGTATTTGTAGGGCAGCACAGAGCTGAATCTTTAAATAAATACTTTCACTATCTATATCATGCATCCTTTCTTAGTAGGTGGGTTCAAGGGAGTTGGTTCCATTCTGGTAAGGTATTATTAAAAACTAGTAGTGAAATGTCAGTATTAATGTGTACCAGTTTGTTAACATAATTAAATAATAATCTGTGAAAATATTTAAAAGTATCAGATGAGTTTATCAAATAATTTGATAAAATTTACATTCAACTTCTCAGTTTTTTAATAAAACTGGAAACAAAAGATTGTGCATCTATTACCCTGTTGTCATAGGTGTATTGGTTCTGTGGCTAAAGAAGTTTCAGGACCCAACTCTTTTCTGCTCAATCTGATCAGTTCATATATGTCTGCCTGTGCTAGAGAAATGTAAAATATTAATAGAAGGTCAATGAATGTTCACTGAGCTCTCTTTGCCATATGGCCCCTATGGAGGATAGAAGGCCCTGGCTAGCTTAAGCCTGCCATATGGACCTGGTGGAAAAAGGTAGGTTTCACACACAGAGCAAACCTACCATATGGACTGGGTGGAGCCCTCAAAACTCTAAACATTTCTTGTACACCAGGGCCTTTTACTCAGAAGAATGTAAAAACATACATAATACATTACACACAAAAGCCATTGAAAAATGGATCAATTGTTTAGGTTTATATAATGCTTTCAAGCAGTGACCAAAACTATATAAATAATCAGGGCTTATTTTGAAATAGTAAAGAAGACAATCAATCATTTACAACTGACTTTTTTACTTAGCATTTAACATCTGCTGTATAATGGGACTGTACAATGCCACCCTTAATGCTGTACAAAGACAGAACATCCAAAAATAGTGATAGGGTTAAAGCAGTTTCTCTGAATATGTTCCCTTGGGTTTCTTTTTCCTCCTGTTCTTAACCTGAAAAACAAATTTAGCACACTGTGCAAGAGTTGTGAGGCAAATCCTGGACTTAGAAATATCTTCTGTACTCTTAATCTTTTGAGGAATTGAAATTAAGCATAGAATAAGATCATTGATTCAACTTAAGCCGCTCTGTGAAGAGTGTGGTGTTACATAGTGGCGTCTTCTTTCATAGACAAAAGACATAGTAAAGTAGGATAGAAAAATCTTTCTAACCACTGGACCTAATGTCAAACCTTCCTACATGTTTTCATGTTCCCATGCAAACATATCTATATTTTCTTTAGCTTAGGTGGTTGATTGGTTGGTTGATTGGGTTTGGTTGGGTTGGGGTTTTTTGGCAAAAAAAGCAAAAATCCGATCAGGACCACTTCAGCTATGATTTTATCAAAATGCAGTGAAAAAAGAGCATAAATTAAAGATTTATTTTTAAGATCTTATTTTCTTTTTTCTTAGCTGTTTTAATAATCATTCAGATCTTGTTTTCACAGTTTCATATGAGAAAATGAGCTTTATGTGTGAAAATGAATAAGGAGGAAAGAAGTCAAGATCTGTTTTATTCTGTAAACAGAGAGGTAATCTAGGCTGACTTGTCCCTTCAGATTTCTGTCACAATCTTTTCCTTTTCTCTAATTGTATTTTTTTCTTGTCTGGTCATGCAATTTCAACAAGCAAACTAATTTCTTCACATCTTGAAAGGGGAAGAAACTACTGAAACAAAGACATTTGAGAATCAATCAGTGCTACTGAGGAAAGTGTTTGAGAAGTAAGAAGAAAGTGCAGGAAGCAGTAGAATCAGCTGAGTTGTGGAACAGCTAGGACAAAGAGAAGACAAAGACAAATTTTCAGTGATCGTGAAAATAAAGGATTTGGATTTTACCTTTTGAACTCGTGCTAAATATTTTGTAAATGTACTAGAATTTGGTACACAACCAGCTTTCATCAGTAGCACTGACTTCCTTTTCAAAATCTGAACAAAGAAAATCACTAAATTTGCTGTCTCAATCTTCTGAGTGCAGGAGTTCACAAAACCATGCAGGGTGGTCATTTCCTGATGTGGCTCTTGCTTTTTTTTACTAGACAGGCTAAAAGCCAACCTGGTTTTGGGATACAGAATAAAAGTATTATCCTTAAATATATAATGATATCATCAGGTTGAGATAATAAAGCTTGTGCTGTCTGTTTCAGTTTCTTTAGGCAGTAACTGTTTTCACAATACAATAATGCTAAAGATCTTTTGATTTCTGTTTTGATTATTTGCAGTTATCACATACATAAATTTTTGTAAAGTCTTAGAGAACCTTTAAACCACTCTTGGGATTTGTGTTTTGTTTCTATTACATAACATTTATAATTGCTTCAGGATTAAAATAAAGATTTTTTCAATTACATTATTGGCATAAACATTTAAACAGTTACAGAAGTTCTGAAACAAAATTAGTAAGAAGAGCTGACCCTATAGGGGAGATGCAAAGCATATTTCCTTGATATTATGATATGATGCAGATAAAAGACTGAACAAAATATTTAATTTGCGTGAAGGTTTTAAACTGGATCCAAAAAAATATTTTAATTTACTGGCAAGTGTATGGCATGCTTGCTGTGTAGGATACTTTAATTTTCTGTATTTAATGTAAACCAAACTGATCCATGTTACATGATGACTCCAAACTATTTTTTATCTTCTTAAATCAGTGCTGAATGTGACTCATAATGCATAAATACATAAAGGATTTTTTTTTTTGGTGTTCTCTAATATGTATTCGGATATATTAGCATAAATTACATATTCCAAGACATGAAAACACATGCAGGCCAAATCTCACTTTAAAGTGGATGCCTGAAATGGAGCAGAAAACATTTGAGATAGAACTTCTATATTATTCTATCAGTGAGCATCAAGCTAGTGAATGCCATAGAAATCTCACTAATGGACATGTTCTGGCAGCTTGTTGCAGATGTTTGATGAATGAATTGCAAGAGAAATCATATCAGATGTAAAAATGCTTTCCTTTTCATTCTGAATTTTGTTTCTGAGCACTCTGGGGTTTAGGAGTTTTGTTTGTTTATTATTATGGATTTCTGTGAAAATCAGATATTAGGGTATAATGTATAGCCAATGGTTTGAGAAATGTGGCTATAATATTGTAAAGGACTGTTTCTGATGCTGTAAACTATGAAGCTCATATTGAACTCCCATAGGCAGACAGCCAAATTTCTATTAGGATATCATAACCATATAATCCAAACTGTGTACATCGATTATTGTCTACAACATTTGCATCTGAGTACTGGAACCATTCCACAGATAGAAGCATTAAGGGTGTTTATTATATCTGCTACAAAAAATATTGTGTAGTAATTTGGGAAAAGTGAGTTAAATATACTATTTTATGCTAATGTCAGTGTTTCAGCTGCAAAAAAAGGGCATATATACTGCTTCATGATATTGAGACAGCTCACTCCTTTTGTACACTTCCTGGTGAGAGTTTGTCAAAACAGGATGCTTCACATCCTTTTGTTTTCAGTAACACTTGGTATATTAGGTGTGAAGAGAGTTAAGACCTAGAGTTACTAGAGCACACATTTCTGTAAAAAGTATGTGTTGCCATTTGTGTGCTCAGGCAAAGATTGGACATTCTACTGAACTACTGATGATAGAACACCTGTTCCCTCAACCTCTCAGAAGTCTGACTGCAGGGCTGGATCAGCACAATCCCTTCAGTAATTTGTTTTCAAAGCATGGCTCCTTCCTCTGCATTTCCAAAGCATTTGAAGCTTTTCACTGTATGTTCACAAATTCCTGAACCTGTTACTCAGTAGCCCCATACAGCTGTGTCAGCTGAGTCCATCTGATTTGGCTCCTGATTATTTTATTTTACTGGCATCTTTGGCACTAATACATCCAGGGCAGGAATTTTGGCAAGGCAAAAGCTCAGGAACAGCTTTCCTTAATATGTTTCTGTCTTGTTGTGCATTTTAGGCTGGTCATCTTATTCACTGGTCCTTGTGTTAAAAGTCCAAATATTAGAGGTAGTTGCTAGTATACCTTTTGTTAAAGATGTTATTAAAATCATGAGCAGTTATTAAGATCTTGCAGGAAAATGAAGAGAATATGAGTACACATGTTTTTAAATACTGTGTTTCTGCAAAAAGCAGCATCCCTGGACATTTTACATATTTATCAAAAGATGAGATTTTCTCATTTTCATAAAAAGAAACATGACAGTATTCTGTATGAATATTCAGTTAAACAAAGAAGTTACATTAATCAATATATCCAGTTTTACATGTTCTGACCAGATAAACATTTTTCTGCTGGGACAGATGAGCAGTATAAGTTGCCATAAATGAGAAGTGTTTAAACCTCTTTTGCCTTCTCTGTTGAACTTCTCTGACAATTTATTTGAGAAATGCAGTACTGCTGACTTCTGTGCTGCCACTTTACACCAGATGCCAAGCATGCTTGGTCAACCTCATCTGCTTGCCAGCACTCTGGGGATGAGGGTATGGGACAGGTTATGAGTTGCTGAATGAATGACAGCTGACGAGTGTTGCTCAGACACATTACCATATATTCATTTTCTTTTTGGGCATCTGATTCATGCTGTCAGCAGATTACCAAGAACGTGTGCCATGTGACAAGGTAGCAGGAGCATTAATACTCAGGCCCCCATAATTGCAACACGGCTAGATATGGACCGCTTGAAAACACTGGCTTTTTGGTCTCTTCCTGAAGAGAATGAATATTAAAATTATTAACTGAACATAGACCAAGGAAAATAGTGTGAATACAATGCAGTTCCAGGTATTAACATAAACCCTTCATCTTCAGAGAATTACAAGTTACCAGCTGTGCTCTTATCAAAAACTCCCTTCTTACTACTGTTATGCTTACAAAAGAGGAGTGCTGTTATTTTAGATGACAATGAAAAAATGCTAATATTGTTGATATTCCTTATTTTTAAATCACCTTAAATCCCCAAATAATAGATGCTTTTCAACTTTTATGAAACATGTCTGGAGGATTATTAATACAAATCATGTGGCCCTTGAAATGATCCAATAAAATCTAGCAAAATGCAATTATTGTATTGTCTATTATGTTTTTTTCTGCATTTAGCAGTAGCCATATGGAGGCAGTTACAGGGAGGAATGGGCAGCACACAAATAAGTATGCATACTGTGGATGCATTGCCTTGTGGATTGCTTTTATCAGTTGAGATGTGCATATTTATGTCCAGAATTTTGAAAATGTGAGGTTTAGTCTACAATACGTTCATTATGCAGCCCTAACGTCCAGTCCCTAATTTGAAGTTTGATGTTAATCAGGAATTTAGCTTAGACAGAAAATACTTGGCTTGATCATTTGATTCAGCATATATTAGGAAAGCTGGATATATGATCAGGGAGACAGCTTCTGCGCCAGCACAATAAAGAGATTAAATAGCTGGTTTTGTGAATGTTTGGGCTTGATTTCCTAACCAAATATCCCTTCACTGCATAGATGGTCATGGTCACCCCTCAATGCAACTTTGGAAGAACCTGAGAAGGACTCTTGTAAACCTACAGGAAAACACATTTGCAAAACCCTCTGTCTACATATATGCATATACGCAGTTCTCTTAGAATTGCTGCCAAGCCAAGAAACATTCTTTTTAGTACTCACTGTTGCCTGGCTGATGGAGTGGAGTCAGCAGAGTACTACTTGGGATCTTTGGCATGAACCAGTAAAATACATTTATATTTTTTTCAGCATCCAAAGATGGCCTTATTCTGCATCTGATGGCCTTACTCTGCATCTGATTCTGGCCACTATCCTATAAGGATCTTTAAAAAAGAAATAATAGGCATAGTTATTGCAATTAAAAACTGCAGGTCATAAAATTATAAAGTGCCTTCTTCTTATACTAATATATTATTAAATTGTAATAAAAATATTTAGAATAGCTTTTTAACAACCATTTCATCTTTTAACAATAATTTAATCTTTAGGAATTTAGAGTTAAATTCTTAATTTCTTCAGAGTTAATGAGTGTTACTGTCAGATGTTGAAGCTATTTGTGTTTTATGGTATATACAGTATCATCCCTGACTATCCAATTCCTTCTTTTTTCCTGATCCTTCAAGGCACTTTAAAAAATTGTGTGAAAAAAAAAAAATCTGTGAGTAAACAGGATACTTTTTTTATGGGGACAGAGAGACCGTGTAATTTTGGTTTGCATGTTATGTGTTATAATGCCAAAGTACACAGAACAGAAATATTGCTGGCATTTTAACATTCCATTGTATAGGAAAATATGTTTGTTTAAAAATAGGAATGATAAGTTATTCTAGAATATTGTGAAATCCTTAGAATAAATAAATAAGCCAATAATGTTTGACCCAGCCCTAATCAGTAATAGGCTGCAAAATAAGATAAAGGTTATTAAAATAATAATCCTTTTATTGAAAGAGAAAATTAGATAAGTTGTGCTGATTGACTCTGAGGCCCTCCTAGGGACATGTAAAATGAAGAATAAACTCAACTTGATCTAGTCCAAAAAGCCTGAAGAAATCCTCACAGCTGGAACATCAGCACTAATTACATTTTTGCTTTTTGAATATATATTGCCAGCTCTTTCTTTTCATTTTTAGTGATGCTATACACATAATACCTTAACAAATTAAAATATGCGATCTTTAGAGAATGTGGTTTATATATTTGCTTTGACAGCTGTAAATGTCACTTACATTCAACTAAAATTCTTGAAATACCGCAAGAATTATTTGTGCAAAATCTGTTGCATGTGAAAAACAACAGTTTAGCTGTTTTGTTTATTTCTTGTTGAGTCAATATAAATTTCTTGCTCCCGGGCAGTCTTTCTCTTCCCCTCCTTCACCTCAAAATCCCACTCCTATTATTCCTTTCAAAGTATTTGGCCACTGTGAGTGTCCTTCCCTATATTCTCAACTTTCTCTTTCCTCACTTCTTGATTACTTCTTGCCTTTTTTCAAGTTAACTCTATTTCCAACCCTCTATGTCCTTATTCCAGCCAGTAATACATTCCTTCCCCCCCTCTATGCTTATAGGTAAGTTGGCCTAAAATATATTAGCACAGAAGGCTACCACTAAACCTTGAAGATAGATTGATCCCAAAAGTTTTGTTCAAGAAGTGATTCTCCATCTGCCTCTAATTTGCCATTAGTGAGGCAACTCCAACTGCAGTATGCCCAGTGATCCTGTGCAGTAGTGAATAATGATGTGTAGAGATCATCTGTAGATCTGCATATTCTTTAGAAGGATTAAAGAAATACTGGAAATTTATTAATTATTTTTTTTTTCCCGCAAAGGAAAAGCATCCAGTTAGCACATTAAGTTTTCAGTGGTTAAAGTCTCAGAGAGCTTTCAGGAACTATGAGTCTTACTGTTGGCAGGAAAGTCCTGCATCTGAACCTACCTCCAAAGTGAACATGTAAAACGAAGTTATGTCCTTTTATTCCTGTGTAGTTCTTTACATCAAGTGAAGGTGTGCATATTTGGAAGCCATGCCACTTGGGAAAATGGTCCACAATGGTAGACTTGATACAAAGATGGATGAGTTCTGTAAGACCTACTTGCACAAATATATGCAACTGCATCAGATGCAAAGCAAATTTGTGTAACACAGATATTCAAGAAACTTAATAGCTGTGATCCTTTCCATATAGGTTTTTAATTTTTAGTCATATTTCATTATTAGAGAGGAGCTACTTCCAAAGTCCTAAGGCAAACATGCCAATCCAAGAATCAGAACTCAGTAGATAGCATTTGCAATGGTATAATTTACTGTGAGAGCACCAGCCTCTTTGAAGTGTTACAGAAACATTAACCAGTCAGTCAGTCTATTTGAATACTTGATATTCCTTCCTGAATTCCAGCTGCCACAGTTGCAAATGTTTTAATTTCAGAGTATTTGGGTGTCCTGAAGAGCTGTTGTTTGTATAAAAAGAAGTAAATAAATTGTAGATTAAAAAAAAAAAAAATATATATATATATATGTAACTCTTATAAAATATATATGCATATAACTCTTCTGATATATTTATATGAGTTTTAAAAGAGTTTCAGTACATTCCTTTTATAGCTGGTAACATCCTTCACAGTCATCTTGCATTGCCCTCAGTTACATGCGGGGTTAATCTTGAATGACCAAATCTATAAAGCAGCCAAATGGTATGGGAACTGGTCAAGAGGATTTTATTTATTTGTTCATTTCTTTCTTTGTTTTTATCTGCCTGAAACTATTAAATATTTCAGTTGAGAATATGGGACCCCTTGTTCTTTTGCTTAAATATAAATCAAGAATTATGGATCAATTAAAACAGAAAAGTTTCTCACACTTGAAATCTCTAACAGGGACAAAGGTGAAATATAAAGCTTTGTACTAAAGAGTGTTTGACAATGTAAACCAAAATAATACTAAGCCAAATGGAATAAATTGTTTCCACAATGTAGAAAAAAATGTATGCACCAGATTTATGGTAATAAAAAGTGGAAGCATAATCCTCTTTCATCATTCAAATGGTAAGACTGAGCCTGTGTTAGGAACAAATATATGTGGAATATTTTGCAGAGAACAGAAAGCCTCAAGATGCATTGCAAAAAAAGCATGACATGATTACAGAATGGCAGTAATCTGTATAGTATTTTTTTTTTTCAGCCAGCTATTATTGCTTGCTTTCAAATCCTGGCAATATCAATATTTTCCGGTTTGATTGGTGACTGGTCTGAACTTATCCTACTTGCTTTTAAGAACAAAGACAAGAGAATGGCTACCTCTGTTCATCTATTATTGTTTAAATAGCTGTCACAGCTTCCAGGATGTCTGTTTCCATGTTATCTGGTGAAAGAATAAAATAGAATGGCAACAAACCAAATACAGTGAAGTATGTTTGTTGTATTTGGCCCAAACCAGCTGCTGTTTACAGATAAAATCTGGTTTGAACAAAACCAGGTGAATTTTGGAAATTGAGGAGCAATGGATGGAGCGGTTGTAGCATTTACAAATATTTTAAAGATACGTGTCACATTCAGACTTGCCTATTATGGTGATTTAGTTCATATGTCAAGACACATATTCATCTCTGCCTGGATACTGTAGAGGCTTGGGTAACAGCTTGTCCTATCCTTGTTTATTTGTTAATTTATAACATCTCAGTTCCCAGCACAAACCAAGGCAGGCCGGGACACTTCTTTGTTCTGCCTTCTTTTTTCTTTTTTCCCCCTTCTTTCTTTTCATTGTGCTCCCCACTCTGACAATGGAGTTGTAGGTTGACCCTATTTCCCCTTTTGCCCTGCCTTCTCTTCTAACACTTCCTTTGATGTGTTTAGACTGAAAATACCAAATCTCTGTTTCCCAGCAAGGGCTCATCATTTTGCAGCATTGCTCTGCTTGTAGTATAAGAGGAGCATTAGTAGTTCCTTTGCAGAAGTTTAAAATATGTTAGGCTAATGATTATTTGGAAACAAAAGATATCTCATCCCTTAGAGAAAAGAAAACTTTTGCAGGAATTAAATATTTTTAATTTTTTTAAAAACAAGAGGTCATATTATTTTGCTACTAAGATATGTGGTTATGTTTTAATTGGCTGTGTTTACAGTGCGGTTTTTCTTAAAAATGCATTTTTTTAAGATTCCTTCAATCATTGCTTATCTCACATCCACAAATATCCACGCTTCCTGTGTATAATATGTACATTTGCTCTGTTTCAAACATACTCACACTCAAAGTTTATTTCACATGGGACATCAAGAAAACACAGTCACATTGGTCTGACTTTTTTTTCTGAGTTGGTATTTCATTAAACCAAGTTCAGATTAAGTTCACTCTCTAGTCCTACCCTTCAGTGTAAATTTGTTTCTGTTATTTATTACAACATAATGGTTTGGATGTTACTTTGAATTCGTATCATTCTACTGGTTTTTGAGTTTCTTTGCCTATTGCAAAACCATGCCACCCATTGTTAAAAAATCTTTGCAAACTTCATGTGTTGAGCATGCAGAGTACAGCAAGCATAACATTAAATAAATTGTAAAGTAGTAATACAGTAAAAAGATTGATCTCTTGCTTAAATTATATTACAAGGTCGTGTTAGGAGCTCTCTGTATCTCAGCCATTGCATGGAAGAGCAGTTTTTGAGTTAATTAAGGCTTACAGAATTTTTAAGTGGGTCAGTTTTATCAAGTATATCTTAAAATATTTTGACAATTTGAGACCTAAAATATCAGTAAGATTCCAAGTAGTCTTAGAAAGTAGGAGGTCATTGATCCATTTTCCTGGCAAACCTAGAGGAAAATGATGTCTTTTCAGTTTCCTTTCTCATTTATATGAATCAGCTTCGCCATGCATACTAGTGATTCCACTCTTTCCTGCTATATCATGCAAGAGCAATAACTTCACTGCAACTACTGATACAAAGAAATCTCTACCCAAAAAACTTAAGGATGTAACATGGAAGAGGCTTTTTTTTTCCCTTTTTAAATTTTTTGGGTTCTTAATTCATATTTTCACTAGAGGAAAAAAGTTTTCAGCTACAAAATAATAATATGGACTGTTTACAAATATATTGTCTAACTAGTTTTGTTTAAGTTTTTGGCTTATTACTTTTGATTAATGAAAGCATAACATTTCTGGCAGCAGTTTGGATTAAACCATTTGCTAATGATTCTTCACACTAGAATAGGAGTGGAAAAGCTGAGTTTAGCTAGTTTTCAATACCAGGAATATATAATTTATTTTTTCCAATTATGTGGTGAATATTTCTATAATATTTTAAAATTGCAAAGAAAACACTCATATTTAGGGCCAAATTTTAGTATGTTACTACAAAATAACTACAGAGCTATTCATGTTGCTGTGGGGTAGCGTGAGTACAGAGGATACATCCACATAGTACGTTCTTCAAAGCCTGCTTTGAATCTCAGTAAGGTAGATAGGAAATGTTTCAGAGATCTAGAGCCAGTTTTTGCTCAGCACGCTGTAACATGACTGGAAAATTTTAATATAGCTGAAAAAATCCTGAAAGTACTGAAGCTTTCCTTGGTTAACATTAATTCCTTTCTGTGACTTCAGCTTGGAAAGCTTTTGAATTATGACTTTATGAGAAAGCAGTAATTGTGGCATGAACTGTGACAAACAGGGCATAACAGTCTTACTCCTTGTGTAGTCTGTCCTCAGCCTGAGCCACGGGGAAGTAGAACAGCATCCAGTATAGGATTTCCCCAAAAGCAGATCTTTCCATCTGAGGTGGTCATCTTAGGTTTCTCTTACAGTCAACAGGCAGAAATCTTCTAGAGGAAGATTTGCCTCTTCCTGCAGTAGATGCCTGTGAGAGTTCAGATGGACCTTGAAGTGACATGTGCTTCTTTCCACTGGCTATAGAAGACCTGAGTGGTACCAGCCCAGCAGCAGATGTCCAAATGACTCTTTGGGTAGTTCTGTGGAAGGACATAGTAGGAAAAGCTATTACTTTAGCCCTGTAAATACTGGCCAGCATGACAGAGCTGGTGAGGAGAAGGGACAAGAAATCTGCACCTGAGGGTGGTTAATAGAGGTCGCTTCCATCTGTAGGAATGGTGATGGGGACTGTTGGAATGCACTGGGACTTTGAGTAATGAATGGCCCGTCCTGTGGTCATCAACACTCTAACCTTTTGTTACTGCAGATTTCAATTTCCGTGTTCCTAGACTAGGTCCATTTAGGAAAATACTGCATTCAGTTCAAGAGAGAACTCTTTTTGGGCAAGTAGGATCAACTTTCAGATACAATTTTAATGTACCTGATAAAGTAAATAGAGAAGTACAACCATTATTGAAACTATAATTAAATAAATAAATAAATAAAGAGAAATTTGACTACCCCAAAAGGTATATAACTCACAATGGTCAAAGCCAAAATGGAAGAAAGTGAGTCTGACAAACTTTGTAGTCATACAGCTGTGCAGAATCTGCATGAAACCTGGGGTACATTCTGATGTCCTTGCATTGTACTGAGATACATCAATATGTGTCACTTAATGACTGAGCCCTTGGTAACAAGAGTATGTATAGATACATGTATCTATATATATATGTGTATAGATAGTTTTCCTTTTGAAGAATTCAGATTAACATCTGGTGCAAATAAATTGACCTAAATTTCTATATCATATCAACAGTAGCCTAAAAATATTCCAGAAAGTAAAAAAAAAAAAATTTAAAAAATAAAAAAAAAAACACAGTGAGGTTATTGAAGTTTCTATTAATTGTGGGGGAGGGTATTTTTTTTTCCCCCACTTCTTAATCTGTTCACAGATTATCTGTGAAACTTTAATCTTAGAAGTCTTCAAGCTGTGCAAGTTTTCTCCCATTGTGGTGTCGCAAGTGATCAGATCTGATTTTTACAAAGATTCCACTAAGGAGCTCAGCACTAATTCTTAGAAGATGTCCATGCTTAAAAAAAAAATTAGGCCAGTGATTGTTACCGTGCTGTTAATTTCATGTACTGTTTAGAGCATGTTTTAATTGTGGCAATCAGGTGTATTTTCTTGATGAAAAATGTATTGAGGAGCTTTTCTTGGTATTGCAAAATCTTCTGAGCTGTAAGTGAAACCATTAAGAGTGGGAAGGGTTAATTGTATGGGAAGCTTCGTATTCAAATGCTTCTCATATACAAAATATATGTCATGCTAGAAAATATTCTATTGTCAATCCAAATAGAACACAAACTAAAATGAGATAATTGGGAAGGTGCCCATAAAGTCAGCCTGAATATATTATCACAAGTATATGTGAGATAATATTTGTTTTAAAAAGATTCTATGGCACTGTAAACTCAGTCTCATTAGAGACTGCATTTAAAAGGCTTATAAAGTTACTCATTAATGTTATCTTGTTGTATCTCCACAGCTTTTTCATTAAAGAAAATTCAGCAGAAAGCATTTTCTCCTGATAGCAGGAACCAATTTGCAATAAATGTTCTGGAAACCACTAGGGAAGCCATTACTGAGGTCTAATAAAAACAGACAAGCGTAACTTGTTCTATATTTTTGTTTCAATCACATACAGATGAGACCCCGCTCTCCACACCAACCGCAAGAGACAGCCTTGACAAACTTTCTCTAGCTGGGCATGGGCAACCACTACCTCCGGGTTTTCCATCTCCTTTTCTATTCCCTGATGGATTGTCCTCCATAGAGACCCTTCTGACTAACATCCAGGTAGGCCTTTTTGTAGATCGGCTTAAAGGGATGGAGAGGAGCCAGTTTTGTCTAAATAAATAAAACCATTCTAGCTTAATCAGTTCATAAGATTATTTGGATCAACTAATTTACTGAAACTTTCCTGTAATTTAGGTTTTAAAGGAACCACAGCAAACAAATGAATTTAGAAGCTGTCAGATACAGTACATAAAAATACAGATTGTATATTAAACCGCAGCAGAAAATTCAATGTGAATTACATTGGTGTGTTTAACAACATTTGTCTTCAATGCTCTTTTTATTACAGACTAATGAAATGTATCTTACTGTTTTACTTTATCTCATTTACTAAATAGAGAAAGAGTTCTTTAATAAATAGTTATTTCAAATTGCTAGAGTGGCATGGTGGAAATGATATTTAAAGCTATTTGAAATGTGTCTCCCATAAAAGCATTTACAAAAATCACTTATAAATAAACTCATTTCACTTAAAGTACTGTCTTCAAAGAATAGGCTTCAAAGGGGTATTACCAAATTTTATACAGATTTCCTATTTGGTAGTCACAATGTCTGTTGTGTGTAAATTAAAGCCGTGTTCAAATATTATTTATAGTATACACTATGTATAGGTTGAAGCCAAATTGTTAATGTTTCACATTAGAATTAAGAAAAATTTTTTGTCCACAAATTCAGTTATCTTATCTTCCCCATATGCAAATTTTGCAACAATATGGTTGTATATGGCATGCAGAAGCAAAATGATAGTGCCAGAAATAATACAGCCATATTGCATATTCCAGAGAAGCCTTCTCTGGGCAGCTACCACTTCCAATTTGTCACCATATATTTTCTACTCATTCCTACAAACACATAAAATCAATTGTATTCTATCCAGCAAAGGATATGACAGAGCAGGGCCAAATCCTGCTCACTTTACTGTCTGAAGCAATCTCATTAAAGTTTATGGCACTTCAGAATTGTTTTATGAAAAGTATATGAGCCATTCATTAGTTGTGTTTTGAGGTCTAATAATGGAAGTATACTGCTATTTAAGAAGCAAATATTACTATCTCTGCCTGGTCTGAAAAAGCATATTTATGATTACTTTTTGCAATTCTGAGACCTAGCATCTTAAATATTTAAACCATGAACCAAGATAATTTGAAAGCAGCATTCTTGTAACATATCTGTTGCAATCTGTGAAGATTGCATTTTTTTTCTTAAAGCAGAAATGTAGTTAGTAAATTTTTAGCTGTGCATACATGTACAGAAAAGTTCTTAGTAATTATTTTGACAAATGTTTGCGCTCAATGTCTCTAGACAGCAACCTAATGAGCAAAGCATTCAGCATCAACAGGTTAGCTAATCTCGTGATTGAATATGAGGGTGCTGCACTACTTCAAGATAAATGACCAGGATTAATTTTCCAAGAATGCATTCAGTTTTGTTTTACAGAAAATGTGAAATTCAGTCATTACTTTTTTTTTTTAATACTCTAATCTTACCTGGAATGAAAAGATAAAATAAAAGACAACATCATAAACAAACCAGAAACTTTTTTATGTCTTCTCTTGTAGTGCTTTTGAACATCCTGCTCCATACATTGAGATTCCATATCATGACAAATCATCTATTTGTGGAAAGTGGTGGGACATAAGTCCTTCTGGATTTTTTCTGTCCCCACATCACAATACATAGTTTTGACAGATTTCCAGGAATCCTTTCATAACAGTATATGAAAGGCATTTCCCTCCCTCTCTCTTGCTCCAGGTGTTTTATGAGGACAGCATTAGAAATCTGCTTCATAAACCAAAAAATAAATAAAATTAGTTGATTTTCCCATCTGTGTAGGAAAAGTTGACTTTAACAGCAGTAGAGTGTATTGCAATATCACGTGGACAATAGTGGCAATTTTGTTAATCAATGCAATTTAAAATGGTTTCCATCTTGCTATTTCATTGCTATGGCAATGAGAGGGGGTTACCCCATGCCCACAAATGAGTTAGATACTGTGATGCTGGCACTTCCAGAACAGAGTTTCAGGCATTTGATTACAAGTTCAAATTTGTTGATGGCATCTGTGGAAAGAGGCAATTCTTTACCATGGTCCATGATTGCACTGTAGTTTGTGACTTTGCTAGAAAATTCATAAACCATACCTGAAACCCATGATGCATTTATTACCTGAATTAGAAGGACTCTTTTCACGAGTCAATGGCTCCTTGCTGTCCTTTGGACCTGATGTGTTTTGCACCCCTGTCGGTAGAGATGTGGTTTCCATGGGAAGGTGGAGTAGTGTGATCCCTCACTGTTCTCTTGTTGCAGCAGTGGAGCAGGTCTAACTTCCTCAAATAGATTGCCAATGGCTTCATGAGTGGATTTGGTAAACACTGCTCTTTTTTCATCAGGGTCTTTCATGCTGAAAATAGGCATGTGTCCTTTCACTGAAAGGGTATATGTCTGCTTGTGAAATGCAAGTCTACATTTTTTGCTAGGTCATGGCTCTGGGGAGCACCCACAGCATACCACATACTGCGCTGGAGGTAGCCTACATTTTTGGGATGTGATCATCACAGGAATATACAGGCAAGGAGCTTCTGGCTGCACCAGTGTGCATGGACCTGACAGTGGATGTCTCTGCCATGATCCCCTTCTGTGGTGCAGGATCTGGAGGATCAGAATAATACAGACTTAGAACAGGATTAGGGTGTCATGTGGGCACTAGGAGATCTAATTTTGACCTCTGACAGGGTAAAAAGGATCCTAAATCTTGTCATTGGAACAGTGCTTTTTGGGTATGCGAACAAAATTTCTAAATATTTTTTTATTTGAAAATAAATGTGCTTGAAGTCCTGCAGATGCTGATGAGCTCAGCTGAACTTGTTGCCTAACTGTAATTCTGTTTTAGTAGTCTTTTTTTAGAAGAGACCTCTGAGCAAAAGTGAGTCTCTTTCTTCCATCTGTACTAAAGTTAAATGGATAGGCCCGATCACAAATTCATAATTTTAGGCAAATATTAAACAGCCTATTTGCTTCTGCTGTCACCAGTTTGTCTTTCTGTATGCCATATATATGGGGTTATTTTTACTTCTCCGTAAATATTTCTTTAAGCAAAATACAATGTTTAATTATTTGTACATTTACAGAGGAGATAATGACAATATACAATATCTGAAATAACCAGTGTTGTTCTTGCTGGGGACTGCTGAAATACAAATAATAAACTCTAAAAGAAAATATAATTAAGCAAATAGACATATTTAAAAAAGAATAAGATTGGGAATATATTTTCTAATTTGGATTTATATCTGCACATCTAAAAGGAAAAGAAACTAAATTTTCCCGGAGAACTTAAATAAGTGATATGTCTGTTTTTTCACAAAGGGTATTTGTAGATTTCTTCTGGATTAAATGCTGGAAGTCTAAGCACAGTTGCAGGGAGGATGAAGGGTGGGGGAAAGTGAGTCACAGCAAAAGGCTGTGTATGTGCTTGTGAGAAGGCTAAAGATGTCTCCATACCCCTCACATAAGTTTACCTTTTTGAGTCATGGCCTGATTATGCCAAAGTACGTTACAGCCACGGCCTTTCATGATGCTACAGTATTTGTGGGTAATAGTAATGTTCTTTCGAGCTTTTAGAGTCTGAATCTCTGCTGTCCCTGAGCTGGATTTCCATTAATATGTAAGGGATGATGTAGTTGCACCATGATAGCTGTATTTTTCTGTAGAAAGACTGCATTGTATTGACACATGTTTATTGCTAAATATTTTTAAAGATACGCCTAAAATAATTTACAAGTTTCCCGTGTATATTAATAAAAGCAGTGCATGGTTGCAAACTAAATTCCCTTCTGAAAACAAAAAAACTACTAGCTTTATTGCTGTGAGTCTCCTGCACTGTTACTGTCTATCACTAAACACTAAGGGAAAAACACCGCAAACAGTGGATAAAGTAAAAAAATCCCACTTTTACTTCGTTATTTTATCTATCTTTTGCTAAAATTCAAGAGAATTGTTTTATTTTTCACAGAATGTATTAATGGAAAATGTCATTTATACTTGTGTAATATGCCTTTATCTGTTATAAAGTATGCAATCTGAGATATTAAAAAAGTCGTCTTTCAGGAGTCATCTCTAGAGATATTTTAACTGTGTTGTCTTGTTCAAAGTACTTAGTCACTAATCAGTTATAAATAGCAGATATTCAAATAATAACATGTGAAGTTAACTAGAATTGTATGTATATTTTTTTTCCTAGAGCCTTTTACTAGATGCTTTTAATGATAGCATACAAATTATATATATTTTCCTAATTAAAAGAAAAGCACTGTTATTTGAAAGTGTTTTCACCGTGAATAGCTAATACTGCAGAAAGAAGCCCCTGAACTGCAACCCTCTGGAAGCCAGGAGTTTTGAATAGAAAAACTTCCTAATGTTCATGCCCTGATCTTCTAGTTTCCCTTTTTTACTCAGTGTGGGCAGTTTTTGCAAACAGGATATGATCTTCTAGACAGACTGTCAAACTAATTAGCAAGGTCGTTTTAATGTCACATACAAATGTGTAGCCAACTAAATTCTGTTAGGTGGAACACACACTTACAGATACAGCTAGAAAGAGAAGGAGCTTCTTTACACCTTCCCCTCCACCCTTTTCAAAGTAGGCAACACATTAATTGCATAATTTAAAAATAGTGTTGAGTATTACTGTTTTTTAAGACTGAGTTGAAGTTTGAGGTTTGATGTATGTTTAGTTTCTATAGGATCATGAAGCTGCCTTTATATGATGGTCTTATCTGATCAGAGAATGGGAAGAAACTTATATATCAACTTAGCATTGTGTTTGGGACAGTTCTAAAGGATTTGTCAGTGAAAATGCTAAAACAAATACAGTAAAGTAAACAAATCAGAATGATCTATAAATCTCCAGATAATAAAATATCCATTTTTGACATTAAATTGAAATAAAAATTAAGAGAGACACTGAAAAGAATTGCCTGCTGTGCTTAAAGTCAGGCTCCAGATAGAGCCATACTGTATTAAAAATAAATCTGGAACCTGAGCATGTTCACTGCAATTATCATTATCCAGCCTCCATAACATCTGACCTTCCCTAAAGAGAAATATTTTCTTTTTGTTAATGTCCCATGTTGCACTGCATTTCCCATTGTCATTGGCAGCATATTGATTTAATATCAGGTTAGAGGATTAGCCATAGCAGATACAAGTTGGACATACTGCATTTTGTATAATCTTCTACAGCTGATCCACTGGGAGAATTAATAGAATTTCATGCATCTCTGAAATTGCTATTCCTGTTCCAGGGGGCACTGATGATTTTTTAGATGTACTTTTTTAGTTTTTCTCAGCCCCTTCTGCACTGAATAAAAGGAGATATTTAATGTTTTCAGTATTTTTGCATTAGTGCTGTCATTGGCAGCAACAGCACTTTTGATATGCATCAGTTTGGCTCTAGTGCAGATTTTTTTCACATTGGATGCCTACTGATGTGCACTGATTTAACTTCTAAAAATGAAACTTAATTTTGTGTAGCTTATAAGTAGTCCCTAGTGAATCTTGGCTCCAAAAAGCTAATATTTTTCAGACATAATCAGCAGCAATAGGTAATGTATTACCATTAGCTATGTTAGCAAGTATAAAAAAAAGGAAAGGCTGGGGGAGGAAGTGTGGTGCAGAAACTCAATAGAAAATGTAATATTCTTTTAGCAGCTTCATACTTTGCAGCAATTCTTAATATAAAATTACACACATCAGTGTTATACTCTAGTGTTATTTTCCATGTTTATTCATAATGATTGTTTCATATTTAAAGAACACCAAAATATTGTGTTTTCTCAGCCAAGGACAATAATAGTTTAATAGTAATTTATTTTAAACTGCTACTGATAATACAACCAATCAACACATTAAGTGATGCCAACATTGGCATCTTGCTAAATAATCTCTAGGCTTTGCACCGAGAGTACATCTTTCAAAGATAAGTCAACAAGAGCAATCAGAGCAGAAAATTAGAATTTGGTATCTTAGAATTAAAATACAGCTAAACTAAAGTTTTAATTGGGGTGATCTAAAAGGGCACTTGATGTAATGATCTCTTTCATTTGTTACTAATTGTTTGTTCCTGATGAAGAAGAAACATGTGCATGAATGTAGTTGATTTGAGTAAAGATGGCAGTTGCTTTAGCGGCTTGATTTTATTGTTAAACGAGATGGATTTTAAGAATTTGGGAAGACAGTGTTTGCAGCTTTAAACTTACTAGACAATACACTTTTCATCAACAAATACTTTTCATGTAATTTCTCTTGATCTGATTTATTTATGATTTGGATGAATCACATACTGCAGTAAGTGAGGAGTAGGAGGAGATTAAAACCCTCTAGAGTTTAAGCTTAAGCCAGAAACAGGTAATGATGAACAAGTCATACTTCAGTTTCTTACTCATTCAAATGCATCAAACATAGGAGAATATGGCCGTGGAAAAGGAACAGAATTCAAATTAAGTTCCAATAAATAGATTGTAAGCACTTCCCAAATATTTCAAATTGTATTTTGCTTTACACGTGTACTTAGAGCTTTATAGGTAAATTTCTTTGTTTTTCTCTAATAATCATTCAGCTTTGACATTCAACCCAAAAGACCTTTGTGATTTAGCTATTTCACAACAGCAAAAGAAAACTGCTAAAACTTTAAAAATAGTTGTGAGGACATTTGTTGTGTTACCATTGTTACCATATTTCCAAACATGGTTCAGTTCTTATTTAGTGTATACCATTTTGTTGACCATCTGGGCCTTGCGGTCAGAAGGTGTTGAGTTCTTCCAGCTTCTGTGGACTTCAATAGATTGAAGTGTAACAGAGCTGCAGAGCATTAAGCTCTGAACATGACAAGATTTGAGGCAATGGTTTAAGAAGAAGGATGAGGAGCACTGAAAATAACAAGCTCTGAAAACAGAACTAAAAGGGGAGTTTGAAGGACACAAATTTCACACCAATCATTGACACTAGGAAGACTAGTGGGATAAATGTGCAGACTCACAAAACACTCAAAAAATATTTTTTCTATTTCTCAAATATCGTTATACTTGGGGTTTTTTTTCCATTTTTCTTTAGGAGATATTAAAAAAAAAATTGAAAAAACATGCAACCCAGAATGTAATTTTTGAAGCGTGGCTGAGGGATGAGGAAGCTTGTTTGGGAGAGGGGAATCATGGTTTTATGCCTGTAGTGCTCAACCCAATTCTTCAGTGTGAAGCTTATATCTGTTAGCTGAATGTTTCCCTAGCAAAACCATTGGGGAGTAGTAGTCTGTCTCTTTAGTTGGCATTGTTTTGCTTTATATCAGTAATTAAATCTCTGTTGGGTCAAATTATCTCTAGGGTTAAGTTATCAGGAGTCTTGCCTAGGATGTAGGAGAGTTAGTTTCATATCCATGGAGGTTCATGTATGAATATCCACACTTAATTATCTACCTTATTATGATAGCTTCAGTAGGAGAGATTCGGGCGTAGACCCAAGAGCCTGATGGCCAGGCTTTTGGGAAAAGGAAAAGGATATTTGCATGTTCATTTATTTCAATTCAATTTCTCCTTATATTTTGATGCCCTGTCTCAGTGTCCTAACTATCTCGTTAATATTATTAATAATACACTGTTAGCTGTGCCATACTCATCCGATTTTCTTGCAAAAGAAGAAGGAATTTTGAAGTTGGAATTCTCAAAGGAAGCTTAAAATAATCTGAATTTTATTGCCTGATGCACTAACAAGAGAAAGAAAGGTAGAGTTTGTATCCACCATCTCAGGTCAAGAAATCAAGAGATGATTGTGTTTTGTTTTTCCGCTGTGAGATAATAATCCTACAAATCAAGGGACAGACTTGTTAAAACAGAGATGTCTTCCTGCTTTGTGACTGTCCTTTCCTTACTATCCCAATATACCTATAGTCCGTGGAACCTTAATGATGTATGTAAATATTTGAAATTAATAGTAATTAACAAGGATGAGGAGCAAGAAGGCAAGACTTTAAAAGAGCCTCTCTCCTTTAGCTAATTTTCATTGGCTTGAATTGGACTAGAATTGTGTGTATGATGTGACTGTGAGATTGCCAGTTTTTCTTAAGAGGAGTAAACCTATTCCTGTATATTTTTTCACGAGTTATATGCACAGTCAGAGGTGAGTTCGCATTTTCTAAGAAAAGCTGACTCCCATCTTTTTACAGATTTTTGTCCACCTGTTAAAAAGTTAATTCCAGTTAAAAATTGCTGTTGATAATAGGTAACTTTGATCCTGTGACAATTTTTTTTTTTATTTCTAAAATATCACATCACTATCAAGGAAAAATAACAGTAGTTATTATGTCAGCTGTTCTAACATTCTCCAAATATCCAATTTTATCTCTGAACAGGGTCTACTAAAGGTTGCTATAGACAATGCCAGAGCTCAAGAGAAGCAGGTCCAGCTGGAGAAAACAGAGCTGAAGATGGAGCTCTTCAGGGAACGAGAACTGAGGGAAACACTTGAAAAACAGTTGGCTGTGGAGCAAAAGAACCGAGGTACCTTGATTAAGCAGACATAAACACTGTTATTTATTTCCTTAGGAAACAATTTTCTATCAAACCCCTGTGTTTTATCAACCTTTTACCTCCCTTAAATCATGTTAGGTCTCAGCTGACTGCAATGAAAGGTGTTTTATAACCTGCCTAATTTTGTATAGGGTCTTCATGAGACTAGGAGCAAGGATGCTCCCTTTTCTCAACATTTTTCTTGAATATTGTTACATCAGTAATACAAAAGCAATTATAAATACCCTATGTGCTGTAACAGACCTTTGTAGGTCGTGATCATTAGGAAAAGGGATACCTACTTAATACAATTAGTTTCAAATTTAGGAATCTACAAGTTTTTAGGAACTCTGTTCTGTTCTTATAGTGCATATTTAGGCCCACTGTATGTAATAAATATAATGATAATATATGAGCTCTTTATAATGCATAGTAGGTAAAATACATGTTTGTAGAAGTAACAGTGAAGGTTTTTCTTGATGAAGCAGATGCATTAGTAGCATTTGTAGCATTAACATCAGCCCACTGTAAAGCCTGTACGTGTTAGAGGTTTTAAATAATTACATTGATGTTGAAGGTGAGGCAGTTTGGAGTGATTTGCAGTAACTATTTGTATTATGAGCATGTTTCTATCTTTTTTTATGCGTTCATCTCTCTGTCTCTGTATGTCTCACCCTTTAATAGTGCCTGATTACTTTGCAAGACCTCTGGAACTCCCTTGCTGTTTAACTCAGACCATGGCAAGTCAGATGTGTATTTTTGCAGGGCTAGAGTTAGAAGTCTCTTCTTGTCCAGTTTAATTTTCTGGTAACCACCTAAACAGAGAATCCCAAGAACAATTGGATTCACAGCCAATGTTATTATGCCTTAAACTAACATGCTTGCAGTAAGAACACAATGTAATCCTGTTTCATGCCTTGACCCATTAAAGGAGAGGACTATCACATCATTAATTACCCTATTTTTAACTTATGAAAATATATTTTGAAAGACAATTGCTGCTAACAATTCTCACACCAGTGCAGTGAGTCATCCCTTTGTCCAAAACTGGTCCATTCTGCTCAATACAATTGTATTACTTACACTTCTAAATTAATTTGGTAAAAGAGTAAAGTAATTTGGTTAGTCTTCACAACTTTCTCACAACTGCTCAAATATATGTTCCTTTTTAGAATTGTACAATCACATGCAAAACAGAAAAGGTTTGAGGAGGAACCCATCTGATCTTTAGTTTTGCCATCTACAAATTAAGCATCTCATTTTAATGAATAGGAGTTCTCTTTCTGGACAATAAAAAAAGAAACTTTTATAGCCTGTTCTCAGATAGGTAGGTGGGGTCAAATGCACTGTGAAGACTTCTTTCTCTTCCCTTTAACTCTGGAGGTCACATGGTTGACAAGGCAGTGCTGGACAACGTGGTTTGAAAAGACAAAATTAAGCAAAATGAATTTCACTCAAAATTGTATGTCAGAACAAAACATGGGATAGTCCCTTATTGTGTCCAGGTTACTGAAATAATTGGCAATATTATTTTCAGCATGATGCATTACCTGCTTTTCTATATGCATCCCTCTAATGACCATCTTGCACTGGGAAAACAGTCAGACCAAAGAGGAATGGATATGAACAGTTAATGGTGCTAGGCAGCAAACCAAATATAATGAGGATGACTATCTCTGCTAGTGGATACTTCTGTATAAAAGAAAGAAAAGTATGGATTATTCTTTCAAATAAAAAGATTGAAGTGAAAGACAAAAAATAAGTCCAGGTTGTACTTATTGTGAAAATTTGTTCTTCAATTAAAGGAAGAAAAATGCATAGGGGCCTTTACCTACTATTAGTTTTTCAAATAGCAAGCATCATGTCTTAAAGAAAGTTTCACATGTCTTAATGGAGGCATGAGCATGAAGGGAGTAATGTACCAGCTTCCCTGCTAAGTGAAGAGATACCACATGAAAATACTGAAAAACACTTAAAAGCTGCAGCATAGAAACACAAGCCACTGTGTCACATGCAGGTCAAACCCTTCATGTGAAGGGTGTCTTCAGCATTAGGCAATATCTATCTGTCTTTTGCTCATCATGTTAATACAAGCCAAATATAATTCTGTTTAGTGGCTACAGATGAGTATTTTTACCTTTTTATATGGACTGTTGGATTCACAGCTGCTACTGTATGTTCTGCAGAGCTGCTTATTTACTGTACTGTTTCCTTCCTTCTTTTTAAATTTTCCAATTAGTGATTCCTATGGCTGTAGGATGTGTCTCATCAACTGGTGAAAGTAGGATAATATCTCTTCTGTGAGCAGCTACACAGTAAGGGTTTGCTAATTCTGGCTCTGACTGCTGTAGTCACATCTACAATGTGTCAGCCATGATGACATTTTAATTCAGAAAGCAACATATGTTTTCTTCTCATTTATTGCAATCACTTTCAAAGTACTTATAATGAAAACATTAAAACCATGCAATGATTCAAAATGTATTTAGTTTAGCCTTTGTATAGATGCTAGATATTCTTTGATAGTATGAGCTAATTAGCCTGTAAAGTAGTTGGTGTTGTACAAAATGAGAAAGAACCAAAATTCCAAAGTCTTGGATGTAAATTATGCAGTTATTCTGACTACAGGATATGTGCTTATGTTAATTTTGTGCCTGAACAGTTCTGTATAGCAGCACAAAATATACAAGATCATCTAAAAGGTGGTTCTTTGGTTCTTCTTAGCATATGAATTAAAGAGTAATAACAATGACTGTTCCCTTTAAAAATTTCATTATTTGCATTTTGTGAATGATACTACCATCACAGTCTACTGTCCCTGGGGAGTATGAACTGGTGGAAGTATTTTTTTGTATTTTTCAGCATTCATTCCTAGGCATATACCAGAGATTACTTTGCAGGGAGATACGGGGCTAGATAGATCTTGACATGCAAACCTAACAGTTCCTAGTGTCTGGGTTTGGTAAGGATAATTCTTCTGGTGCATATAAAGAATTCTTTAGTGATAATTTTTTAGTTAGTGTCAAAATAAAAGAATCTCTTGGAAAGGATTATCCAGGAAGATCTTAGGACAAAAAAGCTTTTTACATGCACATCCATGAAAACCCTAAATGTGCTATATAAGAACAATTAGGGTGTGGTGGGGGAAAATCAGAGGTCCACTTTGTTTTTAATGGGTTAGACTTTACCCTTTTCCATCAGGAGCATAACTTGCAATATGTTCCTTTATTTAAGGATCCTGCAAATCTTACCTTTGTGGTTATAAGTCAGTGGTAACATAGAAAAGAAAATTGTGATGAAGTCCCATACTGGACTTTGCTATCCTTTTCCTAAAGAGTTTAAGCTGAAGAAATTAAAGGAAAACATTTTTTCTACATAAGGACTTCCTACATTTTATTTCAAAATACTCATTTCTTTACTAACATTTCCCCTCACATTTGACAAAGCATATTAATATTTACTTGACTGGAGGCTCCAGCACCATAAAGGATTTGCTGTGAGTTCTTCGAGGTTAGATGGCTGATGGGACAGGCACCAACAGAAAGCAAGAAAGAGAAAAGGGAAAGAATCAATGGAAATGGGGAAAATAAATAAATATGGGGAAGAGACCAGGCACCAAGAGGTCATATAGCTTGCAGGGAGCAGAGCTTGGAGGGGAGTTAGAAGTCTCAGGGCCTTTCCCAAGAAATGAGGACCAGAGCAGGGTGGGGGCTGCCCAAGACCCAGGCAGATGGATCCCCCTTTTATGCAAGAGAAGCTGCAGGGAGGCAAGAACTCCATCACTGTGTGTCTATTAACTGTGCAACGGGAAATAGAAATGGTGAAATTAATTCTGAAAACCCCCTCACCTCCAGAGACAGGGATTTATCTACATCAGATGATTCAAAAAGTACATTCCATTGCTGGTTTTTGAGGTCTTCTGATTTGAAAATTCACAGATTCTCGTCTGTTTATTAAAAAAAAGAAGAAAAAAGGTCATTGCTTGATACCACATACAGTTTTCAATACTGTCATATATAACAGTAGCATTTAGAATATTCCAGGGTGATTCCAACAAATTTCAATTAATTTAACTGGTTATTGTGTAATTAATTTGTTTATATGAGCATCTCAGTTATAGTGTTTCTCAGGACCCTTAATAGGTCATTGTGCAGCCAAGTTTCAGATCCAAACTGAAGTGCACTGATGTTATTTTCCTTTCACAGCAATAATTCAGAAAAGGCTAAAGAAGGAAAAGAAGGCAAAGAGGAAATTGCAGGAAGCACTTGAATTTGAGACTAAACGGCGAGAGCAGGCTGAGCAAACACTGAAACAGGCAGCTTCAACAGATAGTCTCAGGGTCCTAAATGGTAAGAAGCCAGTTTTTGCCTCCATGTCATTAACTTCCAATTTAAGTGCCAAAAGAATCTTGTTATATAAAAAATTTATAACATGTGGGAAAGGAAAAAAAAAGGAAAATCTCTTTTCTTTCCTACATTCAAATGATACCTGTATCTTTATTTCTTTGTTACTTTATATAGTATGTGCAAATAGACTCACTGGAGAGAATGTTCAAACTAGGACAATTTTATGTTATTAGCTTGAGAAGTCAATTTTTTTCTTCCTTTTTTTCTCCCCCCCTTTATGCTTGAAAAATCTATTGCTCATTAATCTTCCAAGTCTAACAAAAAATTGTCCTGGCCTCCAGTCATTGTTCAACATTAAAAAAACTGACAAAGGTTGATTGTATTGTAATTCAGCATTGGAGTAACAGGTTGTAAAAAGGGCTATAAGAATCAAATGAAATATGTGTCAGTCTTACCTTTCTATCTTTCTAGACTCTCTGACCCCAGAGATAGAAGCTGACCGCAGCGGGGGCAGAACAGATGCTGAAAGGACAATACAAGGTAGGAATTTGCAAAAGGCTATAAATCTAGATCTTGCTATATGAGTTTTTCCTCAGCTTTAGACTGCTATTCAAGCATGTAGCCTACCATCTGGGCCACATCAAAACAAGTTCAAACAAGGTCAAGTTCATCTTGCTTGTTTATAAGAGAGAATACATTCTGTGCTGATAGATTTTCTTTAAATTAATAGGTCATTTTTGTTTATACAGAGCAATTAAAGAAGAATAATTAATTTGAAGCAGTATTTTTTTGAATCTCAGACATACTGAATGCAGTTTTGGTGAATATGTGTAGTTTGATTTGAGTTAATAATGTTTTTAAAGGTATATTTGAAACATCTTGAGCCTTTTAACTGTACAAATGGCTAAGCCTAATGGGTAACATTCAAGGCATGATGAGAATTTCATAGCTAATAGTCAGTGGCAGTTACTGAAAGGTGTGTTTCAATAAGCTACTCTGAGCATTAACAATAAATAAGCTGTTTATTCCCATCTTGGAATTTTCATTTACCACATCCCATTATTTACATTTTAATAAAACAAATCTGCTGAGCAAATTATACATGAAATACTAAAGAGAGCCATATTACTTCCCCTGTGAATCTAAATGTATATATACATTACAAACATCAAGATATTAGTAAAGAGCAAATTTTGAAGATAGTATTTATGTTATAATATCTGTTCTTATCAACAGGCTGAATCTACCTACATGAATACTAAGCAATAAAAATAGCAATTGTTTTCAATGGTAAATGAAGGTGCATTTTTCAGAGGCAAGCCTAAAAGGATTAGCTCCAGTAATCACACTCAATTGCCTTTATTTTGCATTTTGAAGTCAATCATCCCAACAGTATCATTTGACATCTTCTGTGTGTTATTTAATCACATTTCCTAACTTCCAAGGAGTTGTTACTGGTGTGCCACAAGGAGGCTGTAACAACAAAATAAAAAAGTCAAGAAGCTTTTAACGGATTGAACATATAAACAAATACCAAAGATGCAATAAGTTCTTATGAAAGACAAACACACATATATAAACAAAGACATTTAAAGCAAGTTATGTCTGCAGAGTCAATAACACAGAAGTTGGAATATGCCAGATTAACTGTTGCCTGGGAAGTGAGTACATGTTATGAGGTTTGTTACCCCAGAATCCTGCCTTTCTTCCCAAAAAAGCATGTGCATTATTCAAGGCACCATTTGATATAATTAATTTAGTAAGAATTCAGCCATTATTTCATTTTATTGTAATCCAGACATTCTGTAACTTCTTTTGATGCTAAAACGGATTTCTAATTTCTTGGGAGGCTATGCTGCTGCACTGGTCGCTGCAGTACTTGTACTCATTGCAAATATTAATTGCTCCATCTTCAGAACATTCTTGCAAGGAAGTGAAATTTGGAGTATTCCAATTTGATAGCTGGGAAACAGAGTCAAATACAGATTAAGATGACATATTGCTTAACTGTCAAATATCAAGGACCTAATTTTTCAGAATAATTTGCATTTTTGGCAGAAGCATGCAGGTGTAATCAAATCACTGTTCCTGTTGAATTCGGTCTTGCTCATAGGCTGAAATATAAACTTGGATATTTATCATATGAGCAACACAAATTTGAGAGCATGTATTCTAAAGGATTTATCCCAAACTATATAGGAAAAACACTTCAGCTTTTGAACAGACTATGCATTCTTTCCCAGCTGTCCTCTGCTCATTTCATATATTTCCATTTTTGCAATAAGTGAAATCAAGGATTTACAGGAGACATTCCCAGTAATGACTTTTCCTTGATTCATCTGTCCCAGGTGATACACATTAAAAACAAAATTAAAATCCACAGATGATTACTTAGTTCAAGACTGGACCATGATATTTTCTGATTGTGATATTGAATCATATTGCAAAGGCAACCTTAATTCTGACATTTCCTGTATCTACTTTGTATTCTCAACATATAACTAAAGCAGAGGGTGTTTAAGAAAAAGGAAAGAAGAGGCAAGAAATACAGTTTTCATGTCTTTCAGTTTAATGTTTTCAGCTCAATCATCATACAGCAGTTCAGAACTTTCAGATCTAGTGCAATATGTAACCCTACAACACAAATGTAACTGTAGGAACATATTGTCAATGTAAATCAGTCATTATAGGGTGACAGGCTTCAGAAATAGTTTAAGAAACAGTTAATAGCAGGCAGGTCAGGCCAAATGTCAGGACTCTTTGTGTTCATTTCCAATATTGGAAGAAGAATTTCCTTTCACCATAAACTCCCTTTTCTGTGTCCCCCTTGCTATGTATCCCTGTGTATCTGTCCCAGTTCCTTCTTCTTTCTTCCTCCTCCCTCCAATCCTACCTTTTGTTAATTGCTAATGTAACATTTTTCCTTGTCTATGTTGCATTACTCTTCTTTTTCCTCCAACTTCACATTCTTCCATCATTCTCTTCTGAACTTAGTTTCATGCCACCCTGATTATTCCCTTAATTATGAGCTCTTTCTCTCTCTGTGACCCCCTGGCTCTGCCTGACCCTTCCTGTTGCCTCCTCCCCTTACCCAGTCGTTTCAAGAGCTGCATTAACATTCCCTGTTACCAGCCTTCCCTGTTGCAAACCCATCTCCATCTGTAGTGTCTGCTTCCCCTGTCTCCCTGGTCAGGCTCACATTCCCTACTGGTTTCAGTGCATTTCTGTTTCTTTTCGTGTACCTGCCTGGATATCAGGGAGGGAAGCACTGAGAGCATTCTGTTCCAATTTCAGTATTTAGCATGACAATTGTAGGCAGGAGTGAGGAGAAAGAATTGCATCGAAAGAACCATTTCATTCCTGAAGCACTGGAATAAAGCATGCTCAGTACAGGGGGGCCCCTTTATCTGCAAAACTCTACAAAAGCTTTCCAGTGGTTGAAACGTTTTCCAGTACTTTCTTAGATTTTGTTTGGGGCAACAAAGACCATAGTGTTACAATTATACAAAATTTCAATTGTGTCCTTACATTTTATTTATAAATGATATTGTGTATAGTTTGGTATGCCCTATAAAAGAAATATAATATACAAATATTTATTATATTCTATTATTCTATATACAGTATATTCCATAATTAAACATATAATACCACTTCTTGCATCTTTCAGGTTCTGGGGAAAAAAATCTTACTAGGGAAATACTTTCTTATTCCTCTCAGAAATATATTAGTGTCTCAGTATCTAAGCATGCCTGGGGTAATAATCTTTTTATCCACAATCATTTTTCAATTTACTGTGTTGAGCATGCTATGTAGTTTTATAACTAAGCAAATAAAGGTAGGAAAGCTTCAGTGCTCTGTAGGGAAGTGATATAATTGAAATACAAAGTGTAATTTCAGCATTTAAGAAAAAATTATGCAAGAAAATCATAATTAAAACTAAAGATTTTGTTTACTATTTATTATAAATACTTGTCAACTTGAAGTTATATCTAATGTTGCTATTTTTAAGTATCACTTTGAAGAGTAAGGAATAGAACTAATTTAAGCGTAGAAGATAATTGCATTTGTCAATAAGGGGGTATGTTCGTTCTATTTTTTCGTCTTGTAGCACTCATTTAGATTCACTTTTAGTGCATGTAAAGTCTTTTGTAAAATGGGAGCAATAATAAAAAGGAATTTGAATACAAGTCTATAAAAAGAAGCAGTGCAGGGTATTTTAGGGTTGTGTTTGAGTTTTTTAAATACTGAGTAGATAACAGTTTGCTGCAATATGCGTAAAATGTTTACAAATAGTCATAATAAATAATTTAACTTTGGGTCTCGGATGTACTTATGTATTTTTTTGAGCGATAGAAAGAGATACTAAGCTATTAGGAACTGGTGAAGACACTGGTTTTAAATGTTTTCTTTGCTTCTGTTTTAAATAATAATAAAGCAGATTATCCTCTTCTCCATACATATTGTAGGTTCACTAGATGCCTATGCCTAGCTCCCAATCCGGTTTCCCAAGACCCCCTCATCCCACACAAAAAGGTACCATACAAAGATAATGTTTGACTTTTATATACTGTTTTGTTAACAGACCTCTTACTAAGCGCTAGAACAATGACATTTACTGCCGCCTTTGCTTTCTTATTTCTGTTGAATTTTCTTCTCCATCTGGTTACTTACCATGTATTTGCCTGCCTCCATTATGTTTTCTTTTCCTCTGTATATCCCACATTCCCAATTTTCTGTCTCCCAGTAGTTTCCCTCCCAAGTCCTGTAACTTCATTTTCATTCTATTTAAACACCAATCGCACACATTATCTAAAATCCTCTAGAAGTATTCTAGTTCTGCACCATCTTCACCATTGATTATTCTTTCCTTGTCACATTCCTGTAATGTGTTCCTTTTGCCAAATTGCTCACAAATGATTTTGTGCTGTTGTCCCAAAGCTATCGTTGGTAAGAAGAGGAAGATTAATCAAATTTTCCTTCTATCATGCTGCTATTTTTTGTCTTTTCCATTTATTTCAAATTTACTAGCAATTGCCTCAGCTTGTACCTTTTCTGCTTTCTTCCAAATAATTTCCAACTTCTGCATGCTGTCATTCCAGCTGCTCCTGAAATCAGCTCTATCATTTCCTCCTGTCTTCTTACCCTGCTCAGCTCCCTGAATTCTCAGTTCTATCTATTTTTTACCTCAAATGTTTGTTTTTGTTGCAAGAGGCCCTTTGCATTTTCTGTGTTCTCAAAGTTCTTCCATCCTGCTCACTCTCAGGCAGTTTTTTCCTCAGCTATGCATTCTCCTCTAGCAGAAAATTTATCCTCCTTGTCCGTTGGTCAAATTTTCACACCTCAGTTCCTTACTCTGCTGCGAGTAGTATTTTTTTCTTCTAGCACATTATCAGCCTTTCTTCAAATGTGTCTGTTACCTACTCTCTCTGTCCCTTAGCAAAATGAACTTACCCTTTCTAAGCCCTTTCCCACCGACATCTTCCCTTTCTTTAGTTCTCCACCTCTTCTCCAGGCTCATATTAACAGTTCAGTTAAGTGTAATGCTAAGTGGTTTCAGTTTATACCTTCCTGGTGTAAGAAAAAGACCCACTCAGCTACCATGTTCACAAAACCTTCCAGGGCCATCTGTCTTTTACCCCTCCTAGAAAGAACAAGGCAGGAAATAGAGATGTTGAGCAGATGCAGGAATAGAGAAAGAAAATAACAGCAACACAGCACACTGGTCATGTATGAGGTTCCTTTGCAGGCTACTGAACAAGAACAAGAAAGAAATTATGATTTAAATTTGCTCATTGCAAGTGTGCATTTTGCTGCCCAAATATTAGGGGAAAGCTGCCCTGCAGTTGCCCTCCACATTAATAAAAATTGCTTATATACAGCTTTAGTCTTTTGCCCTGAAACCTAACCTAAATTGTTTCTGCATTGGTTTGAAACTCGCTTAATCTATTTTTCAACAAGCAAAATCCACATAATAATCTCAGCAACTGATAGTCTTTGATTCTTGCTTGTTATATTTGTGTTTGAAAGATGGGTATCTGAAGGACTTCCACAATGAAAAGGAACTTTGGGTGGTTCTGTGAAGCTACTGCACACAGTTCTATTTCTGGTATATAAATCTTGGACAAAAGTGTGTGGAAATATGTGATGATATTTTTTATGAGATCAAAAACTTTATTGGAAAAGGCCATTATCAAGGCTGTGAAGTCAAGCATTCAAAAATTAGGAAATGGTAGAATTAAGGTTGTCTTTTGCACCTTTGTTCAACTGTCTTTGTGTTTGTGTCATGATACAATCTTTAATTATGTGATTAGATACTGCATTTTTCACAGTATCTTGTCTCATTCAGTGCAGGGGACAAAAATATAGGTGAATAAAGGGATATCTATCCAATATTTTCTTCATCTTCAGTGGTCAGTGTGTCTTGTAATGCTTTTTATAATACTTGGTTTATGTATAATATTTCCATAATTAGACATCATGCTGTACAGAATAGTTGTAAATTATTATATACATTTCTTCCATATATTAAATCTTAATTATGGAATTTCCTAACAGCTGTGGGCTTTGCTTCACTAATGTCCTAGGTAACCATCTCCTAGGGTTGTTTTCTTAACAAGTAAACTACAAAGTCAGAAGTATCACTGTGAGGCAACATCTGAAAACCATATGGAATTGAATTTTAAAATTCACAATGATAAAGCTAACCAAGCAACTGATAAACTGTAAAACCATAATATAAGCAGTGTGGCCTAAGGAATGACCATTTTGCTATGGCAGTTTTACAAATACTTGCTGAGATAAAAGACAATTTTGTGATATATTTCATGCGCTTGGGCACAGAATCTTCCTTTCATTTTTCTTGCAACCTGTATCACCTATAACAGTGCCTCCATCAAGCTTTCATTTTCTTGGCTCTTCCTCATTTCTGGGTTTTCTATCAACGTTAATAGCAACTTCCAAATTTTCTAATTTCTTTCTTGATCCTTTTTTCCCCACACCTTTCAAGGCAAGTTTCTTTTTATATCCAGTCATACTTCCAGCCCCCAAAGTTTTGACTTATTCTGCCTAATATTCTTGCTAATCAAGATGCAGATGTCTTGGTACTGACTCATAACATTCTATCTGTATGCCACATGTCCAGTTACTCACCACAACTTTTTTCCTTCTAAGAAACCTCATATGACTTTAACTTTCTTGCCTTATCTCTGTTCTGTCTCCCCTCTTTCCTTGTATTCTCAACCACTGGGTTCTGCTCTTGTCTATTAATGTAAATAATTCAGTCCCCCAACTTCAGTCTCAGTTATTGTCAGCCAATCATTTTTAGTGCTTTATTTCTCAGTGTCTTCCAGTGCCCTGATTTCTGTGTTCCTATGTATGTACTTAGCCAGTCTCAGTCACTCCCCCAGTCACATTTTCTGTTCTTATTTCCAATTTCGATCACATCAGACTTGTCCTAATTTCTGTAAATCTTGAGTATTTTTATGAGTTCATGTTTGTAGACTTAGAGAAGATTACTGTTGGCTGCTGATCGTAGAGAGGATACATTTGCCAGTGCATGGCTACTCTCAAATTAACTAATGATTTTTTAAAAATAGTTTACAATGTCCTCAAATGACAGAACATGTATTTCTTTTCCAGAGACATCACTATTCTTTGCAGTACATTTAACTAAGATGTCTTCTCTTTAGTCTTTTCTTCATTTATTTTCTGCATGATATTTACTGTGATGACCAGTCCCAAGTACATTTCCTTTATCTTTAGAGTCCTTTCAAGAATTGCATCATTCCCTTAGAGCTTCTGTCTCCTATCTCTGCATTTCTGTCTGTTTCCCTCCACTTCCCTCTTTATCAAAAGCAATTCCATTTGCATCCATAGCTGCCTAAGGATGAGGTCATCCATCTGTATAATGCCATGTAAAACAATGGCCATATGTTCTCTAAAGTATTAATTGATTAAACCTAAGGAAAGCACCTAATTCTTTGTACATTTTGCCAATATTTTTCTTGCCTTTTTTTTCCTTATTAAAACTCTTGGAACTGCTATATGTCTCTCTATGTGTATCAACTTGTAAATTTTGCATTTTTATTCAATTGACACTTGCTCATCAGTTATTCTGGTTTTATCACCACTTAGTAAGTACTATGGATTTGTTGTTACTCATTTATTATTGCATGGCACTTCTAGCAGAAAGGTGTTTGGGTTTAGTATAGAGCCAGAATTCTCAAATGAATGCATTTGCAGAATGGAAATACAGTTTCATTTGTGTGTGTGACATTCCTTCTTCTCTGTCGACCCATTTCAACACTGTTTCAGCTTCCCCTCTGTTGTTGCTTTCTTATTTTCCTTCCACCTCTGTTTCACCTCCTCCCCTGCCAAGTACTACTTCTGAATATCCCAAATATTTCTTAATATGTCACTTCCTTGACCTGCAAGGCAATGTGTGTCTATGATCTGGAGCCATGTGGCTGCTGGCTGACTAGGAGGCGCATGCATTCTGAGGGATCATTGACAAGCCAGGAGATATGCATTTTCTGCTGGACATCTTGTTGCTGCCTCTTGGCAGCTGGGCAAATCAAACAGTACATGATGCTTCTCAGCAGCTGAAGGGCCAAACAAATGGTTTTTCAAACTGCAAGAGACCCACAGCCCACCTGTTGTACAGGCCTGCTATAAAGGTTGAACATTTCAGCAGGGAAAAGAAGTCAGGAGCTGGAAACAAAGCTGTCAGAAGCCTGGAAGGCAGAGGGATTTTTTTTTCTGGATATGTTGAATAACTGCCCAAGGAAACATCTGCTACTTAGCTAGGCTGTTTATGGAAACAAACAGCTGACTATTCTAGACCCACAGAAATATAGAAAGGTTCTGTGAAGCAGCAATGACAAAACAGTGAACTGACTTGATTGGAGATGAACATTTCTGTGATTTTTAGGCCACTTAGCCTGTTATTCCATTAGGCCCAATTTAAAAAAAAACCAGACCAAACAAAAAAAAAAAAAACCCCACCAAAAAAACACCTAAACTAAACCCAAAAAAAACAAACAAGCAAAGAACCTAATAATTTCCATTAATTTGCCAATAAAAATTCTTTTTTTCAGCTTAGGAGTCAAGAAGCACTTTGAAGGTGTGCCAATGTGAAATAACGTGTCTTGTGAAAATGTGACTTTCAGCAATCTGACAGATAGATTTTGCATTTTTCTTTTTTACCTGTCTGACTTTCAGGTTGCTTCATTAAATTTTCCATTTTTAAGATTACTAAAGATCAGTAAGACAACTGGTTTCAGTCTTTACAATTTTTGGTTAACTGCAGGCATTAAACAAGACTGTCTCTGTAATGTGACTGTTCTCCTTTGGGTTATTTTAGCACCTCTCTAGGTAAAAGTACTGATTTGAGGTAACAGAAACATGTGGGAAAGACAACAGAATGGAGCAAAGCCATTGCAGTGACCCACTGGGGAGTGATATCTGCTGTTTTGTTATTGATTCTTCTCTGCATGCCAGAGTTTGTCAAACAAATTGATGCATTGGTGAAAACGTATGCACATGCACTGTTCAATTATAGAAGCTAAAGGATAGTGTGTTTTCTACATTGCTCTTTTCTTTTGTCTTTCTTATGCTCAAAAGAAAATTTATTTTCAGACCTAGTGATGGTCTTAATGGTGAGACACTGTTAAAATATTGGTGTCTAACCTGCAGTGACATTTAGTGGAGCTGCCTCACTAACTCCCTTTGGATAGTCCACCTGATTCTATTTTATTTTTGTTCAGTCTTCATAAAATATTTGCTGGTTCAACACTGTTCTTATTTGCAGTAACACATAATGCTTCATTTTCCTTTTGATTAGTGCCTTAAACTTCAGCTGCTTTTTGACTTCACTGTGTAACACCTTGTATTAATGTCAGGGTCATGCACTTATTATTCATGTGAACAGCTCTATTCACTTCAATGAAATTATATACATAATAATAAATAACAACATTAATCTGTGTGCACCACCTTGAATTTCATTACTGTTGCAGAAGATACATCTCTGAAAATAGGTTCTCTTAATTTTTATATATTTTAGAAAGAGCTTGGCTCTCTCTCTGCACACTAATTTCAACATTTTATTTTATTTCCCCTAAGCCTTACTAGCTTTACCAGCTCACAAGTTTTAAAGACACTTGCTTTACTGATTTTTTTTTTGGCTTGAAAGACTATCCAATATAGTTTAGTTTTTAAACCTAGATTCTATAGTAGACATTTAAAACATCTCTCGCTAGTTTATCTCTCTTTTACTGTTGATACTGGAATACTTGATGAGGAAACAGACGTTAAAGATTTATTTTGTTTCATATTTCATTGACCATGGATAAATACTGAAATTATCTTACAATGCATGGAAACCAAACAGCAATAACTAAGTTCCCTATCCACCTGCCCAGGAGTCAGCACTTTGGCAGGTTTTCAACCCAAGCTAATCAATTAAAGACAACATTGATTAACTTAAACAGAAGGTGATATTGATTGCAGGCAGTAACCTATAAATAGACAATTGTTCCATACTGTTCATAGGTCATTGTTAGCTACACCTTTAAACTTCAAGGTACATAATCCTATTAGCTATTACCTAAAAAGCAAAGGAAAGTCACAGAGTGAATATACAGTTATATATATGTTGCAAAGTACTCTTATTCAACTTTCTCATTCAACATATACTCTTACATAAAATTTTTCACATTTTATTTGAAATTGCTATCTCTTGCAATTTATGTCTTATTTTATAGCTGCATATATATGGAGCTGATGGAAATCTGATATGTTCCTGACTTTTCTACTGAGATGAATGGTTAATCAATCAGATCTTCTTCCAACATGGTGCTTTAGTTTACTTTTAAAGAAACTGTATGTAAAATTAATGACTAAGCATGAACAGAGTCAAGTGGGAAAATTAGGACAATATGAATATTAAAAAGACCCCACATTGTGCTCCAGAGGCTTTATATAGAATTGTTTTGACTTTCATTTTCATTCATTCTACATGTTCTTCTTATTCAAAGAGGGAAGGATAGGATGGATGAATTCTTACCTAATAGATTTCTGGGGTCACCCCTGTTGTAGGAAGGGTGTGCACTGCAAGGCACCGCCCTAGGTATTTTGTTTCCCAGAAGTACTCTGTTCCCTTCATCTTCTCCCTCAGAAGGTGACTGAAACCTGATCAGACAGGTAGAATATATATTTCTAGCATAGTCTCATCAGCTAAAAAATAAATAACATTTTCCCTTTTAGAGAAAGAACGAAAAGGCTTGATTTTTTTATAAACCAGGATGAAAATTGATTAAAACAACATTGTTTCAGTCAAACAGTATTTCTATAGCCTAACATGAAACAGGTATAAATAAAGTGGATTTTTAATTCTTTCACAGCTGAACTATAGTGCTGAATGTTCTGAGGCTTGTTGAGGAGCTAGACCTGCTGGCTGTAAGCTGCTTATCAGTATTTGCTTATACAGTGTTTAGAGAGTTGTCTCTTTTTCTCTTTTTTACATTTTTTTCCCTCCACCACATTTACTACATCGTAGACAAGTGCTGGAAAGTAACATCACATCATGTCATGTTAAGATATGTCATAAAGAGGATTGTTTCTTGGCATTAGCTTTTTAAGCTCTATAAAGATTTTAAATTTCCTGATGTTTGTGTATTATACCCACATAAAGGAATTTCATCTTTCAGTATTAGTGTTGCATTCTTCTATTAAATACTTAAGACCTCACCATCAACAGATGTCAAAATATTTAATGATTTGGGATTTTTCTAATAGATGCACTTCCCCTGTGACTTCTGTGAAGAATGAGGGAGACAATTCTTACACCAAAATAACAGTAATATTTTTCAGTTCTTCTGGAAGTACTGTGCTTTGGAGATTAGTAATGTAGACTAGTAATGTAGACTAGTAGCCAGGAAGTTACTTTATCCATTTAGCACACATAGGAGGAAATCTATTAGACCAGGAAATCCTTCCTGAAAGTTGGTACAGCTTGAGTAGTTAAAAAGAAACATCCAATCCAGATTAGATTTCAAATCTTGAATTTCAAGTTCTATGAGACATAAACCATTAAATATGAACGGTCACCATCCTATTCAGTGGCCTTTTTGACTATCAACCACCATCTGTATCAAAGAAGAAAAAATTTCTAAGCAAGCCATGTGAGCTAATATACCAAGGCAGGTCATAATGCATTTTCTATCTTATCCCCACATATCTGAAACTCTGAAATGAGGTTTTCAGAGAGAAGTTAAGACATTCTTATCTTAACATTAATTCTCGCACTATTTTAAAAGTTATTTGCGTGTCCACAAGTAGATGACTTGCGCTATTTGAGGTGCTGCAGTGCATCTGTGAGATCTGCATCATGCTTTCAGAAGATCCAGGCCTTTCTGAAGCAGCTGGAAGCAGCCTTACAGGATGTGGAAGTCTGACTCAAATCATAGCAGATGTTGAACTAAACCCCTTTTGCTCGTTTAGAATGCCTTTGAACATACGACATTCTACACTTGGGTTATATTAAGTGGAAATTCATAGTTTATTGTATATATTGAATAAAAATATATTTATCACTGTGTTAATTCTAAAGGGAAGGCCTATGCGACTCCTATAATTTTTACACACAAACATTCATGAGATAATTTCTCTACATCTTGCTCCCCTGATATTTGTGGACTAGCTTGTATTTAACATAGCATTTGACTGAGATAGGAATAAGACAAGTAGGGAGAAAAAGTTGTGGATATTTTTTAAATTATTTCTAAAAAATCCCAAACTGACTGACTTTCAAAAGGATCTGATAATATTTACCATGTGTGACTCAAAATCAGCTCTTTGGCCAAATAGATAAATGGTCCTGGATATGGCAGCCCTGAACTTTGCTAATGTGTATTAGCATATTCTCATACTTTCTCTGTTCTTTGGAACATCTATCTTTGACTTCTATCTGTACATTCTATATTAAAATCTTTTCATAGCTACCTACTTTTTCTTTTTGATTTGAAACAAGCAATTCATTTTAGCCATGAAGCTTGCAAGAGTAATCACATTTTAAAAATAGGTGAAGAAGCTAAGTTGGTCTTTAGCAGACCTTTGACAGAAAGTATTTATTAAGAATGTATCATTCTTTTCAACTGCTAGTGTAAATAAGTATATTGAAATAAAACAAAATTAGGCATCAAGCTGAAGGAAAGCTTGTTTGTGCATAATAGTTCTGAGAAACTGTTTAAGGACAGATTATGCATGGGAAAACACTAATTTTTTAAATCTAAAAACTTACCTAGTCCAAAATTAGTTTGTTAAATTTTGGTTATTTATTTTCAGAGGAAACTTAATCTATTGTAATGTTTCTGCATGAATTTAAGTTTTAGTAAATAGATACTTACTTTTTATTTGTGCTACTAATTCCAATTTGCAGCCTTGCAGCTGTCTCAGATAAATTGTTTTGAGCTACGCCAGGAGTAACTGGAAATCTACTAGAAATTTTTTCATTGTAATATCTGAACAACTTTGCAGTCTTTAATGGATTTAGTCTTCACATCAGGAAATAATCCTGTGATGCAGAACAAAGCAATTATCTTTATATATAGAGGGGCTAGGGAGCTTGATCATGGATGTATCAGAAATCTGTGGTATAACAGAGACTGAGCCTAAATCTTGCAAGAGCTCAAGATTTTATTCTGCCCTTCATGTTTTGCCCTCCCTTTTATATATTCTGTCATGCTTTCTCATTGTACAGACATATGGAAAACTAGATGGAATTTACCAACTTGAATATCAGTGACAGGATTTATGTCCCAAAACTCCTTGCTAGCAGAATACATGGAGCACATCATCTGTGCCTGCTCTGCACTTGTTCAGACTGATGGCTAACCTCTGTGAATATCAGGGTAATGACAAAGTGCACCTGGTCTAAGTGTTTTCAAGTCTTTTCTTTGTTAGACAAAGCTTTGAAAATACAATAACATATTCTGCCTACCATTATTTGATTATTATTTGATTTTGTATGAGTGCTAGTCATATACCAAGTTGACCTTGTGTATTCATCTTTTGTAAAAATGAGCTGACATAAATTCTAGATTCTGGTACTTCTACATAAATATAACCAGTTTGGTTAAAGCACCTTGCATAAAGACATTTCAAGGGTTTGAAGCTACAGTAGTGGAGAATGGATTATTTAATTAGTGTAGGATCTACCAGCTTCCTAACCCAAAGTTGCACTGAACTTTTTTTCTTCATCTTTCTTGTGTACACACAAGCTCAAGATCTGCTATACTTTTACTCACAGAAGTAAAAATAAACCATTATGAGCTTTTTGTGTTTCAGGAGCTGAAAGCCTGTGTGCATTACTACACTGTGCTTTTAATGTTTCAGTCAAAACCACAAAGAAGATGTAACATTTAATTAAATCTGAGCCATCAAATGCAAATCTGTCCACAAATGTGTTATGGCAGCAGCAGTGTTTTATGTGAAAAAAGCATTTTAATGCATTTCTTTTAAGAAGTAAACTGATCTCTTGCCAGCAGTGGGGCAAACGTATTCATTAAATCTCTTGTTGTGATCATCCCTACCTATGTCCCCTACAATAGTATTGAGATTACTGTCCCATTCATGACCAGGTATGCTAAAGTTATTGAAGGAATGTAACCAAATGATGTCACTTTCCTTAAAAATTTACACAAATACTGAGGAGAGATGGTGACTATGAGATGTTAGTGACTGTGCTGGTAAGTGTTTTTGATTTATATGGGAAGTTATATATGTCCATGAACCTGTATTCTCATCATATTATGGATTCAGGCATCATTCTTGATCTCAGGTCTTTCTGTCAGACTCTTCTGCAAATCCTGGCTTCAGACCTAAAGGGCTGTAGTGAGTTCATCCTGTAAGCATTGCATGAGGGTATTCTTAATTTTGGACAGCACTGTGAGGATGCTTATTTGGAAGTATCACTCCAATTTGAAGCATTTTGATAAGGAGTAATGCACAAGGTGAAGGGTAAGGCAAAACCTTTCAAGTGCTGTGTTTCTACTTGTTAAAAGGGAAGAGCCAGTAAAGGAATTAGAAGAGAGTGACAATTCAAAGAAGCAAACTAGGAAAATATTTTTGCCATACAAATTTGTTTATACAACCAAGACGCAAACTTTAGTAGGTGAGATATGAGGAGAAACATCATGTGAATTTATAGGTAGAAAGAGGGATAGGAGAATGAGGGGCAGAGACTTTCTTGAGAATAAATTTAGACACTGTGCTGTAATGAGGAGTCAGAAGTTACAAACAAACAGGATACCTTGATTTTGAACTTTACTGACAGACAAGATTAAAAGAGTAGTTCATAGTGACTAAGAGTAGTAGTAGCAAGGGAAGATGAGGAGGAATCTGAAGGGCTGAATGATTAACAGCTCTGTTTTCTCAAACTAAGATTGTCAGAGCTGCGACACATGCACACAGAGGATCAGAAAAGCAGACTGAGGCTTTATGTCAGACAGAAGGGAACAGACCTGGAGTACAAAGGGCTGTGTCAATTGTCAACATGGATATGGTGACTGAAATTCAGTTTATGGATTAGACTACTCAGATACAAAGTGTGGAGAGACAGACAATGTGAGGAAGATCGTAGCCCTCAGAAATTAAAACAGAAGGTTGAGGAAGAAGTAAAAAATGTAAAACTGAGAAAGAAGTTATCAATGTGGAGGGAGAATCAGAAGATCCCAACAAAGGGTGAACAGATTTTTAGGAAGCGCTAGTCTAGAATGTACCAGATATGATATGAGGTGTTAGTTCCAATATTTGTTTATATAGAAATCATGGACACAGACACATTTTATAAAAGTTTCAAAAAATCACCTGACTAGCAACAGGATTAATGGCCAAGGAAGAAGGCACTTCCCAAAATTTTGCAAGAATTGTGTTTATTCATCCACATATTTGACACATTCTTAGCAAATTAGGAACATGGACATACTATATCCGTATTGTTAAGCAATAGGTAGTTGTAGGAAGGTTTCACAGATTTTAACTTTTTATCAGTATGCCCCTAAGGCCTTAGGATTTTTATAATGAATTATTACAGTGTGATTTCTAGACATTTTATTGGGTAATTTTGCTAAACCTCTGTGGTAGTTGCACTTAGTTTTGTTAGTTTGTTAGTTAGTTTTCTCTCCTTGTATTTAAGGAGAAAAATCTCTATTTTTGTCAGATGCTAGAGATTTTCCACCTAACTGAAATAAGAAATAAATGATATCAAGTCATTGCACTTTAATATCTGATTCTAGATAAAAGGTGTGTAGACAGCAAAACTTTCAGAGGGAGGTGCCTTCAGTTGGAACTTGGCATACCTGCAGGGGAGGGAGAAGTTAATATTTTAAAGAGGCCACATAGTCTTCCGTTACCTTTAATCCTGTGACAAGCTAAGAAATACAGAGTGTAAGTGAGCAGATGTTCTTAACAGCCTTCTAGCAGCCTGCTTTTGTAAAGAGTGCCAGCTAGTGATTTTCACTGCTTGTGGAAAACCGGCTTAGTGTTGGGGTAAGTGTTAAGGAGAGCAAGTGAAAATCCCCCTCTATGTACCTTGTAAAATGAGTGCGTGTATATTCATGTTATGGAAAAAGAAAATTATGTTACTGGATTTGGAGAGGATATCATAACTCCTTTGCTAGAGCAATCTTTTTACTAAAGGAGCTTAAGCTGCAGAAAAACCACATTATACCTTGGGTATTGCATTAATAAAATGTTATTTAAATGAAAGATATTGAAATAAAAGTTTCAATTTAGGAACTTGAGTGTATTGTTGTGAAAAGCCTAGTCAGTTATGTTTATAGCTTCATTTTTTCACAGGAAGAAGTGTAGGGATTCCTCATGCTTTATGCAAGTACAGTAGGTTTTAGATAACAGGATCAGGTCCACAATTTGCCTTTCTTAAAACCTACAATAAAAAATAAAAATAAATACCACCACCACACAAACTACAAAGGTGAAAAAATGCTGTATGTTGCATTTTCCTACCTCCTGTGGCTAGGGACAGAATGCAGACATGCCACAATAATGTTTTTTATTTCTACTGTTCAAACCATATTAATGAGAACATCATTTTGGAGAACTAATTATTTCTATTTGTCTTGTGTCACACTTTCTAATTCCCCTATATTAGCACAGCCAAAGCAAATTAATTGCTTTTCCAGCAGTTGAACCTTGTCCAAGAATGAGCTCACATTCCCTTCCAGTTCTGCAGTTTCTAGGAGTGCATTGTGTCAAAAATTTCTCTTGATACTAAACATAGCCCAGAGAATATCTTTGCAGATTTCTGTTGCTGCTCACTTGATGAAATTTATAAGTTTAAGTGACCCACTAGGAAAGATAAAGTTCTTAGCTGCAAGATTATACATCAAAACAGTTAAAGTGAAATTAAAATTAAATGAATGAATCTCACTGAAGCAAAAAAAGCAGTAATTAATGGTTCCCTTAATTGTCTTCATAAAATATTTGCATGGGTCTAATTTGCATAATTTGCATGTATTAATTAATCTTTCAAAGGAATTTTGTGCTGAGAGAAGCCAAAAAATCTCTTTGTTTTATTTAACATCTAATGAAATATTTATCTTCGTTAATGAACTTCTCATCTTCATTAAAATAAAAATTGCACAAGTTTGTATGTTTTAAATGTTTTTATAATTGAAGTATACAAAAAAAAAATCTCTTCAGACCTACAGTATCTGAAAAACAAACACATTATTTCACATTCTGTGTCATTTTGACTACAGCAACATTAAAATTTGGAGAAACCCTATTCCCTCCACCAAAAGTTTTCAAGGGTTTCAAAATTATTTCAATTTCTGTTCTTAATTGATGATAATTTTTGGGTTTTAATATTTTATAAACAGGGATGACAAAGTAAAAATTTTTGTATTTTTTATTATTGTCAACCTGTGATACTTCAGAGATTTTATAGAACAGATATAATGCACAGAAAAAGAAACTAACATCATAGGTTGGCGTTTAAAATACTGCAGGAGTTTGTACATGATATGGGGTTAGTTTATACTCTGCAAGACTAACAGCTGAGGAGAAAAGAAAACAGTTTGTGAATTACTACCTGGCATCTAATGATTGAACTTGGAGTAAGCCTGATGAATTTAAGTTACAAAGGATGGTCCTCACTGCTGTGGTCAGCAACTTTGAGACAGTATCCAAAATAGCCAGACATGCAGAATGAGAATATGCAGTGAGGAAAAAAAAAAAAATCAGTATTGAAGTTTTGTGCAAAATCTGAATATAGAACTGCAAGGAGATTAGATAAATTTAAGAGCTATTTCTGAAAAATAAAACAGGCACAAAAGGACAATGATTGGGTATTTTGGGAAAAAGCTGAAGGCTGTTACTTAAAATGAGGACCACCTAAAATCCCAAAGTAATCTATCAGCTATTTAATATTGCTAGAAATTGAGTCTGTGGACAAAGAAGACAAAGTATAGTTAAAATAGTGTCTATACAGAATGTTAAAACTGTGCATAGTAAGACAGGTGAAAAGGAGTTTCATTCACTTCAAGGATGAGTACAACATTATTGGATTAATGAAAATATACTTGAAATAAGGAAATTATTGGGGGCTTATAATTTCCAAGGAATTATATTTGCACAGTGAAACAGCATAATGGTATTTTTACTCATTTTCAATACGCCTGCATTTGCTTAAATCCTTGAACAAGTTTATAAACACATTAATGTGTTTGCATTCATTTTAGACATGCAATACCTGAGAAAGCCAGGCCTGCAGAGACCAAAAAGTAGGAGCTCTTTAAGAGTGCTTTAGAATTTAATAAACAGGATGTTTAAGCTATCAAGATGGTATACAGAGTCATATATTCTTTACTACATTATCCTATAATTTTTTCAACTGATAAGATATAGTGGGACTTTGCTGATACCATAATGGCAGTATAGATATTGCTCTGTGTTCTGAAGGTGTGGAATAGCTGCTGAGGCAATGTAATTATCTATAAAATACCCAAACAGTATCAGTGGGAGGGATGTGTTCCACTTCACACATTTGTGGGGTAGATGTCTTTATCTGAGCTATTTGGCTGGACTCCTGTTAAAGTCAATGAAGAGGAATAGACACATCTCTCCCTTTGAAGAAAATGAGTCACAACTTCCAAGTTTCTTCATTGATTATAAAGGGAGTCTGCTAAACCAGCTCAAATGCAGCTACGTTCAGTGCAGGTGTCTGAAGTTAATGTGATGAATTTCATGTGTTGTGTATTTTCCTTTTTGCTTGCCTCAGAATTCCAGCATCAGTTGTGACAGTAATCACACTAGAACAGCTGCATTTCAGTCACTTCTTGTAACTACTGCTGTTAGAAATGGGTAATTTTGCATCAGTTCTGGAAAAATATCCAAGCTTGACAATTCCTTTTCTGTTTCATGTAACTCCGAACAGTTTTGAAAGTTGCATAAAGCATGACTCTTAAATGTAGAAAAGAGAATTTGAATTCTGCATTATATGAAAGCTTTGCAGCATTTGTTTCATTTGGATGCTACCACACAAGGCACAAGGCATGAAACAAGAGTCGGAAAAGCATTCTGAAAACTCTGAAATAAGAACAAAAGCAGCCATAAATTGAAAGATAGAAAAAGAGATAGATGAGGTACCAAGAAAAGGAGGTAGATGGAAATATCACAGAACTCTAGAAGGAAAAATAGTATCACATTACTCATACAGTTTCATTATATTACTGTAACTTTATTACTATATCATTACTGATTAGTAATGGACTAAATTAATGTTTTGTCTTTTAAATGTAGCTATGCTTGCAAACAAGATATGGGCTGGAATTAACTTGATGTAGCATAGAAGTCTTCAGAGTAGTCATCTACATCTGTGCTTATCACCTTTGACCCTCACTGGATATAGAGATTTCTGTATCTGTATAGAAATATCTATAGTAGAGTTCATCCCATTATAAATAATAATTAGAGTACCCTAGTATAGACTGCTACAAACAAATTTAGTAAGCTCAGTCATATTCCTGAAAATTAAAAGGTGAATTCAGTTTCTGGAGGTGGGAAAGTAATTTCTTCAGTGGTTGTTGTTGTTTGTAGTGTATGGAGTTTTTTTCCCATAGAATAAATCCATTTTATAGCAAAGGTTGTAATTATACTCTAAGACTGTCTAATTGCAAAGAATTGATGTAGCATTTGACACAGTCACAAGAAGTATGTGCTAAGGAGTCACTGTTTTGCCCATTTTACATTTTTCAGCTAGGAATTGAGTGGGTAATATCGATTTCAGAATTAAAATGGTACAATTTGTTGGTGTAGCTTATATACTTTACGTCTGATGTTTTGCTCTTGCATGGCAAAGGAATACCTCATTTGGCATGCTTCAGGGCATTTTTAACCAATGCCTTAAGCTGAAACCAAGTTTTTATGCATGAAGAAAGAAATAATATCTACTGATATCTTGATGGCAGCACCGATGCTTTGGTGTCACACAAGGGTGTTGTGAAACTTAATTAATATTTGTAAAGTATTCTGGATCTTGGATGAAAGGCACAGTAGAAGTTCAGTTATGTGATTAACTTCTGCTTTTATATTTTCTTTGGTGATGGATCAGAGTCCTAGGCATTAAAAAGTGGCAAAGAGAGGGGATACAGCAATTTACAACTATTATCAGCTATTTATAGTTAGTTTCAAATTTTGTAGAGGGAAATAGCTGGAGAAATATTTTATGGAATTTAGCAAACTAATACTTGATAGCTGAAATTTTGTGTAAATGTACCTTACCTGAATCATCATATGAGAAAAAATGTAATAGACTGACTTATCTTAAGTATTCTACATTAGATCAGAAATGGTATATTGCTGAGAGACAGCATTTTGGTGTATTACAGGATTGTCTTTCCTTTATGATCCAAGATAACTGAGGGGTCAGAAATCCCGTTAAGGAGAATGAAAGTTCAACATTCACCTAAAATATTCAAGAGGCAAAAAAGCAGTTGGACTTAAAATGTAAATAAAACTGTACTGTTATATTTTATCAGGCAGGCAGCCCTTTGTGCAGTGTTAAGAGTTAAGACGGCAATCATCTTCCTAAAATATCACTCCAACTTAATTGCTCTATTTCATCAGTTGAAGAAAAAGGAAAAAAGATAATCTTGCCATCAAGAAAGCTATATTAACTTTAACTAGCTGAGGGTCTGATGATTTAATTTAAAAGTGGCCTAATATTTTAGGTTTTGTCCTTTCCGTCTTTGGCAATAATATTAAAAAAGAGGTATTTTTGTGTCCTTGAGAAATAGGAAATATTTATAATAATTTGAGATAAACAAAATTTTAATATGTCTGTAATACTCATATAAATTTCATATTGGAAACCAGAAAAGCAAGCAATTGCTATGTTAAATGTACTGTAATTCTAAAAATAGTGTTTTCTCACAGTGCTTATTTTTTATATTGATATGATTAAGAATAAAACAAAACAATTTCACCTTTGTGTAATTTAAGAATTTGGCTTTCTCATGGATTTGATGTGGATTTTGACCCATCTCTATTAGTATCTCAAGTACCTATGAAATTAAAAAAAAAAAATCAGCTAAGAAAAGGAAGTTTAAAGGAAGTGAAACTAAAATTAACACGTTTGGAAGGACTACTTAGCCAGCATCATGTTCTATCAAAGCTAAAATTTGCTGTCAGCATATATCTAAAATAAGTATTCTTCCAGCGAACTGCCAGCTGGCTTGTAAAGAGGAAAATATATTCTATAAAATAGACTGCTAGCTTTAAAAAGAAATATTTTCCTTTTGCTCATTGTAGGGTTCCGTAACACCTGAAGGACATCCTGGGAGACAGCAGCATATATAATGATAATGTGATGTCATTTTGTTTTTCCTAGTTGAGAAACACAAAGTGTGTACCAGTAATGGTAAAAACATTTTTTCTATTATATTCTTGTCAGCCTTATTTTTTATAAGTGATGCAGCCTCTAATAGCTTAGGAAAAGCAGCAATAGTATAATAGTGTGTTTTGTCATGGATGTTAGAAAGGATGGATCACAATGTGCTACAGCTGGCCTTGGAAACAAAGTGTTATGAAAGCAGGACCAAAAAATTTACAGTGCTGCTTTATGTGCATGAAATTAGAATATGGATTGTTGAAAATATACAATGCTGTATTAGATAATTTAAGTTTTGTCTTGTTTATTTTGTCTATGTGTTGATTCTGCAGATTTTGCCTGTGACAAAGTGTTGGTGCAACCATTGCATTAAAAGACATGTATTTTTCATGATATTGTTTCATACTGCAATATGCTGGCTACAACTCCTTTCAAGTAATCAAGCTATATTGAATACAAACATAAAATAAAAAGCAGCAATAATTTGCTTTCATTTTTAGCTTTATACTCTGACTCAAAGATATACACTCAGCCAATGGAGAGAGAACAGTATCTTTGCACATTGCTGAACTGGACATAAAATACTGTGGCTGGATCAGACTCCTTGGCTTCACTGGAAATACTGGAAGCATCATAAAAGTAGTACACTGACTGGAGGATCAGTTCCATTTTTACCCTTGCCATCAAATTTGTTATGACAATCACAGTCACTTTCACTGCAGTAACTCTGCCATCCAATGTAATCTGGTTCCCAATTCTAAAATATTGAACGGCTCAAATTGTGTTTGTATTAAAACATACAAATATTTTTTTATTCCAGTTCCAAATGGACAATAGTTCCAGAGCTTTATCTTATCCTCATTTTATAAGGTTTCCCTCTAGGTTTTTTCATATTCTTGCAAAACCAATCACTTAGTTTTTCCAGCTAAAATTAACTTTATAACCAAATGTATTTTACCAGGTCAGATATTCAGTAAATATATTCAGGATATACTCACTTTTTGCCTCTTTTTCTACTTACGTAGCATAGCATTACGGATAGTACTAGATAGGCTTTGAAATCTGCATTTTCAGGCTCTCATATCACAAATATATTCATAAAAATCATTTAACTACATCCATCATCCTGGAAGACCACTCAGAGCTGAGTTCCTGCAAAAGAGTTGTTTTTTGTCTCTTATTATTATTTAATGTATATACAGGAATGATCAGTTGCGCTTCTCTGATAAGCAAATCAATTAATTTTATGTGCATATTGTGGACTGCAATGCTTGTCTTATACTAGTAGCCTGTTCTGAAATTATTCCAGTCTAAGTTCACCTTTAGCATGGGTAACCAGCATCTTAAATGCTGTTCCTGGGAATGTCCTGCAAGTGACTTGTACAATGCCAATAGTGTGTTGCTGTTGACAAGAAACACTGTAAGTGGAAAGCTGGGAGAAATGGGGGAGAGGGAGAGAGATGGGGGAGAGGGAGGGAGATGGGTGGGGAAGAGTAAAAGCAACCAGGAAGTAACATTTTTAATTTTCTCTGTCTTGAGAAAATCACACTTTGAAGCAAGAAAATTTTACACTTCAAATATTTTGCACAGCTCATTGCTTCTGGCTGCAAGGTAGTCACTTGATCCCAAAGTCGTTGGTTAAGACTGCTCTGTGGTTTAATTTAGCCATTCTCTTTTCTCTTGCTTACTTTTTGATGATGAACCATGGTGTTAAGTTCTCTCTGGGAAAGCATGCTGCTTCCATATGGTGTGGGATTTCTGTAGTGGGGTGCATCCAGGACACAGTCTGTCATGACATGCTGTTTTTTCTGAGGAGTCTTTACTGGCAAAGACACAGAGTGGTGCCAAATTCAAACCACCTGGCCCTAAGGCTAATTGAGTTTTTCCTGGGAGGGTAGAATAATCATTTTGAAGTACCTCTCTGAAATTATGTTACCACTGAGAGGGAATGGGGAAGATTGGCTTGTCACTGCAGTACTTAAATGCATCTATGAAGATGTATTCAAGATGGAAGTTTACAATTACTTAGGAGAACTAGTTTGAACTCTGAATTGAAAAGCAACCGGTATACCAGGGCTAGCATTAGCAGTTGCCACAGAAGCAGAGTTCCCTCATAATAGAAAATTATGGTAGTTTTCATTTTGGAAAAGAAAAAAGCCTTTTGTTTAAGTATTGCTTCATGGCTAACTACTGGCTTAGACCCCATTTACGTGTTTCAGCTTGAAGTCTTCCTCAGAATGAACATGAGCTGATTTTATTTTCAGTTGTGTAGTTATGCTGCTCATGCTAAGCCCTGGGAACTTCATTAAGACCTGTGTCTATTTCTGTGTGGTGGAAGGATTATGTGTGACTTCAGTTCATAGCTGATTTCCTAGGGCATGACTTCTGGTTTGGTTTCTGTTGTCATGACTCTTTTTCTGGAGCTGAATGGCACTGCTTGGTGCCATAAACTTACTTTCATACAAAATACCTAAGAGCAGCAAGGTTATGTTACATATGTTTTGACATCCCATGCATCCTTAATAGATTTTCCATAAGCTTGCTGCTGTGCAATCTGTCTATTTTACAGCCTCATTCCTTCCTGTTCTGCACGTGGCTATTTCTTCACGTTTAGCGTTGGGCGGTTACTCATAGTAGACAAAGGAGAGCAGGGCTGGTTGTGTATTAAAGTGGGGTGCTAATGTGATACTGATATTAAGAAAGGATTCCACATATTCCAGAATTATGTATGCAGACTAATATAGCTTTCTTTGAGTGGCCTCTATTTTCCAGTAGACTTTGGAGCAGTTTAAATGGCTTCTCTGTTACATACTCTTGCATTTATTGTGGTGTTTAATCTGAAAACAACAAAACACTAGTCTGCCCTTTAGTTACTTGGGCAACATGAAATTCAAATTACTTGCTTAGAAAAGATGTGGCTGGGAGAAAAGGGTGAGGTAGGTTTGTGATTCTGTGAACCAGAAGAGGTGCTCTGCATAGGAGTAGGTATTAGATCTAAGTCTTGTCTCGTGTTCTAAAAAGTAATGGAGGCAAAGCTCTAGAAAAGGTAATACTATAGAAAAACTCATCTTCATAAATTATTTGTATCTGCTGAAAGAAATTAACATCAGACTGTCTGTTGATGGAGAGTACTGACCATGGCCGTAACTATTCCTAGCAAAATTATCATGACCCATGTTACTTTTTCAGAATTGTATAAAAGATCTTTCTTTTTCATATTTTATTACAGGATCTATAGTTGTATACACCTGTATCCTGACTACTGTGTCAGCTTCTAGCTGAGTGATGGAAAGGATTTGTGTGCATTTCTGTTTGCATGTAGATAGAGGGTAGTTTTAAAGAAATACCCACTGACATGTACTTTTGCATAGATACTTTCTGCAATTCAGCAAAACTGCTGAAAGCTCCAACAAACACTGATCTCCTGTATTTTGTTCCAATTTAATTTTATGACCACTTTTTCTCTCCAGAAAAGGAAAGTAATTACTTTTTAAGTCTGTTCGAAGCTTAACTGTATGATTGATACCTTGTATGTAAGATTACTTTAATGATGATATTTAGTATTAAAAAGTGATGATTTGAGCAAGACACTGAAAAAGGAGGCAAAATGGAGAGAAGTAAAAGGAGACTGATCAAACTAAAAGAATGAATAGTAAATTCTGTTTCCATCTGGACTTAACAGAAAAAAACCCAAACTCAAAGAAAGGCAGGAAGTGCCAGGCAGAAGCTACGTTCCAATATTCAATTCTTTTTAAATTTTATGCAATCAGATCCAAGGTTGCTTGCTGATACTAAAAAAATATTTAAAGTCATTTATGTTACTGGAAATACAGTAACAAATAAAGCACACCTTTTTGTAGAACTTTAAACTTGTTTGTGCAGGACAGATCGTTCAGCACCAAAATTATCCACACTGTGATACAAACAGCACTGAACACAATGAGCTGTGGAAGCTCACAAGCTGATAGTATTTAGCTGTGACTTCATCCTTTAATAGCTTTTCCACATGATTCTTCAGTTGAGAGGGTTTTGTTCTGTTTTGTGTCTGTTGTTGTTGTTTATCATTACTAATTTTTTTTTTTACTAACATGAAGTGACACAGTACAATGCCTTAGTGACTCAGGTTCAGTTCTTGTAAGTAATCAGTTATGTTGCCTTTTTTTGGATATGGCTTCTTCTGTTAATACAAATAGAACAAGGGTTGCTAAGTTTGTGAAGCAACAAGAAAAGGCAGTGTGGTTTTTAAAAAAAAAAAAAATTTCTTTCAAACAATTTCTCACCTAACTACTTCAGTTTTTTCAGTCCTCAAAATGGCCAGCTTTATGCATAGTATATGATCTTTAAATAGTAGAAGGTGACATACTCAGGTACTCCCCTGCTTTGTTAGTTTACTAAAGACCAGATTGCTGACCTTTAGCTTACTCCCACAGATACATGGGAGTAATGGAAATAAATATTAATGATTAAAACACATGGTAAAATCCCTGAGAGAAGATAGTTCAATATTTGAAAATAACTGTGAAAAAAGGTATTTAGATGCTCTTTTTTACACATCCGTGGTTTAGTTTTATGTCTTAAATTAGAATTAAAATCTCCTACATATAAATTGATGTTTTAAAAAGAAGCACATGGACATCTCAGTTTCCTGAATATTTGCACCGAGTATTAACACAAATATATTTGTACATGAATGTTAAGTAGAGAAATGAAAGGTGTATGATTAATAACAATATGCAAATTTGAAACTAATTTATTGGTGTTACACAAAGGGCAAACTGGGATAGTGTTTGGCCAAATATGTTTACATACTTCATATTTGCATGCGTTTAATGAACATGCAGTGTGAAATCACCCATCTTTTCATAAAAACTGGATGGGCACTTTTTTTAAAGAACAAATTGCTTGAATTTCAAAGCCTCAATGTTTGAGCCAGCTTTTCTGCATCTCCTGTACTCTGCTATGGAAGATGGCAGTGGATCCATCCACATTCCCCAATACATTATCTACTTGTGCTGCCAGTAACAATGTCAGCCCAGTATGTATCCCTCTGTCCCTCCTTTTCAGTATTGAGTTGTAAAACCTCAAAGTTCTAATCAACTGTAGAGAGCAGGAGGAATTATTTCCCCTTATAATGTACTGTTTTGCAGTTTAATCGGAATACTATGGAAAGTTATGTTCAGTTGATTCCATGACTGAATTTTACCAATGATGGGCTTTTTATCTCACACTCTGCAAACTGAAAAAGACTGAAGTTCATCGTAAATTATTTTCCCATTATTAAAAAGTTAGACTCCCATTTTATCTTCTATCTTTGGTGGAAAATAAATCCTCTTGTGTCTCAATTTGGAATTAAATATATAAAGAGTATACAATCATTGTTTCCTTTAAGTCTTTTTAAAGAAGAACAACTTGACTAAGATCCCTTCCATCTGCCACAATATGCTTGCTTTTATTTTGACTTCCCACTGCTGTCTTATCAAATACCACATGAATCATTACCATTTGTTTGCCATCCCTTTCTTTTTGTTTTGTTTCTCTTCCTCCAAATGATTAAAACATCAGCTTGAATGAATGGTTAGAAGTACACTGTGATTCACATTTGCCCCATCTTATTAAAACAAATAAACCAACCAGTTATATAATTTTAACGTGCTTGAGCTATGGCATGCAGATGCTTTTATCAGCTCTGGGCTGAAGAGGTTGTGTGCATTCAGGCATGCACGTACAACTGTTCTTTGAAAGGGACAAACCTCATTAAGATTACAGGTGCCTGGAAATAACTTCTGAGAAAATAGCTACCATTTTCAATAAAGCTACTTCCTAACAGGAAATGCAATTTATTATGTTACTTAGCACAAATGAGCAGCTTTGCTTTGATTTAGATATGAGTAGCCCCATTTAAGGTCACAAATATTTTATTTCTTTTATGCTAAGTTAGCAGTTTTTTAATGGTTGGAGGGTCTGGCAACAGTATACTCAATTCCAGTATGAAGCATCTGCTGCCTTTAGGAGCACATGGGCTAGTCCTGGGGATTTTGTGTTGCAACATGTGATTTTAGAAGAGGACCCTAAGCTTAGATCAGCTCAGTCACCAGCCATAGAGATGGGGTTCAAGTGGATTTTTATGAGTGAAGAACCTATTCTTTCCATTAAATGCATATGCATATATAGTTTTTTTGTTGCTGTTTTGGGGGGTTTTTTTTGTTATTTGTGCTAATATTGTCCTTAGAGGATACAGCTAACACTGCTATTATCTTCCTAAGCACAAGAAAAGAGACTGAGAAACCATCAGTACATGAAATCTCTGTTACCTAAAATGAAAAGGAAAAGAAACAGAGATTTGAAAGTGAGAATCAAAAAATGGGAAAAAAACCCAAAAAACACAAACAAAAAACACAGAAAATTTCAGAGCCATATTTGGGAATAAAATTCCTGTCTTCACAACAAGAGACATCAACCTCTGTTCTTTGAAAGTATATAGAGATGAATAGATACACTATTCAAATACACTCAAGACCCATTTTGAGTGAAAATTGGCTTCTGTCACTGGCCTGCACCAGTGATATTTGACAAAAATATGTTAACCCAAGTTAGGACTTCTAGCAACTGAAAACTGTGGCTACTTTGATGTAAGGGTTCTTGGATCATGGGCTGGGATTTACTATTCCACAGCTTACCAGTTAAAATTAAAAAAAAAAAAGGGGTAAAAAATTTATTCAAACCTTGACATCCCAACTTTCTAAAGCTCACACTGAGCTTTTGGACCGCCAATATCTTGTAATTTGTTTCTGAGCAACCTGGTCTAGTGAAAGGAAACCTTACCCATGACAGGAGAGTGGTCCTTGGTGATCTTTAAGGTCTCTTCCAACCCAAACCATTCTGTGATTCTGTGATTTTCCTTCTCAAAAAGTATTTTGTCCTTTTCTTCTTAATCTGAACTCTGGGGGTTTCTTTCTTATCAGCTCTCTGTGTCAAGCTGCTGTATCTTTCTGTCTGTTTGGTCACTTGGTTGGTTGTTTTCAACTCCTAACTATAGAAAACACTATCCTTTTCCTGAGGAGAATTTACCTCAGTAGGTTTTTGTAAGATAATGAGTGACTGAACTCAGATGTGACAGTACACTTTGGACATTGATTTACAGATTTTCATAAATTAAACACTGCTGTATTGTATTCATGATGATCACTGTTACTGCATTTATTTTTAAAGCAACTCCGTGAATATGATTTTTTGGATGGCAAACAACCCCACTGGGACTTGTACTCAGTGGCAGAAATGCCCACATTACCATCTAATGGACAACTTATTTAGTTTGCAGGTGAAGACAAAACCTAGCATTTCATTGTACATTTTTACGAGTTTAGAAGGTTGCATATTAATATGAGTGGGTTTGTGTTTTTCCCTCTGAAAATACCAGGCCCATAGAGATACTTACTGCAAGCTGCCCACAGAACACTAAAGTGAATCATTACCCAGATGACATCTCTGTGGGAATGCATTTCGAGACATATGATTTGTTTCAGCATTGCAAACTTTTATGTCAGTTCCATTTGTTTGTTTTTTATAACATTTGTGACCTTTTAACTATTTGGGCATGTTCATCCAAAAGCCTCAAAATGAATCTTAATTAAAAAGAGTTGATCTAAAAAAATACTCCCTCACTCTGGGTAGAATTTCTGTCATATCAATCCACAGACAAAAACAAATGATGTTTAGGAGTAGTGGCATTTTCAGTTTGAGTTACTAGCATGAGCTTGTGTGATCTTGCTGAACACTGCCATTTGCAAAAGAGCAATTAAAACAGATGACAATCTGCTAATCACACACAGTTCTATTTAGAAATTTAGCAGTATTTCCCCAGTTTGTGTTTTTGCTTGACTTCCTTAGAGTAAAAGTAAGTTTTATGTACTTAGATTGTATATAACAGTGTGTAAATTTGGGAAAAACTTCACCACAGATCAACAATTTTCAGTAGGCTAAAAGTATAGCCCAGTGTTGTAAACATCCTAAGTGTGTGTGTCTCTCTGTGTATGTGTAGTATATGTTTGTATGCATATGTTTGTGTGGCTAAAATATTGCATATTTGTTTTGCATAAAATTGTTTTTATGCTGAGAGAAAAATTCTGCATTTGTTAAAGGAAGAAAGTAATGCAACAGGCCTACGTAGCTGATAAATTAAAGCTGACTGGGAGGCAGAAGGCACAGGCATGCTCAGGATTTGGGATTTAGAAGTAATGGCATTTTCACATTGGCTTACAAAGGAATAACTGCTCGAGTTGCTGATCACTTTCATGATTTGTAGGTTTTGTCTATGTTTTTAACCTTGAAATCATTAAAGGCCTATCAGTGGCTTGTATTCAGATAGGAGCTCTGGCTACACCTAGAGGCAAAGTGATTCTGGTGGCTTTGACAGCAGCACTGAGAAGTTCCTATCATTTGGAAAGAACCTCAGAACATTAAGAATAGGGAGATAAATGGATAGGAGCAAGGAAGTAGGAGTCACCAATGAAAAGAGACAGCAGACAAAAATAGAGGTTGCATTTGGTCACCCCTTTGTGATGCAAGGTCATTGTTCCTCTGCAGATCTCTGAGTTTTTCATAACAGAGTTTGAAGTATTTGAATTTTTGAAGTGCACTGCTATTCACCTGTTGCTCGTTCTTTATGAGTGGCTACATTAACTTCTCAGGCACAGTGTTTCTGCCTCTTCCCTGTAGAGCCTGTTACAGTTCCCAACCACCCTCTGGGTGAAGAACCTTTTCCTGATATCCAATCTAAGCCTCCCCTGACTTGGCTTTATGCTATTTACTCAAATCTGGTCACTGGTCATGAGAGTGAAGAGATCAGCTTCTACCCCTCCACTTTCCCATGTGAAGAAATCGAAGACTGTGACAAGGTCTCCCCTCAGTCTCCTCCAGGCTGAATAGACCAAATGACCTCAGCTGCTCCTCATACAGCTTCCCCTCCAGACCCTTCACCATCTCCATTGCCCTCCTTTGGATGCTCTAATAGTTTAATGTCTTTTCACATTGTGGCACCCCAAACTGCCCCCAGCACTCAAGGTGAGGCTGCCCCAGTGCAGAGCAGAGCAGGACAATCCCCTCCCTTGCCTGGCTGGTGGTGCTGTGTCTGATGCACCCCAGGGTTGGCTCTCCTGGCTTCCAGGGCACTGCTGACTCATGTTCAACATGCCCTTGACCAGGACCGTGGGTCCCTTTCCGTGGCACTGCTTTCCAGCCTACCTTTCTCTGGTCTATGCATACCACCAGGATTTCTCCATCCCAGGTGCTGAATCCAGCACTTGCCCTTGTTAAACTTCATGTGGCTTGACTGCTCACCTCTCTCAGTTGTCAAGGTCTCTCTGCCCTCGAGAGGGTCAACAAGTCCTCCCAATTTAGCGTCATTGGCAAACTTAGTATTCCCTCAAGTTCTGTGGCCAAGCTGTAAATGAAGATGTTGAAGAGAACTTATATAGATAAACAAGTATCCTCTTACTTTGTAAGGAAGGTGCTTTGTAGAGCTGCCCTTTTGTATTCTTATTCATTTTCTGTGGATACAGAATACAGGATCTGATAGTGTCATCTTTTAAAAGTGAAAAACCTCCTATTGATTTCACTGCCAGGTTGGATCCTTAAGCAGTGTAAAATAGAGCTGACTCTTGAAATTGTACTGCTGTTCATCTTTTGTTGGCTGCTACAAGAATTCTGCTTCCTGCAGCTGTATTTTTAATTGAGAATTAGTTTTAATACATATTTTATTTTAAAAGGTAAATGGAGACCTAGCATAATAAAATAAGTTAGCGACTGCAGGTTATCAGAATGTTAAGGTGTGGGAATTATACATAGCACTCATTAGCAAGTGTACATTCAGGATAGCTAAAGTGCTGGTATATATGCAGAGTAATACTCCTACAGAGGTATCTAGACAGCTTTAGTGCTGTAAATGTTTATTGTGTTTATCCAGTATGTTTGGGAGAACTATATGGAAATGTAGCCAGTAGTAGCAGTAGCTAACCTGTACTTAATGCTGTTTTTCTTTGCATATGGTTTTCCAGGCCTTCAGTTTTACTGAGCTCCATTTCAGGGGCTCCTTCTTTCTCTCCTGAATTCCCATAAGCATTTTGGTTGGTTTTCATGCATCAAATAATAATATAAAAGTCTTTAAGTTAAGGCCTTACTCAATTCCTTTTTATTTCTCTTCAGTGCAAAAAAAGACTATAAAGAGCAAAGAGAATGGAAATGGTTCTGAGAGGAAGCACTTTTATGTAGTGGGAAAGTTATCAGGTACTCTAAAAAAAAAAAAGAAAAAAAAAGCTAGGAATATAAAAAAGTAGGGAAAGGGGGTAGAAAAATGTAAGAAAAATGTAAAGATGCAAAAGAAAGTAGCAAAAGGGCATATACCCCAGAAGCTCACAAAAGAAAACTAATGGTGGAAAAGGAAAAATGGAGGGACATAAGATAAGAATCACTGCAGCAGAGTAATTCTATAGCTTCCCACTTTCCCCAGCAGTTCTGATGGAACTGGAAAGGGGTATGCAGACGGTTTGGCAGCTGTAGTGTGTATTTTTGTCTGGTTTCAGGTTAACTTTTCTTTCTCTCAGCAATTGTATGTTCATGGAGGTGATGCCACATCTTTCAAAGATAACCAAACATTTCAAAAATTTCAGCATTCATTTGTACAGGTTTAGCTCACTCAATTGCTTCACTGTATATCTAATTTTTACTGTATATCTAATAAAAAGTTCTATAGATTGATTTGGAATAAAAATGTTAGAATAAGAGAATCAAAACAGAAACAAAACCTTCTGAAATCTTAGAAATATTTGCTGGATCTACTTATAGTTTACATGAACTTATTTAAATCTAAGAGCTGAGATACAGCTTGTAGTTGCAAATGCTTATATTCTAAAATATATGTCGTGTTTAGTAATTATGCACTGGGGAGACTTGATTGCTTCATAATGTGCTTTATTCACATGGGGCCAGAAAAGCTAAGGTCAGAAAGCTAAGAAACTTTTCTGCCTGTTTTCTGTTTTTGTTTTTGTTTTTTTTTTAATAATCATTATGTTGCTATCAAAATAGGTGTATATAAGGTGTTCAAGTCCCAAGTGAAGAAAAAAATTGCTTTGTACTTAAAAATTAGGTGAAAATATGTAGTACCTGTATGTTCTCTTCAAATTCTTCTAGATCAACTGTTACTGGGTAGGTTAGCTTAGTGCTTCTCATATTCCCTCACATATCTCACTTAAATATATGCTCCTCACTTGGGTGGAAAAAATGTTGTGAGAAACGTGCTTACATCTTTAACATAGTAATTGTTCAGTTAATCTCATTTATGGGGGGAAGGAGGCTATACTTCACTGCTACTGTTTAAATATCCTATACTGGGTTCTATATAAATAGCTACAAATGTGCACAATGGTTACATTACATGGTATATTTAACAACACAGCTAAATCAGAAAGTGTGAGCTATGCCTTTAGTGATGGGAGTACTAACGATTGCATGCAAGAAGATTTTTTTGCTCTGCAACCATGAAGGAAATAATTGCTGTTCAGCACTATTCATTTACGTTTGCATATCAGTAAAAACACATGCACAGAGGCTCCACCTACATTCCTAGTGGCCTAGCACTGATATGGGGCCAGCATACATTAAAGCTTCAGAAGTTGTTACATTTTTCACAACTTGCAAAGTGCATGTGATTTTCAACAGAGTTTATTTGACCACTGACAGATGAAATTGACAAGGTGACATTCAGGTTTTATGATTTTCTTTTCTTTTGGACAAAAAGTACCATAGGGGACATTTTACAGATTTGTTGCATGACTACTTCTGCTGAGGTTTTAAATCTTGTGGGGTTTTTCCTCTATTTGATTCATTGAAGATATAAATGTATAAAGCAAATGTTTCTCTTTCATATTTTAGATGGAAGACTTTATTTGAAAACTACTGTCATGTATTGAATTTTTCCTGCTGAAAATACGTGTGCTACGGTAAAGAACGTTGCAGTAAGACATTGGCTCATAAGGAGTTCTGTGGAAACAAAACGTTTTCAAACCAACTTCCTCAACTTCATTTATCAATGTTCTTCAAAAATGTAAAGAATTCTGCAAGAGTGTCCTCCTTTGGTTATCTCCTGTGGCTCAACCTGGAGATCTAGAGAATGTTTGTAAATGTACAGTAGCACTGTTCTCACAGCGAAAATCTGCATCTCTGCGCCGGACTATTGTATCCAAAATTACAGGCGGTCAGAACAAGGCTGAGTATTCCCTTTTTCAAGGAATGCAGACTTTCTCCTCTGATGATGATTCTATATTTGAGCACATCCAATGATCCTTCCAGTGGTGTCCAAGTACACTTACAGACTGTTATACCATACCGAAACCAGCAAGACAGCTCAGAAATGAACTTGTAGAGGGCATAAGAGGATTCTTATTTAAAAAAAAAAGGAAAAAAAAAAGGTAAAAGAAGAAAAAATTGATACATTCAGTTTTCAAACAATTATCGTGGGTTTTTCTTCTAAAGACAGTTTTTCCACATGCTTTCCGAGAGACCAACACATATATGTTAGACTACATTAAGTGAAATGGAATTTTGTGTAAGTGAAAAGAAATGCTGAATGTAAACAAACTGTTTTACCATTCACAAAGTCTCTTTTCCTAAAATAAAATAAAAAAAAAATAAAAAGAATAATAATTTCTCATTGTAAACTGTCAGGGGTTTATGAAATAAAAGACTTTGCTTCTTATCAAAATGTTGGTCACATGTACAGTATATAACACAAATCACACAAGGAAGGTATTATGTATGCAGTAGAAATCTAGAGTTTAGGAAATGAAACTTTTAGATAATATTGTTTTGTCACCCTGTTGGTCAGAAAGACACCTTTCTAGTTTTAACGCATGCAGGCATGTAAATATTTGTCCTGGAGTCACAGTATTACTGAATGAGATCTTAAGCATCTGGTAACAAGTCAGAATTCTGTATCAGCCACTTTTATTTGTATATTGAGCCCTGGTTAGTGCCCTGACTAGTGCACTTCTAAGAATGGACTGTGGCTGAGCAGCAAGTCAAAATGCCAGAAATATTTTTATATGTTAATGTCATATTACGTCAATGTTGCTAAAAAAAGAAAACCTAACAAACACTTGATGTATCAGTCCAATTCCACGTAGAACTGAGTGATACAGTTGAAGTCTATTGTCCCTCCCACCTTGTCTTAGGGATGGATGGTTATGTGTTACTTTCACTGTCTTTATGAAAGCTACAATATGTGTTTTCACCTTTGTGCTGATAACTGGAAGTAAGCTGCAAAACACTGCTTATTACATTACTAAAAATTATGTTCTTTGCTTTGCATACTTTTGGGTTACCCCTTTAAAGACTGATTTTGTGAATCAGTGCTATTACTGTAAGTTTTGTGATTATTCTTTCTTCATCTAATGTTTTATGCATAAAAAATATTATTTATTACATGGAAACATATCAAAACCTTAAATGTCTAAGATGCCTAACTTAAAGCAAATATTTCTTTAAAAGTAGTTCTGATTGGATATTAATATTATTTTGTCCAAAAAGAAAAAATCTAATATTTTGTAAACTCTAGCACTGAGCTTCTATAGTTTGTAGGTCTTCCTCGCAATACTGGTACACATTTATTTTGTGCAGTTCATATTTACTCCACCATGATCCTTTTTTAACAATAGAAAGATGTATATACAATTTCACATCACAGTAATTTTTTTAAAGAAATATTGAGCAATATTTTTCATTAAATATTGTTGTCTAATACTTTGTAGTGATGTTATTTTCTAACCATGATTCCTTCATGATTGTCATAGTTGCTTAAACCCACATGGGATTCTGTACTCCAGTTTTTTCATATGCAGTCTTTAAAGGGTTAACAGCTGTAAAGTTAGATGGACTTGTGGCAAGCTTTTGAATCATTCATATCTGAAAGAGAATTAAAAGCCTACAACTGAAATACGTACTAGCATTTACCATTGCTCTGCTCCTTGCATAGAGTCACCTGTAAGTAGGTTTAGTAGTTTTACAGTATATTCTTTCAAGACCTTTGGGAATGCCTCAGTGTTTGGCTTGGTACATAAACAGAAGTGTTAAGGATTAAAGGGGAACCAATTTATGAGCTGGATGTTTAGAAAGAATCTTGCTAAAAACAGTGTAAATATTACAGACCATGAGATGTTACCGTAAGTTGAAGTTTTTTGCCCCTCTTTAGTTTTACAGGTTTTGGGTTGGTATTTTGGTTTTGGGTTTTGATTTGGTTTTTTTTTTTTTGCATAGATTATGAAGAAAAGTTGTCCTCATGTTATTGTTTATATGCTTTTGTAATCTTAAAGATATTAATGTCTAGTTGTTCTATATTATAACCATATTTGCGCTCTATGCAAGCCCTTGGAACAGAACATACTCATCTTCATGTAGGACCTATGAAAATTGTCTATTTTTATCTATATATTTAAAGTTTTCTAAAAATGAAAAAAGGTTATTACGAATTTTGTTGTACAAAATCTGTACAAAAATCTGTTTTTACATCATAATGCAAGAATTGGAAATTTTTCTATGGTAGCCTAGTTATTTGAGCCTGGTTTCAATGTGAGAACCACGTTTACTGTTATTGTATTTAATTTTCTTTTCTTTTCAACAATCTGCTAATAAAACTGTCTGAAATCTCCCTGCGACTTTATTTACAGTTCATCTTTATTAAATTTTCTGAAATGTATAACATCAGAGGAATATTTACTTTCTAATGGGAGGCATCTAAAAACAACATAAGTCAGCTCTTTGTAATGTGAGGCAAACAATGCTGAATGATTTTATTTAACATGCAACTGCTTCTATCTCTAATATGAATTACTGTGGTGAAAAACATCATAAAAGCACACTCTGTGGTTATTGTTTAACAAGCATATTTTCCATTTTTTTTTCTTGCCAGCTAAGCAAACTGCCCCCATCTACATGATTTATTTATGTACATTTCTCAGTTTATGAAGCTGTTATTTGTACCTTTTTCCTTTATATTGTGATATTCCCATGATTCTTATTCCACAAAGCTTTGTGCTGAACAATGTAAAGTGGACACATTGATGGAACAAAACAATATTATTCCTCTAACTACAAAAACGCTGGGGTAATCCTGTTAGTTTTGTCTCAAACCTCCTTCACTTGATAAAATGTGTTTAGAAACACATTTTTTTAACAGACCTCAAGTGTTTAAACATTTAAACAGGCATTGGCATAGCGTATCTTTAGGTGGCATTGTGACAAAAAAAAAAAAGGGTGCTTTTTTCCAAGGTCAAGATTGTTATTTAAGAGCAAATTTGGAACTACATTGGTTTTGCTTAGAGAAAATTCAAAAGTCAGAGAGGTATGACTGATTTTGAATAATGTACCTCATTGTCCTGCCTTGCCTGGCCTTGTCTTGCCTTCTCTTCCCATCCTTTCTCTTCCCTTCCTTTCCAAACCATACCTACATGGACACTTCTGCTTCCATTAGGGGCAGACCTGGCTGGGACAGCAGAAGAGATTAGCTTTCTTGGATAAGCCCATTCCACTACTCCTGGATGGCCTGGGGACTGCAAGCATGCGGCTGATGGGCTTCCTGGGTTCCAGCAGCTTGTTGCTGCTGACTGGCTGATTGGGAGTTTGGTTATCTGTATGTAGGGCAATCACAGTCTCCTTCTGCCTGAATTAAAATATCCTGCATGTCTGAATTAGTAAGGATCCCAGCTATACTGCAGCCAGCTCCCCTGCTATAAACTTTGGCACAGCTAAAGCAGGGTAAAAAGCAAACTCATTAATCTCAGTCCGGCTCATGCTGAAACTCAAATTATCTCTACAGTAACAGACTAGCAACCTACCTCTGTGTTTTTAAGCATCCCAGGAAATAGTGTCTTTCTGCAGAAAGGAGCTGTACTCTCAGAAGTTCTACCCTACCTCCATTAATAAACAGCTGCTTCGTCGGTGCAAGGTACCTGGCATTTAATGGGTCTGAGGTTGGATAGGTCGAGAGACAGTCAGATATTGATACTCCTTGTGACAGGTAAAATAAAAATATGTCAAAGCTCAGATCAAAATCAAGAAAGTTTGTTCTAAACATACTTTGTCCTAAACTTAATGGTAGGTTATGGTCAGATCCTGAAGAATTTCAGACTCAGCAGCTAAGCATCTAAAGTTTTAGGAAAATCCTTTAAGAACTGTCAGACTCAAATGGGAATTACTTTTTCAATAATTTTTTTTTTTTGTATTTTTGCAGTGGAAAGAGACACAAGGTTGGGTTTTTGATCTGAAAGGTATACCTCTTATTTGTTGAAGCTTCTATAAATTCTTGAAAATTGCTTCATTTGTTATGTGCTTACATGTTATTTGACACAAGACTGCAATAAAAAAAGACTGAGGCCAAGATTTTCAAGTGTGACTGCTGATTACAGATACTTACAATTTTGCTGGCCAAACTTCAGACATTTTCGATGCCTTTCATAAAATAAAATATCCTAACTCAAGAGTTCTGGGAAACTTATTTCTTCAGGAGCTGCTAACTCATCCATAGGATACTGAGAAAAGTATTGGTGTACCTTTGCTGAGCAGTAGCTCACCCTGATCAATTATGATGGTTCCAACAGCAGTATCACACCATTTCAAACTACAGCCTTCTGCTTAAAAAGCTTCATTTTCAAAGAGAGAGGAAACAAGGGCTTCCTGGAATTCAAGCTCTTAAAAGGGATCAAACTAGAAATAAAATCTTGACATCCAGAGTACTTGGAAACTTTGTAAAAGTTCATCTAAAAGCCAAGTACTATGAAATACTAAGCAATTTGGGAGAATTTGCCCATGATCTATAGAGAAATGTGATTTTGTCATCCAGATTAGAGTAACAATGGTTGGCATAGCCTAGTGAATTGGTTAATTGATGCTCCAAATTTGATTCATAAAAATACAGCTAGGTTCATCTTGCTGTATTAGCAGAAGGACAAGAAAACAGATGCCTGCCACAAAACCAAAAAATAAACAAACAAGCCCTCGCCCAAAATTTCAAAACAAAAACAAACAAAAACTGAACATAAAATGAACAAAAACCAAAATCACCAAAAAACCCCCAAAACAAAATCTCCAGCTGGATATAAAGGTGAAGATGTCAAAATGAGAGGGATGAAGCACTAGAACACTTTGCACAGAGAAGTTTCAGGATCTCCATCTTCAGAGATTTTCAAACCTTAGGTGAGCATGGCCCTGAGAAACCTGATCTAACTGTCTGCAGTTAAAAAAGATTAGACTGCTTGACCTTCAGAGGTCTGTTCCAAAACTCAGGTTTTTGTGGTTCTTGAACCACAAGGCTTATTTGCATGGTGCCATTCTGGGCATAACACTTTCTGCATCCAGCTTAACAAGGAGCAAAATTTTATCCTATAAATAGCAGTTGTCAAATCTAGAATAGAAATTGCTGAGATATATTTAAGCATTCACAGCTTTTTGGTCTTCCATATCAGGAGGCCAGAAGAATGAGCTGAACATCAAGATGTGAAAGAAGATACAGGACGTAAATACAAAAAAGATTAAAATGGCCCTATTTATTATTAATACAAATATAATTAATTTAATTAATAAGAATGGAAGCTGTAGCAACTTTGTCAATCAGTTCTCAGATTAATTTTCTAGCAATAAATAAATATAAGGCAAAGGGAATAAATAATATGTCTAATAATATAAAGAACAGCTGTTGGGGCTAAAGAGAGTAACTTGATGCAATTTTCTTTTTCTTGGATATACTGGCCAGTTTTTGAGGAAATTGGAGATTATAAGCTGTAACAGATAGATCCCCCTTTTAAAATATGCTTCATGTATTTTTTTAAAATAGCTTTCTTGAAACAGGTTCCGCAAGGCAACCAACTATTTTGGAACTATATGGATTTTTGCCATTCTGAGATACAGAGGACTTTGAAGCAGTCAATTTGGATTGCTGGTTTCTCTGTCAAGTAAGTATTGTCAAGCAGATTGGGAGCCATAGGTATGGCAAGGTTAAATTTGGCATTTTAAAACTGAAGGGACAAAAGGAGTGACTTTGGGCTTCAGTGTCTGTGAAGTTGTATTATGGTACAAGCATATTTAACTAGTTCTGCCTTCAGAACTAATTTTCTAGTGGTTTTGGTTTGGAGGTGCTAATTATGGGCCGAATTGCAAAGAGAGATGAAAATGAAAGTCTTGGTGAGGAAAGCAGGGTAAAGGAATGAGGCTGCCACTGAATTTTGAACAGAACGTAGGGATGGCAGAAAATAGGAGATTTCAGCCATCAAGATGGAAATAAATAGTGATGCAATAAGGAGAAGCTGGATTCTAAAGATACTCTTTAGAAAGATGTGGCAAAATACAGCTGCAGCAAACAAACTCATTTGGCAGCATCCTGGGCAAGCAGACATTGTTCTCAATTCAATTCAGAAGCAACTAATAACCATTTGGCTTCTGTTCACTGTGACCAAACTGATGCTGCAGAATCTGGCTGTTCCGTGATGGGATGATATATTGGAAGCCAGAAATAAGTTTCTACATGGATCTCTTGAACAATCTGAACTCAATTTAACAATTGAAGAGGACAGAGATAAAGTATTACCTTCTTTGTGAGCTGATCAATAACAAGCACACCTCTGGGAAACAGATGCTTCAACAAATGCCAGTATTACCCTTGAAAACCATTTCAGTGCTGGAAGCTGAGCAGGTTCACAGGACACCTTACACAGAACTTACAGAAGCAGTAAATAATGATGATAATTATTATTAATAATAAAGTAGCTCTAATTATCAGCTTTTACAGGTAAAATCTTATCCTATTTGCCTTCAACACAAACCTCTACAACATTGCAAGTGTATATATGGCACATATGTATCATATAGAAGATGAGACTCAAGTGATGAATTATGGGTTTAAAACAAAATTACAGCAAAAGGTTAAACTAAGCTATTGACAAACTTTGAGGGAAAAAAGGTAGCAATTAAAGTAGAAAATTAGCTCAATTATTTCAGGATTCAAAATGTGAAAAAAATAAATTCTAACGTTATCCACATGCCTAATTAAAAATCAATAAAATGCATTTTTGAAGTATGGAATGATTACTAAATGTTTCCAAGATGCTTCTGAACACACCTTGGGCATTGATGATGATGTATCAGTTCCCTCTTGAAGCACCCAGATGCTTAGCATGGGCACAACCTCCTCTTGCAGCAAAATCTTAGTTCAACAAAGTTATGCATTGAGCATTTCACTGCACCAGAAATATCATTGCATAACTTAGAAGAATAATTGGAAATAAGAAAATACACAGCTGCTAATCCCAACTATTTCTACAATTCCACAGCCCAAGTCCAACAACCCACATGCCCTACTGCTAGGTTGAACAACGCACTCTTGCTGTATTTTTGCTCCTAATTAGTAAGCACTGCATACTTCAAAAATGCATTTTATTATGATTTTCAATTAGGTATGTAGATGTTCTTAGAATTTATTTTTTCCCATTTTGCTCCTGTTACTTCTTCGCCACACACATGAGGCTGTAACTATTTAGTATTAGCCTTCTACTGATGGAGAGGAGAGGGAGTGTAAACCCACTGAGAATAAGGAGGAACCTGCATGGCACCCCAGATGCTTTCTTGGGAAAATGTTCCTACCACTTGCCCTGAGAAGTGGACAGGCCTGGTGTCCTATAGCTCCTGTCTTTTAAAAGTACATTAAAAGTGCATCTACATGAGCAGTTTTATGTACAAAGATGGGCCTCTGTGGGATTAATTTGCCTTGCATTTAGGCTTCTGATGTGCACTCGGCCTCCTAAAGCAGTTTCTTTCACTGGTGGAACTTAGTCATGTGAAAGGATATCATCTGCATTTTGTCACTTGCAATGTGGCCTCAGCAGCTGGTGCTCTGTGCAAGCCTAGGACTGGAAACCAGTTGAAACTTCATTGCTGGTAGTGCCATGGTGAGGTCATGCAGTCCTAGAAGTGCAGCAGATTGCATCATGTCTAGTGTGGTCCCTCCCTCCTTGCAGGGCAGCAATCAGCAATGGAAACATGCTCCGTGATTGGAACTGCTGTCCTCTGCAATGCACCGTCTCCAAAAGGGCCCAGAAACCCTGCTGAGGTTTGGGTTTGAAGTGGAGCTGATAAATTGGAGCTGGTAGGTGGGGTTTTGGCTTGAGTGAGGCTTTTGAATTGAACATGTGGGTACTGAGGAGCCATCTTACAAAGTCGCAAATGAATGGCATCAGGGATATTCTGCCTTGCTATACTAAATCTTCTTTTCACAGATAAATTATGCTTTAATCAATTAGCTATTTATTGATTCATAAGGATATTGTTCTTTTTTATTTATTTCCAGGTGTTACTTGAGTGAAGACAGGTTGTGGTAATAATAACGAGTGCTTTACCTTTCACTTTACTAAGCCGCTATCAGCATTTGGAAAGATTATATTTGGGACTGTATGAGGAGCGCATTTTGTTGTGAAAACAACAGCAGGCATTTACCTTAGGACTCCTGCTAACCCTGGACCTTTCTATAAAACCTGCATGAGTAAATGAGTTGTACAATGCATTTTTCTTATAGTCTGCAGTTGTAAGTTTTATTCAAGTTTAAAAATACTTCACCCTTTTAACAAATGCTGCATATTCATCTAAGAAGTGGCCATTAAGGAAAGTGCCACTATATCATTCCTTTGTATTTAATTTGGGGTAGAAAAAGAAAACTGTACTTTGAGCAAGGTTTATTTCTTTCCAATTTAGGTAATTCCTTTTTTTATCTAAGCTGGCCAAGTTCAATTTAAATCATTGAGTGAATGGTTGGTGAGATGTTTTTATTTGAATCAGCAAGCATTTGGCCATGGCGAATGAGCTTCTTGCAAAGAAGAATATTGGTGCCAGGAGACATCTTGGAAAACTACTGTTTGTTTTTGTGCTTCATGAACAGTTTTCAGTGTTAAGAGTTCTTTCTTAAATATTGTTCCATTCAAGGTAAAAAGGGTTGCTTTCTTCTTTGATTTTCATTCCATTCTTCTATCACCGCATGTAAAGAAATAAGTTTAACAGGAAGGCAAATAAAAATCAAAGTGTTCAAGTTTCATCAGTTCTTCTCCATTGCTTTCTCAACACAATGACTTTTTTTAGTACTTTATTTTTTTCCTAGCTGGTGTAATTTCCAAAATACACATTAGAAAATTCTTATGCAGTTTTTCATATTTGATTAGGCTTTAGCAGTGCAGTAACCAGGGCAGATAGGGCAATGACTAATTAGTCTGCAGACCACAGAGAGTTCAACACAGGTATTTACTTGGCTGACAGAATATTTTTCTGCTCAAAGGCAGAAGAGGAGCTAGCAAGGACTGTGGGGAGCACTTTGGCTGATTCTATCTGCCATTTTCTCTGAGTCAGTGTTTTACCTGCTAACCCTCCACTACCTGTGGTGGTTCTGCAGGTGTGCAATAGATCTGACACCCTCAAAGAGACTGCTCACATTCTATTCCTCCCCAATACACTGATTTTACTGAGCATATGCAAAAAGTGTTGTCCTTTATATAGTCAATAGAATAGAGTTTTCCAGGACATGGAAAGGGCTCATTACTTATGCAGGAAAATCACCCTGAATGTGCACAGTAGGTTGTCCTAGGATGTGGCACAGACAGAGCCTTCCTTTGATTTTAGAAAAACATGGTCAAACCCCCCCCAAACAACAAACAAACAAAACACACAAACACACAAAAACCCCAACACAAAAGCAAAAAAACATCTCAAGAAAAAAAAAATAACCAAAACCCAAAAGCAACCAACCAAGCAAAGAGGTTGAAATTATTTACAATTCTGGAGGGGCTGGGCATCTATTATGGGTCAGGCTCAGAAGATTTTGTGAACAGACAACTTCATTTTGAAGAATGAGAGAGAACAACATAAAAAGATTGCTGTACACTGTTTGGACACAGAGTTCCTGAACTTTGGTGATTACATATAATTTACCAGTATATTTCTTGCTTTAGCATGCAACCCATACATGACTTCTCAGTCATAGCTAATCACAAACGCTTCCTAACCCCCAGTCACATTCAAATTGCATTGTTTGCACATAGGTCCAGCCGCCTGTATGTGCTGCCATTGTGAATTTTACTTTGTTATTTCAGTCTCTACTCCACTCTCTGCCCCTTTATTCAGATACTCATTGAAGATCATGTCTGGGAGAGGAAAGGAAGAAAGATTTGGCCCCAAGATATCTGTCTTTGAATCAAGTTTCTTCCATTGCAGCCAATAGGTTGGAGTCTCTTTCTACTGGGTGGATACTGCTTCCAGTCCACTGTGTTTCACTGATACTTCCAAGGACTTTGCAAGAACAGTTAAGGGATCTTTCAGTCTTAGGAAGGAATGGGATACTCCAACTCAAGACTTCTTTTCAGATACCCCTAGTTCTCCTTAAAATCAAGATCTTCCAAAGAATGAATTTCAGAACTGTGAAAGAAGCTTTAAGATGAAGTATCTTTGGGAAATGTCTATTGATTCTGAATTACTCTTGAAAAAAAATCTTAATTGCTAAAATTTATGCACTCTACTGTAATGAGATTTTTTTAAAAAATTCTATTTTTTATGTTTTTCCAATATTTTTCATTCTTTTCTTTTGTGTGTGTGTTTGAATTCAGATACATCTACTGAAGTCAGGATCCTGTTTTGAACTCTTGAGATACTCTGGTGGGAGTCACAACCATATATTGCTCTCCCACAAAAGGATGAAAATGAATACTGATAGAAAGGTGTCCATACTTTTCTGTAGGGTGTAGGTATTCATACTTTTCTCTAGAGCGTCATTCCCTGTAAGTCCCAAGACCTGGATAATGGCATGCAGATTGAGCCTACTGAATAGGAATCAAGCAGGTAGCATTTTTTAAAACAGCTGTTGATGTTTTCTGACATTGAAGTGGAAGGAAGATTTAATAAACACGTTACACTTAGTTTTTCCAAGACATGCTTTGTTGTGTACTGGAATTTGAAACTGCATGGATATCTATTTAAAAATTCACTGGACACTTGTGGTTTTGTTTAATCCCATGAAGCCCTTAGTTGCATCCTAAATGAGTTACATACCTCCAGAAATCTGGCCTTTAGAGGTGAAAGAATCTTGGACAATGGCCCCATTGTTAATCATTATTTCCAGTATAATGTAACAAGTGTTCTAACCTTGAAAGGAGGCAGGAGAGTAAAACCCTAGCCTGCCTCCTTATCCTTTTTCCTTCCAGGTTTTATTCTTTTACAGCTGTAGCAGTACAAAGCAGCTACAACTAAGAATATGAATCACTGTTGCTATTGTCATTAACTTAATGCCCATGTGTAGATTTATCTGCAGACTTTCAGTTTGATAAACTGTTGGCATGTAAATATTTCCTTGAAGAAATTCCAGTCCAGCTGCTTTTGTTTACAAATCTATCAATGGTTAACACCATAGAATGTATTTTGCCAGTGTCTGAATTATAATTACAACTTCTTTAATTGTGAATTCATTATAAAAGAGGAGGACAAAACTAAATAATAAATATTTTGCGGATTTTTGGAACCATGCCAGCAGCTTTGCCTGCATTAATTTTTGAAAATGTAAGGACTTACACTTGTAAGTCTCTATTCTATTATTCTTTCTTATTATTTATTTATACAGTTAATTGTGAAGAAACTCTTTCAGAATAATTATTTCATTGTACTTATTTTGTCTTCAGAGGTTCTTCTGTTTATTTCTTGTTTTTACTTCTTGACTTCTGCTTGATCGTTCTATGGATTTAATTAAGAGTTGATTTTAATACACCAGTCACAGTAACATCTAAACTGACCTGAATACTGAGTATTTGCAAGTTTGCAAAAAAAAATTTTGAGATACAGATCAAAGAAACTCTGGAATTTTACTTGGCAGCAGGTTATTGGCTTTGCTTGTTGCTGTTTTGACCAGCGATGCAGAGAGTCGTGCTTTGAATTTATTGAACTCTTGCTGGTTTGTATAATTGTTTGTTACAACTTAATTACAATTCAGTACAATTTTCATGGATCAGCTCTGGAGGCAAACTATGAAATTTATTATCCCTAAATTAGGATAGCTAAAAGTTAAATTTGAGCTACATATTATAGACCTATTTATAGCCAATGGACAAAATCCACACCTCAAAATAATAAATCATTTGTTATCAACCCTTGGGTGCCTCTTTTAGGATTAGATGAATCACTTGTGAAGGTACCTATTTGTCTTTATTAGTCAACAAAAAGGTACCTTTTAGCCAACAGCTATGGCAGGAGATGAGGTTTGCCTGGGAATTGCTGTAAGAGCTGTTGGGAAGCACTTTGGTTTCACTAGCTCGTACCACCAAACTTCTCCCAGGATTTCATATCCTTTGTATGTGTATCCTTTCAACTGGTTTTTGAGCCCTCTGATGACACCAGTAAGAGGGTCTACCACATGCCTTGCTGGTTTCCTCATTTTGCTTATGGTAGTCAAATAAGTTTGCATGTATCTGCTGTGCAGAATCTGAAGGGCACAATTGTGGGAGTTGTGGGGAATGCAACATCTGACTTTTTTTTAGGTTTCTTTTAAGACTTTGGGATAGTTAGGGAAAATTATGATTTTAATTTTTTACAGGATTTTTAATTTTTTTATCACCTTAATTGCATTTTTTAAAAGTTTAATGTTTTGAGATGTAAAAAAGAAATTAATGCAAATAAATAATTGTACAATTATACACTTTTTTTTGGCATAGTTTTTCATTTTTCCTAGTAGAAGTGAAGGAATATTTTTCAACAACAATCTTATGTAGAAGTAAGAGATAACTTTGAAAAGTTATTTCCTGTTCATGCACTTTAAGAATCTAACTTCCATGTGGTAAATCAGTCTTCCCAATAAAATACCCTATAGTTATGCAGATGTTTTTCTGGAATATTCTGCCGGAAAATCGAATTTTCTCAGCTTAATTCTATAAGTACAGGTGGCGGTGATTTTTCTCTGAGACTAGGAAATGCATAATTTTTTTCTTTAGCTATATAGTTAATTTAGTCAGTGTTCTGGGTTGGCTGAACCATAACAGTCAGCTTCTTTCTGAAAATGCTTTCTCAGGTACCTTTACTGTGGTAGTGAGTCTCATGGTAATCAAGAACTTTTTATTTCTTGAATTTCTTTCACATTTGAAGCTATAGAAGCATGTACAATTCTACTCAATTATCTTCATGGGAAGAGTTTCTATCAGGAACAAGTAATGCCAACAAAAGAAAAAAAATTCTATTTCAGATAGGAACAGACTGACAGTCTTAAAACTATCTTTATACTCAATTATTGTTTTTCCAGTTTGTGCACACCGTCTATACATATGATAGATGATCAGTCTTACAGTTTCAGTACATCAAGGAGTGTAGGTTAGACCTTTTTTAGACTTATAAGTGATATGGCAGCTTAGACGCTCTTGAAACCAGATATCCATCTCCCCTCCCTGCTTCAGGATACTGTTTTAATGGTCCCACTCTCCATCAAATTATCTTAGACTATTTTACCGGATTAAAACATATTATTTGTGTTTTCTATCAAAAGTAATGAGATGCTACTTTTAGCTACTGCTTTATTTATTGAATCCATGCTGAGTGTACAGTCAGTCTTTTAATTTTGTTGCTGTTTATTTAAGATAAAGTTCTCAAGGTTTGGTTATTGGTAATAACACTTAGAGATTAACTCTGTTCAGGTACAATATTGATTAACTCTATCATTCATAAAACCACTAGAAAATATTTAGCTATATAATTCATTGACTTTCCACATAATCAGCCTGTGAATTATATGACTAAATTTGATGGGCTGACAATGTGAATGATAAATTCATTCAGTGGAGTATTTTGATGTATTTTATCTTTCTCTGGTACATTATCAAAAATGAAACTTTGTCCATTGCATTTAGAATATCTGTTGTAAGCAGTTGCCATCTAGTGCCAGCACTCATTTCTATTCACAGGTAATGGTGCAATACTTAAACTTTGGAGGCCAATATGTTTCTCTCAATTTGTAATGGAGTGAGGTAATGTCATGTCCGTAATGGGAAGTAAATAACATGCTTTGACATGAATGGACACTTCAGGCAATCATTAAAATAACTGAGTGTGGTGGAGAGTTAGAAAGATGAGGAGTAGGAGAGCTGCATGTTCATTCATTGACTTCTCCAACACTGTGGTTTGCTGAATGTGTGATGCTCATGATCTGGTAGTGAATCCATCTGATGGGACAGGAAATGGTTCTTCTGTCCTTCTGACAAAATGTTAGCTCCTCCAGGGGAATATATCATAAATAAGAAAAACTTTGCAAATTATTATCGCCAACTTAGAGATTCATACCGAACATTGACATGGCATTATGTCATTAGGAGAGTGGACTTCTGCTGTTGTCTCTCCACAAGCCTTTCAAATTTGTTCAGTTTACAAATAAGTAGAAAGTGCTAGCTTTCTTGCTAGTTTTGCCAGATTTGTGAGAGCTTAGGAGGATTTCTTTTAAAACAAAATACTGCAATAGGACTTTACTGAACTGTGTAAGTGATGTGTGACTTTTAAAAAGATTTTCCAGCAGAACTGCAAGCAGTAATCCTTTTGCATTTTTTAAATGACTATGAAAGGAAAGATGACATCTGGAGAAAGCAAAGGTCATATTGGAACAGTCCCTTTAAAATCATCCTAATGTTAAATATAGCCTGTACAGCTGAGTACAGCCAAATGAGTATATTAGTTTATTCTCTTAATAGTTTTTCATTTCAGTAAATAATGAAAAGGTGAAAATTAAAGATTTTTTTTTGTCCCTGGGGCTGTGGTTTCATCAATTGGATTAATTTATCACACTGTGTCTTCACACCTCTTTTTCGAAAAAATGGATTTTAGTTCCTCACTGTGCTGCAATCTTGGTTCAAGGTCCCAAACCCTTGGAAGTATTGGGTAGAGGTGGGCTTTTTCAGTTCACTTTTAAGAAGTTATGAAAGCTGTGGTTTGCAGATCAGCTGAAATTCTTGCCAGTGTTTGTTTCTAGAAAAGTAGATAATTGATCTGCATATGAAAACTCATCTACAGCTCCCTGTAGAGCTTTTGGTTAAATTCTAGAATCAGTTTTATCTATAACTTCTAGCCCTGATGCACCCTCCTAAAGAAAGTAAAGCTATCGGATAACAAAGGGATTTTTAGTACCCCTTCACCATCTCCTTTAAGACTTTATTCCCAGGCTTCAGCCCTCTGTCTTCTGTGTGTGTGAAAGTAGCTATGTGTGAATACTTCTGATTGCATTGTGAGATTGCAGACGATTAAAAAAAGAGTGTAGTAGGAAGTGAGATTTACCTTTTGACTTCTATCTTTTCCATCTGCCATAATACTCACTCACTCACACACACACACACACACAGAGAGGCACATGCACACGCACTTTGGTTTCCAAGCGCAAAGTGGTTGTGGCGGTGAAAATGAGTGAAACTGATCTTGCCAAGAATAATCTCTCTCCGCCTCCCTTTCCTTTTCGCAAGCCTGTCTAAACCCTGAGCTGACACGGAAGGTGATGCCCACAACTTCCATTCCAAGTCCTGATCCGGCAAACTTGCAGCTAAATTCTGTTTCCTTTCAGAGCCAAAGGAGCAAAGTTATACTGGGAAGAAGAGTCATGCTGTGCCATACTTCCTCTCTGAGGAAAGGAAGAAAACTTGACAGACTTCTGTTTCTTCTGCAGTATATTTCACCCAAGGATTAATTTTATGTTCTAGAGTGTGTAGAGGACCCAAAAGATATTGGCAGGAAAAACAATATCATTTATGTGTCAAGTGTCTTTATGGCCATGCTGCTGCTTACCACACTACAGCTTAGATCATTTCCTGTGCACTGTCACCTCTTCCCAGATCTCTCTCCTATGAAGGTTGAAACATTGAGTCTAATTAGCTTTCTCTTTTACTCTTCACTCATCCAGTCTCTCCCATACCCTGATCCTTATCCCATTTAACATTTCTTGGTAAACCATTCTTCTCAGGTACTTTGTGTCTACTATACATTTCTTGTTGCATTACCAAAAAACCAAAGATATTTGTTATTTTTCTGGTAGAAACTGCCTTCAAAAAGTCATGATTTTTGATTTTTAGATGTTTAGATTATTTTGCTTCTTCAAAAAACAAACCCTTACCTTTCAAAACTGTTCAAACCACTAGGCTTTCAAACATTGTCTGAAACAAACAATCAAAACAACAAAAAGTTTCGAGTCACTACCTATTCATTTTTGAGGCAGAATGGATTTGCCATAGAACACTGTCATGTTGTGCAAAGTATACACCTTCTTACAAGAAGGCAGGTAAGCCAACTATGACACAGCTCATGAAACATGTTTTGGCATTAAGCTGGCTGCTTACAAGACTCATATACCCCACATCCAAGATTAATTTTCTTTGGTGCATTTTAAATCAATTCATGGATACGGTAATTATACTATACTCAAGCCATGTCAGTCTATCACTGCTCTGAATCAATATGGTAGGAGTTTTTCAACTATTTATAAATAACAATGCTCATATATGCCAAACATCTTATCAAAGTACAGTTAGTTAGAATAAAGAGCATATTTGTTCTTATATTGATGTAACTTCTTGTCATGCTTTGTAGGGTTGCCATGTGTATGTACATTTTTAAATTCAAGATTGTGTTTAACTTTTTGCTTGCAGTGGAATTTTCCTTACTTGCCTGATTTTACTTTCCATTCTGAGTTCAGAAAAGTATGTACATTTAAATGTACAAATGAATACTTCTGTGGGCACAAATTGCAACTCTGTAGTTTTCACTGGAAATTAATAGGAGGAGACCTCCTAGAAAATGCTATGCAAATTGTTGTCTAAAAAAACATTATTTTTCCATTAACATTGTGCCTTGCGTAAAGGTATGAGGTTAGAGCAAGAAAAAAGTTAAGGAAATCATGTTCAATGTAAGTTTTCTCAACTACTTTAAAAATTAATTTTAAGGTGTTGCCTCATAAAAAAGTGGTGGCAATTTAATACTACCTATCTTTAATGTATCAATTTCTAAATTTTTATTTGTCATTTTATTTTATTTTATTTTATTTTATTTTATTTTATTTTATTTTATTTTATTTTATTTTATTTTATTTTATTTTATTTTATTTTATTTTTTTAATTCATTTTAGTGGTTAGGCATTTATTTCCTGACATCTCAGAGCTCCCTAAATAGCTCTCTAGGTAAAGTGACTCTGGTGCCTTGACAACTGGCTATCAAAGTGCAGAGAGAGAACTGAGATGAACCTTAAATGTTTCCTCCAGTTTTTCATATGAACTAAGGAAATTTTGTGCGGCTTCAATACAAAACTATCAGTTACCCGCAATATTAAATTCAAAGCCAGTCTTAAGTTCATGAACCTTAACAAACCTCTTGATGAACCTCATTTTTGTTTGGCATTTCTAATGAAACACAATACCATAAGAGTTTCACGTGGTTTTGGGTTTCACGTAGTTTTGGGTTTCTTTGCAAACATCTTCAACATAATTACTATTACTTTGAAGATATAAAATGCCATGGAGAAAATATTTGCTAGGTGTAAACTGACAATTCTGCACCAAGTTCACTGTCAACAAACAGCCTTCAAGATTTGATCCTTTAATTAATAAGCAATACTTGTCATTGGCCCTAATTAAAATTGTACTGTATCATATCCTTTCAGTGCAGAAATATGCAGATTTATACAGACAATATACAGGATTTTAGGTTCTGTTTGGGCACCTAAAGAAATGAAGTTTTTTACGTAGATGTTACCAAAACTGCTGTAAATATGCTGACACATTAGTCACTGTTGTGCATCCAATCACTATTAGCCAGATTAATTCTTTTTGCTAAATCTCTAGCATTTTTCCTGTCAGAACAGCATTAGTTATGCAAAAGTGGTCATTCATTGTCAAACTGAGAGCCTCATCTTGATTATTCTTGGTTATTTTGAGTATAAGTACAATCCACCCTGACTGTTAGTCTGCCCTTGGGACCCAAGCAATTTGGCTGTTATTATAATGAGGTGTGGCTCATCATAAGGGTGATTATAATGGAATCTAAGGGGATAGGGAGTCAAGCCTACTGTATATTATCTTTCATTTTTAAAGACTGTACTTTGGAATAATGGTTGAGTACTGTAGCATTTCTGTTCATTGCATGTCTTCAGGGGTTGAGATATCCTCCAATGGACTATTTTGATACTAATAGGAAAGCACGTTTAGAACATGAAAATCCCTGTATCTGTTCCTTCAGGCAATTTGTTCAGAGTGTAATTCATATCTGATGAATACTTGGTGACACTGAATGGTCCAGTGAAGATTGGTGCTAATTTTGCAGTAATGCTCTCTGTTGCAACTGTGGCTGAGTGGGAAGGTATTTTTCACCAGTTCATGAACATTTAAAAATCACTTGTATATTTTTGATCATAATATTACATTCTATTCTTTAATTTTTTACTGGAGTTGCTCCAAAGTGGTTTTAGATCGGAGCTGTGATCTTCATAATCTTCTCACTTTTCTGAAGAGGACTAGGTCCAGAAACAACACAGTTCCTTTTAAATTAGGAGGTGTTATCTTCAGGGAAACCAAAAACTTGTAAAAAAAAATGTTGCAATTTTTCTCCATTCCTTCCTGTGAACAACATTGATGAGAGATTATTTTTATTAAAACTGAGCGCCTTAAATTGTCACCAAAAAAGCCAAACAAATCATCATCTCCTTATAGGCTAGGATATTAGGGATTTGAATTTTAGTTTTTTGAAAGATATGTGGACGGACTAACAGCAAAAATGAATCAAAATAATTTTCTCTAGAGGCTTTCTATATATCTCCAAAGTGGGCTGATGTTGAACAGAAATTGCTAACTATATCTAAGAATTAAACAAAAAGGTTTCTCAAGGTGTGTGTGGAAACATATTCCAGTGTCCATGTGTAATTTATATACATTGTTACACGACAGAGCTATTCTGACAAAGTTGCATCATTGCCTTCTTATTGAAAAGGTTCAGGTATAATTGTAAAAGCAAAACAAAAGTGAAATCAAAATCTTCATCCCTTTCCATTGACTGGAAAACATAATAATATTTAGTTTCTACTGTACTCTGATAGTAATCTAATAGCCTCAAAAACAAGTTGAAGCCTTTTCTTATATTGGCACATTTTGTGAATGTTGACAATTCCATTTTCTTCATTATAATTTTGTTGTAGTTCTTACCTCATCTTTTTAATTTGGACAGCATAAAAACTGATGGTGATCCATTTGACTGAAGATCTAAAGTTTGATGACTTGAAGTGTTACAACAATAATAATAGAATGGTGACATTTGGAAAGGAGTGAAGAAATGTATCTACCTATATACATAGTCATTTGCTGAAAGATTTACTAATAATTATATATGATTCAAAATAAGACAGGTGAAAAATGGTGCAGGTCAAATCCAAAAAGCCATGTTTAAATCAATCACTGTGCATGACATTACTGTATTTTACAGCTCTCTGTAACACAGAATGCCATTAAAAGATTACCATTCAATTGCAATTGCTAAGCAATGGCATATATAGCAATTTTTTTTCTACAGAAACTTCTGAGAAGTGTTGGTGTGTGGTGAGAAGAGTGTTGACCATTTTTTCATAGTAGATATTATGGAGAAGTTTTGCTTAATGCCAGGAATCTAGAATTGTTAGGATAGAAAATATTTTGCCATTCTTTTTCACAAAGCATATGTTTAATTGGTAGCTGCTTTTCATCTCTGAGTCAGGTAGAAAGAGCATAAAATAATATAATGAAAAAATGATCTTTAAAATGATCTTTATAAAAGCTAAACCATCAGATGTGGTACTTCAAACTAGAAATCCTCATACTCAACATTGCTCCAAGTTTCCAACTTTTCAAGGAAATAGATGCTTGTAAAATGACATATATTATGAGTAGTTTTCTATCCTGAACACTTGATTTTATTGTAACACTTTTTTTTTGTTTTTGTGAGCTGAAATAATCTGAACTTTCTTGAAGCTTGCTACCTCGGTTTCTTATCATTCTTTCAAATGACTGGGTATTAATTACTGTTCTGTTAGAAAATGCATATATGTATATATAACTTAAATATATAAAAATAACTGTAATATTTGGAGTGTTTCACTGCTAGGCAATAAATATACACCTCCAAATGACAATTCTTCCTTTCTGCAGGCCATGGAGGTTTCAGCAAAATCACACACTGTCTTGCAAAATTGCCTACTTCTCAGTCTATGAGTGTCTGATATGATGGGAGATCTTTCAAATATGTTTTATCCACATTGTGTTCAATGCACAAAATACCACCAGACAGTCCATTCTTAAAGCTAGAAAAGTTCTTCTCTGGCATGTGCAGTGTTCTGTTGCCATATGCTAATATCCTGTCTTTTCTCTGAGCTTCTTTCTGCATGGATGCTCCACCAAGGCCCCCATGACATGCCTCTGCATGGACTGTAAATGTTCTTTTCAGGTGCTGGAAAGCTTAAAAGGACTTGATGACTGGTGCTCAATAGGAGTATGGGAATACCTTCTAATTTAAGCAGTGCTCAAAAGGGACAACATATTTCATACTATGTAATGCCCAACACTGAGTGACAATATAGACCTTCATGTAATATGGCTAAACTGAATGACTTCTGAATGTCTGGATATTTAAAGTGTAGCTGTACTTGAAAGAAATAAAAAGAGAATTAAAAAAAGACAAAAAAATCCCGCCAAAACCAAAACTAAAAACAACAAAATTCTTCATAAGGTAATTTCCCTTGATTTCAAGGAGACAATGATTTAAACATCTTTCTGAACATGATTAGAATGAGTAAGCAGGATATAATATTGAGGAATGATTTATTAAAATGCCATTAAAAGTTCTTAGCTTTAATGACTGCCAATAGTGGCTCTGACAGTGCCAGGATAAAGTTTAGACAAAATATATCTATTCACATTAATTGTGGTTTGGGTTTGGGGTTTTTGGGAAGGGAAGGGAAGGGAAGGGAAGGGAAGGGAAGGGAAGGGAAGGGAAGGGAAGGGAAGGGAAGGGAAGGGAAGGGAAGGGAAGGGAAGGGAAGGGAAGGGAAGGGAAGGGAAGGGAAGGGAAGGGAAGGGAAGGGAAGGGAAGGGAAGGGAAGGGAAGGGAAGGGAAGGGAAGGGAAGGGAAGGGAAGGGAAGGGAAGGGAAGGGAAGGGAGGGGAAGGGAAGGGAAGGGAAGGGAGGGGAAGGGAAGGGAGGAGAAGGGAAGGGAAGGAATACCTCAGGTGGAAGATGTCTATGATCATCTAATCCAACTGCCCGGCACTTCAGAGGTGATAAAAATTTAAAACACTTTATTAAGGTCATTATCCAAATATCTTTTAAAGTCTGACAGGGTGGAGCATAAGCTGCATCTCTAGGAAGTGTTTTTTGACTGCTCTCTCTACTAAGACATGTTTCCTCCTATCTAGTCTGATCCTTTCCTAGTGCAGCTTTGGAATATTTCCGTATCTTATTGTTGGTTCCCAGGCAGAAGAGCTCAGCACCTCCCTCTCCACTTCTCCTCAGAAAGCTGTACAGGGCAATGTAAGTGTGCCTCAGCTTCCTTTTCTCCAAACTAGTCAAGCCCAAAGTCCTCAGCCACTCTTCACTGGGCATTCCTTCCAGCACTTTCCCCACTTCTGTTGCCCTCCTCTGGATGCACTTGAATAGCTTCCATCCTTTCTTAAATGGTGAGGCCCAGAACTGCAGGCAGGACTGAGATGAGACTGCACAATCACCGAACACAGCAGGACAATCCCCTTTTTGACTGGCTGCTTACACTGTGTTTGCTGCACCCTGTGATGCATTTTGCCCTGCTGGCTGCCAGGGCACACTGCTGGCTCCTATAGATCTTGCCATCACCAGCACCCCTAGATCCTTTTCTGTAGGGCTGCACTCCAGTCACCCCTCTCCCAGTCTGTATTCACATCTGGCCTTACTCTAGCCCAGGTTTTGCCACCCTGGTTTACATTGTTTTTCTAGGTAGACTGTCATGTCAGTTATGCAGAGTAATGCAATTTTCAACACCCTAAACAATTGCACAACTGGATCCTGTGCCTGTAAGCAAAAAGTGAAGCCCATAATTCACTGAGGATGAAAAAAAATGAAGGCGTAGTTGAAAGCATTTGGAAATGTCTAGTAACTTTATATGATGCACCTGTATTATGCCTCACATGAAAACAGTTACAGTATGAACTTAAATAATGCCACTTTTCCATAACTGGCACACATAAATAGAACAAATAAAAGCAATTACAATACCCCATCTCCTTTCCTTTTAGTTCTGAACTTAAACAAAAGATCTGATGATTCCTTGTGATTGCATTTCCTGGATTTATTTCTCAATTATGACACTTTTGGGAGCAATTCTATAGGGGATGAGATTGATCGCCCATCACTGCTGCTGATGTGCTGTTTAACCAAGCTGGTGAACCATAAACTGTCATCAGAGAGTGTATGAGACTAACAGTGTGTATCATGCAGCTCACTCTCCTGTGCACTTAACAATGATGATCATTCTCTTAGCCCATTAGACAGCACAAGGACCTGTTAAACAAACTCCTGGACTGGCACACTTTGCATGCCCCAAAAAAAAGAAACCAAATCCTGCTTGATGGGCTAAGTGGTGACATAAATTGAATCTATAGGTTATGGACCAAGAAGTCTAATGCTTCATGAGTTAATAGGACTTTGGTACAGACAGGATTTTTAAAGCTGAAACTGAAACTTTCTTTGACAGTAGTAGATATGCTCTAAAGAAGGATGAGCATGTTTTGAGCAGTGAAGAACACTTGCTCCAAAATACTGTCAGTATACATTTTTTTCAAAGAAATATGAAGCATGTCTCCCCAAAAGAATTTAGAGGAATAAACAATGTTTGTATTTTTAATTTTTGTTAAATTTCATGTACCAGGTACTCCAATGTTGCAAACCATATAGACTTGATTAAAAAAGTTATGATTACTAGATAAAGTTTATGATCCAGGGCCACAGACCTATGAAATTTTAAGGATAAAACCTCAAGGGATGTGCCCAGATCGATGAATCCATAGATAACCTGGTGATTGACATTTATGGTCTTTTTTTAACTTGTATGCATAATTCCTACTACTGACTTCAGTGGAAATAGTCACATTTCCTCCTTTCATGCTTTTAGTTTTCTCCTCTCTCCTTCAATTAGTTTTTGGAAGATCAAAGCTTAAATTCGTCCTGGTTCTTCTTCCTTGAGTTGTTGAAGCCTGGTGTTTTGTGGGTTGTTTGTGTTTGTCTGTTTGTTCTTTTTTTTTTCTTTCTGAGTGAATTGTTCAAAAGATCTAACTAGGAATATTCAAGGAATAGTCATGAGGTTTTGCCCCAAATTAATACTGCTGGGTGAGTTGCAGGTACTAACAGATATTGTGAAGTCCTCTCAGACTTGCAGAAATGACTGCCCCAATTATTCCGTAGATGTACCCTTGAGGTACCCATCATTTCACCTAAAATTTCTTTTAGGGCTCTGAGGGTGGCTTTGCCTCCTTTTTGTTCCCCAGCTCCATGATCCTGAGAAATCTCCTAGAAACATACTTGGAAGGTTAAATAGAATCAAAATTTCTCTGTTTCGCTCCAGGCTTTCTTTGCATAGGGTTCCTCTGACCAAGTTTTTGATATCTGCAGCATGTGACATAACAACTAAATTAGTCAGTGGGGGGAAAAAGCAGACTCTTCAAGGGCAGGACTCTTTTCTGTGTTAAGATATCCAGTGATTTTCTCACTGGTAGAGAGCATCTATCTTGTAGAGTGGTTATGCCTCTGGATGCCCAAATTAAATTAGACAAATCCAATTCCTTCTGTCCAAACTTGACTCTATTCAGGTGTTAACCTAAGTCACTAGAATTAAAACAAAAAGTCTACCCCTTCCTATGAGCAACCCATTGTCTATTGATCCCTTTTGAAAATTTTTCTACAAATGTTTCTTTATTTTCTCCCAGCCACCTCTCACACTTGGAAGGAAATTGCTATAAAGTCTGCTTTACCTGTAAAGTCTGTTTATGGTTCTCTCACAAATTTCTGCTGGACATTTTTCATTTCTCTAATTTCTGTCAAAAGCTTGGAACTGTGTTGTCCAGTGGATGACTGAGATGCTTAGGAAGTGTTGGTTTGTGTTTCCAAGTGTTTCTCCTTCTGCATCCATGCTGTGGCTTTGTTTTTAGTACAAGTACACAGAGACAGTAAAAGCACTTTCAATGGACAGTCCTTAGTGCACTGGAACTTGCAGTGCCTGTGAAAGTAATTAAGCTAGCAGCAACAACAAAATTGAAATGATAACAATAGTAACACTAATAGCATGTAAAAGTACAAGTAAACAAGAAAAAACTAAGAAAAATAGTCCTGAAGAGACTGGGTACATCACCTGCTCTGAATTCACACAGCTACAACAGAATTAGGAAGACTCAAATAGAAAGTTAAATCATTGTACTAAAGCTAGGTAATATCCCCACTACATCAGGAGGTTAGGAAAGCTAGGTACTGATTCCAGAAATCATCAGAATAATCATTAGAGCCCTGAGGGCACTACTAGCCCTGGCTGTCCCTGCCCAGCCCCTCCAGTGTTCCCAACCTGCTGCTCATGTCCCAGGGACCTACTCCAGCCCTCCAGGGCTGCCTGCCCCAGCAATGCCCCAGCAGGGCTGCTCTCCAGCTCCCCACACCCCTGCCCTCCCTGGCCATGGGCCCTGCTGCGCTGGCCCTACACAGCACCCACATCCCAGCTCAGCCTTGGCTCACTCCCATCCCACTGAGGTGCCCAGTGCCCAGTGCCTGTGGCTGTTCTGCTGTCCCCTGGCTGCCTTGCTCCTGGCCCTAATAGACCCCATGGGGAAACACCCAGCTGTCAACACTAGCAGCACCTGGATGATCTTGGAAGTAATGCTAAGCGTAATATCCTTCAAGTCAAGTCTATGCAAATTCATATCAAGGTATTTGATCACTCTTATGCATGAGGAATAGTAAGATGTTTTCTTCTTACTACTAGAGAAGGTCAACTTTTCAGAAGATGTCATTAGGAGAGTCAGGAAATAAAACATTTCTACCAACCCTTACTCCTTTGTTGCAGACAACACAACTGTAATTACTAATTTCTCAGGCAATCGAATATTTAAATTTTTGCTTGTTATGATACAGTTGATTTTTTTTGATGTTGTAACTAAGCCTAAAGCTAATGTAAAAGCAAACGAAATGTTCATGCCTCTCTTTGCAAGACTGAAAATCAGAGTCTCAGGCCATAGTAATGCAATGCCTATGGCTTACATGCATTTCCTTGTGGCTGGGTCTTTTGTATGTAGTGGAGTCCACAGATTTTGTAAAAACACTTGGCTGAACAGATATTTCTGATGTTGTTCTGGATGTTCAAATATTTCTGAGATCTCAGCAAAAGGCTGGCTTATACAACAGGAAAACCACAGGAGACCTGTGTACTTCTGCAGTGGCAGCTGAAAGTAAAGAAAATACCTGGTATGAAGGAAAACACCAAGGATATTTTACCTCACACTAGAGTCCTGTATTTAAGCAAGTTAATCAAATTTTAACTTATTTTTTAAAGGTTTAGTTTATGATTCCTCTTGTTACTCAAAATAACAATAGAGGATTTTGCTTATTTGGCATATTTGTTGCTTTTATTTGAATACTATCTTGAATATGGCATATTTTGCCTTTCCTTTTTTTCCTAGAAAATACAGACTGTGTGTGCTAACTGACCAGCCACCTTATTGGGCCAGCTATTACTGATGGAAGAGATTGGTCCCTTCAATCAACAGTTTAATATGGAAGCATTTGCACTTTCTGTGTTTACCACAGGAGTAAAGGAGTTATAGAATCATAAAATCAGAGAATGTTTTGGGTTGGAAGGGATCTTAGTTCCCTCTGCTATAAAGAGGAACAAGCTGAGGATGCTCAAACTCTCATTCAACCTGACCTTGAACATTTCCATGGATGGGGCATACACAACTTCTCTGGGCAATCAGTTCTAGTGTATCTCCACCATCACACTAAAGAATTTCTTCCTAATGCCTAATATGAACCTACCCTCTTTCGGTTTAAAGCCATTTCCCCTTGTCCTATCACTACACACCCTTGTAAAAAGTCTCTCTCCAGCCTTCTTGTAGACCACCTTTAGGTACTGAAAGTCTGCTGGAAGGATGCTTCTTGTCTCCAGGCTGAACAACACCAACTGTCTCAGCCTTTCCTTGTAGAACTGATTCTTCATCCTGCTGAGATTCTTCTAGCCCTCATCTGGAGTTGCTCTAACTTATTCATGTCTTCTCACATTAGGTTGGAGCCCCCAGAGGTGGATGCAGTACTCATGTTGGGGTCTCATGAGAGCAGGGTAGACGTTCTCAGCCTGCTGGCCATACTTCTTTTGGTGCAGTCCAGGACACACTTGGCTCTCTGGGCTGTGAGCTCACACTGATGACTCTTACCAAGCTTCTCATCAATGGACACCCCCAAGAAGGTCCCCACATCCTTCTCCTCAGGGCTGTTCTCATTCTAGTCTCTGTCCAAGCTGCATCTGTGCTTGGGATTGCTCCTACTCAGATGCAGTACCTTGCACCTGGCCATACTGAACTTCAGACATGAGGTTCATACAAGCCTACCCCTCATGCCTGTCAAGGTTCCTCTGATAGGATCTCTGCCCTCCAGAGTGTCGACAGCACAACAGAGTTTGGTGTCACCAGCAAACTTGCTAAGGGTGCACCTGATCCTACTGCCTGTGCTACTGACAGAGATATTAAACAGTGCTGGTCCTGCCACTGAACATCACTCTCACTGGTCTCCACTTGGGTGTTGAGCTGTTGACTACAACTCTGAGTGTGACCATTCAGCCCATTTCTTATCCAGTGAGTCATCCATCTTCAAATTCAAGTCTCTCTGCTTTAGAGACAAGATGTTGTGTGGTTCAGCATCAAATACTTTGCACAAAGCAAGGTAGATGCCATCAGTTGCTTTTCTCTTATCCTCCAACACTGTAAACCCTGTTTTAGAAGGCCACCAAATTTGTCAGTTCTTGGCAAGTTCCTTTTTCCATCAACTGCAAACAACTTTTCCAAAGGGGTCTGTGCTTAGATTCCCTCAGTGCATAGTTGTCTTTTCTGAAATAGTTGTAGAAAACTATGGAAAACAGAGTAATGTCATTTTGGCAGTGTATCATCCTGCATCAGAAAGTAAAGCATGCAAACCCAAATTGATTTGTAACAGGTACCTTATTAGAAGCAAACATCAAGAAAACTAGAATCAATGTTGAAACAAAAATTTGTCTTGTAAGCAATCCTGAGTGAAATGTGTTGACACAGCATCACATTCTGTAGCCCCATTTTTGCATGCTTTTCAAAGCACAGCCATCTCGATCTGGGAGAGATGAATAATTGACTGATCACTGCATAATTCAACGTACTGTTGTAAAAATTCAAGGTCTGGCAAATTTGAAGCTTTTCTTCTTTATTGAGACTGAGGTTAAAGTTTCAATCAACCTTGAAGAAACATTTAAATAGCACAAGGATGCATGATTTATTAAAGTGCATATTATTCTTCCATATATTCCCTCCTTCTTCATTAAGCTTCCTTACATAGTGTTTATGTGAAGTTTATGAAGTGTACCTCATAAGTTAGCAAAGATAACACTAGAGGTCAATCAACTTATTTTTTACCAAATGAAAAATAAAAGACAAAAACAAAGAGGAAAATGAGTTTGAAAATAAAAAACATATTCACCCATGTCTTTAATAAAATACCTGTGTACTTAAATGTACTAATTTACCCATTTCCATTTAGGAAAATAAATTTCTCTAATAATTACCAATAACAGTTACTTTTGCACAGTTCATAATGGTTTTATGCAATGTTCAGAAATTAATGGCCTCTAGGGTATATTGAATTCCCTAGTTAAATGGCCTCTCATCGTCACTGAAAAAACAATCTCATGTGGAAGTTGGTCAAGTCTGCTTCACTTTCAAGTGAATTTTGAGGGATGTGTTTTCAAATGAAAAGATTAAGCTAAAACATTTACATTCTCATTGTCCAAATTTATTATTATTGCTTCTTCATAATATTGCTACAAAATCTGATTCATGTCAAATTCTTATCTATTAATTTTCAACACATTACAGATCATTGCTGAATTCCAAAACAGTTTGGATTGCCTTTTCATTATTTCATGTCTAACATTCATCTGGAGCTCTAACACTCAATTTTCTAAGGGCTTGTCCCCAAAATGAGACTAGTGGACCATAAATGAGGATGTGAATTTGCCAGAAACTGGGAACACCATGCTTGCTCCTTTTTTTTGGATATACACGCCATGAGTTATGGGTGACTTTGTTGAAGAGAAAGATTTAATTTGCATGATTAAAAGTGTTATTATGAAAATTACTGCTGAATACTGTGTGTGCTGAGAATTGATGCAGTTTCCCATGGAACAAAACTCTCTGTATGGACAGATCCTATGATCCTATTTCTGAATAGACTTATATGTATATGTGAGCAGCATTGCTATTGTAAATTGTATGCATTGGTATGACTAATATATGTAAAATTTCCCCTCTGTATTACATATGCAAAACCCAAACTGAATATAAGCATACATAAGTGAGAACAGCATTGGGAAAGGGAGAGTAGTCACTGAAACAAGGATAACTTGATGACATTTTCTGCTCAGGGGTTCATTAAGAATAAATATGAGTGAACTAACTTCAGAGAACAGAGAATCTGTGCAACAGAAATCTGGCTAAAAGAAAATATATATATTCTTGGAGGACAATGAAAATATTTGACAAAAGGGAAAAGAAGTATTCTTCTAAAGTATAGGTACACCATCAAGGAGACTTGAGAGTTTACTACAGCCATTGTGTAAATTAGCATTAATTTCTCACAAATTTAGTGGAAATTTGAAGGATACCTCACCTTGCAGACAGATTAAAAACATCTGAAAAAGGAAGTAAAATGATATAGGAAGAACCAGAAACAAATAAGAAAATAACATTTTGATTTTAAGTCATTTCCATGAAAAGGAGGATCAAGAAAATTAACTCAACTGAAAAAAAAAAAAAAGGAAAAGGAGAAAAAGGGAATCCTAGGAAAGTACTGCTAAAAGGGGTTGTTTAAAACATAAACATAAGTGAGAGTCATAAGACCAAGAAATTTGATTATTCTGGTTTTATTTCCTTATTAGGAGCTTAGTGAAACAAAATCCTAATCTTTTCAAATGAAGGTTTTCAAATATAAAGGACTTTAGCATTTTTATTTTTGAGTGAAACACTTATAAATAGTTCAGGTTATTTGTGTATTTTGACTACATTTGTGCTACTTCTAATTATTTTTTGATAAAGACAGAACCTTTTAAAATTTTCATTGATCCATGATTTAAATATTAGATTCTGTAAAAGGAAGGCAAGCCAACAAAGACCATTTTCTGACACTGACTATCACAGGAGAATAAAACTCAGTTGGAAATACTTCAGAAAGACCATTCCTTGTAACTTTTGTCATATTGTTTCTAATGCTTTCATTGTAACCTAGATACCATTTGCTCAGTTTAGGCATACAGTGAAGAATATTATGTAACACCAATGCTGCAATCATATTAATATGGGCAGGTATTTAACTTCACATAATTCTGTAAATAAAAATGTAAGTGAGCTCTAAATGGATTTCAATAATACATATTTTTATCAACTCTATGGGCCTTTGTTTTTTTTTTTTTTTTGAGATGGAATGCCATGGGATCAGGGGTTTTTTGTTCCTATTAAGAATGTCTGTGTGTGCTAATGAATGTTGTTGGAATGTTATTGGAATAACAATAAACTAAATTGGATGAGAACAAGTCTTTTATGTTTTACCAGTTTCAGAACTTAACAATACCAAACTTCAAAAGTAGCAGAAAGCATTTGAAAGAATTTTCTTTTCAAGACTGGATTACAAATGTCAATAAATTTACTCAGGTACAGAAAACTGCATCTATTAAGTTAACTTTCTCTGCATTTTCATAACCAAGTCATGCTTGGTATATGTATAATTATAGTTCATTATATGATGTACAAGCTAAAACTTGATATTGCATTGGTGATTTTCATTTGAGCACTGATGTGATCTATTTAGAAATGGTTTCTGTTCAAAGCATGAAAAAACCACATTTGTAATGTTGTTCTTTTTATATATCTATGTGATTCCTTTAATATGGAAGTACATTTCCATTGTAAACACAGAACAGCACATAACTTAAACTCAAAACGTTCATCAATGGCATTTTCAAGCCTTCCTTACAAACTCTGGAGCATACTTATAATTTTCATAGAAATGTAATTGCTGGGAAAAAAAAATAAAAAGAAATGCATACTCTGCAATATTTATTGAAATATTATCATCCATATTTTCTTCATTTAAATAGTTTGTGATTGCTTCGGTTATTTAACCTTTAATTTTAGCTCCCCTACTACATGAGGAGCATCATATCACTGAAGATTCTGATTACATCCCAGACTCTTGGTTGTGCTTTTTGGAGATGCATCCCAAATCATCTTGTCCATTCTCAGGGGATTTGTGGTGAAGCAACACTACTACCGAATAAGATTCCTTGCCTTGGATATGTGCTGTAGTCAGTTACTGATTTGTCTAGCAGCAAATATAGGGTGACAACTAAACCATTGGTAATATGTTATTTGAGTGAAAAACAATAACATAGCAATTTAAATGAGTGCCTTATATTTGAAACAATAATTTGATTTTTAAAGTACATTATATTTCCTTACTAAATATTTTGTTTTGAGCTTTTTCTCAATGTGACTGAGTATACTTATCATTTAAATAATGTAGAATTACACTGTGCTTTGCAAAAGAAATGATAATGATTTTCAGTATTTAATGGATAACAGAAGACAATAATCATTCATGTAATCAAGATAGGAGTGTTAGCATAAGCATTTTTACACATCATGCACTTTTAGGGAATGATCCATTGTTGTAAGCTAAAAGTATTTGATCTAAATAACTTTTCATAAAACGTGTGTCTTCTGGCTTTCAGGAAAGCTGTTGGACAATTCTGTACTTTACAAAAGTGTGGTTGAGTAGAAACTTTGTGACAACTTTTGGATGTAAAATAACTGCTTCGTCAAAGAACTTCAACTTCTCCTGGCCACTAGATAAGCCTTCTGCCTAATTCAGAAAATGAATTTCCACAGGTGATTGTTGCCTCAACCTCATAAGTCCGTTGTTGAGCCTTTGTCATTTTGAAAAACAAAACAAGACACGCACACACACACGTACACACACACACACCCTTTCCCTTCAACAAATACACACCTCTGTTTTAAAGAACACACGGGATGGGAATACCCTGTAACCTGTTGGAAACTGGTCCAGTGCTTCACTTTTTAAAATATTTACTTTTGAAATGCAGCTCCAATTTCTCCTGCTGGAGAGTTCTTTTTGAGTGAGTTCTTTTTGAGTAAGTTCTCTTCATTTGTTAATCTTGTCTCATGTGAGAACGGCGAGCAAGTGATTTGTTAAAATTTAGGGTATTCTGTACAAATTGTGAAGTGCAAATTTAGCACTTCATGTCCATTTGAGGGAATCAGATAGGATCTTCAAGGAAGAAGACTAAGGGGCTACCAAGAGAGTCAAAGTTATTGCACATTTAAACTCAGACAAAAATTCAAAAAAAGGTGCTCTTCATTTGTTACTCCACTGAGTTCAGAATTTCTGAACGAAACCATGCCTTCTGTAAAAAACATGGCTTCATTGTTCTGTGTTGTCTCTGGTTTAATTTTTTTTGTCAGGTAGTAACACTCCCAAAGAAGGGATCTAATGTTCAGAATTATTTTAAGGGTTCAGGTTCTTAATAAAATACCAAGCTCATTGTGACTCCCACTTCAAGGTTCAGTGCAGGTAAATTAAAATATCTCCAGTGATTTCAGTCCAGAATTAAATATGACCAGAAAAAACAGCAAAATAATGACAATAAGCAAGTAACAAGTATACTAAAATTTACAAAATTTTGGTGGTGTGAAATAAAATAATCTCTTCCTGAAAAACCCAGTGGTATATCTAGTTTATTACCTTTTCTCAACCTTTAAAATGAAAATAAATCAGTTTTCATTTAAGATCAATACTGAAGGAATTTGACACTGCTTCGTCCATAGGAGACCAAATTTAGACTATAGAGACCAAATAGAAAGTGTGATTTTCATGTACTGAGTATTCTGATTAATTTTGATTGGTTGATAAATCAATCAGATTGATGATCATTTGGTTTAAAGCAGCTGATGATGTGGGGCCTTCATCACTTTTCTGTACAGACTATTCCAGTCCTTATAGCTGAGATCCTATTTTAATAACTTTTGATAGACATTTATAAAGAATGGATGTTTTCTAATTCCAGCATGAGAGGAAGAGGTTGAAAGACTGCAACTTCTGCAATAAATTGTTTTCCCATTTGTTGTCTTCCATCTCCTCCAGCTATTACTAGTTTTCCAAACAGCATGGTTATTCTTTGGTGTAGGATGACACTGTCCTCTTTCACTCTTTATATTGTTCTCCTAAAACAAAGGAAGTGCTTTGTATTTGGGAGAAAAAGGAGCATAGCAAGAGATACATGTGCAATTTAAGTTGTGAAAAGTAAGAAATCTCATCTTTTTATGGCTGCCCACAAGAGAAGCTTATTCTTTGTCAGAAATAGAATGCCATAGTATGCCTCCAGGGTGGTCCCATATTTGTTTAGACATGTACAGCTCTGTTAGTCTGTGTACAAACTCTAAAAGGCACATAGGAAGAGGTATTTCATCCTACCCTTCTATTCTTTAAGACACCTAAAAAAATTGATATTATCTGCCAATATTATTTTGGCATATATATTCTCAGTTATTTAGTACCCTATATTATATGCTACAGGGTTATGGGGGGTATATTCCTAGAAATCCTGTGTTTGTCAGCTTAGCTCACCTGGAAGTAGAATGAAGATTTTCTTGCATGTTTTGCAGTATTCCAGACTTTAAAAAAATTTATTAAAGAAATGTCATAATCTTTTATTGCTCAACCAATAATTCTGCAGAGGCGAAGAGTAACGTATCTTTGCTGTTACCTAAATAAAATATTTTTATCTAAAAGACTGATGTTTTTTTTCATAATCTAATCCATAGGAAGCTGTAAAGCTGGTGTAAAGGTGGTGGGAATCAGGCCACAATATGATTGTTGTAATTTAGATTATGTTCAGTCCCTCAGGACTTGATTGTGCCTCTAGGCACAGCCTTCAGCAAGAAACAGTGTGTAGGTTGTGTCATCCCAAGAGGCTGTGTGCCTTAGAAATACACCTCTGAAGTACAATTGATTCCATGTTCATACATGAATTCAGCTTGTCAGAAGAGTTTTCTTGTTCTCAGTGTTCTTCATCCAGTTCTCAATGACAGAAGGATCTAGCAGTTGTGGACATGCGTGCCCACCTAAATTAGGAGACTAACAGAGTAAAAGAGCTTGACTAGATTGTTTATATTGTTAAAAGGACAAATGGAAATTGAAAAAGTAGCCTCCAGAAAGATGGCTCAGTCCACATAAGATCTAATTTTCTTTCTAGAGGTGTCTCTCATGAAGAAATTCATTCCTTTTCAGAGGGAAGGAAGAGCTAATGCTGCTTGAAGCACCAGGACACTCAGAATGGTCTTTTGAGCAGAAATCTTCAATGAAGCACAATATTTTCTTTTCTGTTCCATATTAGCTAATATGATTTACCATGACTTATCCCTTGCCTTAACCTGGCAGCATTTGGGATCCTAGTATCTATTTGGCTCCAAGCACCCATGGCTTCATCATGTTGCAATTGATTCCAGTAAAACTTCCTCCAAGGCTTCCTTTGTTATACTTGACAAGTAAACTACTATGATCTCAGAAATTCATCTTACAGATGTTGTACCTTTCTTCCCTTTCCATTATTGCACTAGAAGAGAAATCCTAGTATATCTTTTCTGCCGGCACATGGAAAATAATATTATTGGATACACAGTGTCTTTCAGGGGTAGATTTTCTTCATAGCAGCCAGAACGGTGCTGTGCTTTGAATTTGTGGCCAAAACTGTTCCTTACACAAATTTTTTGGCAGTTGCTGAACAAAACTTGCATCTAATCAAGGCATTCTCTCTCCTCAACATTCACCCAAAGTGAAGAATTTGGGGATGCAAAAAAGTTGGGAGAAGTTGCAGGCAAGAGAGCACATCCCAACTGACCAAAGAGATATTCCAGACCATATGGCATCATGCTCAGCCATAAAATATCAAGAAAAAGATCAGAAAGCGGGAACAGTGATTTGAGTAGACAACATTGATAACTCTTCCTTTATATCTCCATACATGTCACTGCTTACATAAAATTTAAAAACAAAGGAAGAGAAACCCAGTATATTTTTTAGTTTTCCTATTTTTGCCAAATATAATTCTAAGCTGGAATTACATTTTAAATTATAAAATCAAATTGCAATGAGTGGAAATTTAAGTATTGCTAGTATATATGTTGTATTTTTTCCCACATGATAATTATCAGTATTTGATTTAAAAAATTATACAATACTTCTAAATATTTTTTGAAATTTTTAAAAATAATTTTTCTATGTTTGTGTTCTGCAGTATGAAATATATAGGGCAGCCATCACATAATCCAATGATCAAGACTAATTCCAAAGGAAAGCAGGAAAAACTTGCTTTGCAGTATCATGTGCTATTTCCACCTGCTAACTAATCAATACAATCCTGGTACTGTAAGTAATTTTCATCTGATTATTTAAGTGAAATAAGCAAATGTATGGTGCATTTCACATTTCATTTAGAGAAGAAAAAGTGTGCATTGGTTATACTTTATTTTTAGATACCAAGAAATACACTTCATGCAGAAAGAGGAGGGAAGGAAGTTTATGACCTGGCTCTGAAGGTAACTGAGATTCTTGTTAATAGAACATCTCAGGCAGGTTAGAGTGAAATGATGCAATGATCAGTGGGATTTATATATATGTGTGTGTGTGTATGTGTAAGGTTTATTTTGAAATTTTGGTTGCAATGGAAAGCAGGTATGTAGCTGTTTTGATTATTATCTATAGAAATATGGCAATATAAAAGCAATAAAATAACACATAGCATTTAAGAAAATGTATAAGGAACAGAAAGAAAGAAATAGAAAGGATAAGAGTAGAATGTTATCACCACCAGTGGATCTTGATTGTTGCAACTGATTGTGGTCCAATTGATTGGAATTGGTCCAATTGATTTGTGGATCACTTGGTCTATCTTGATCTGTGAAAGGGTGGGAGAAGCCTGGGAAACACAAATTTCAATGGGTTAATATATACTCAGGTTCAGGTAGGAATGCCCACATACCTCTCCTTGGCAGGAAGTTTTTCTGTCTGTTGCAACACTGTGCATCACATGCAGTCCTCTTGGTGGGAGGCCCCTGAAATGAGTCTGGAGGAACTTTGGGGATCTTTGATGGTTTATGATGCCTTATAAGAAATAACAGCTGCCTCTCACCTCAGCATAGCTGAGCCAGTTTTGTTCCATCAGAAGGGATGAAAACCCTTTGGCCTATGTGTGAATGTTCTGGTACTTCCCTGGGTAGTGGAGAATTTTTCACCTGAGCCATTTCTGTAAAAGAGCACACTGGCATGATTGGCCTCTTCCCTTTATCTGGCTCAAACCCCAGCTTGTCACTAAACAAAATGTTGTGTGCACACCCTCTCTGCACCTGGGCTGTGCCTTGCAAAGCACCCCCTGCATTTCAAATGGCAGATTGGCTTGAGTCATTAACCATTTACATTCCACTCTCTCACAAGGAGGCCCTCCAAACACGAGGTCCAGAGAATGCCTAGAGTTCATCTGGTACCTTGGGTAGAAATACAGGTTTCATGATGAAAAATATGCAAGCAAGAGTCCATTCCTGTTGTTAGATGTAGACAGGCACAACCTAGAACGTGTGCAGAATACATTTAAATCTATGCTGTTCTGTCAAGGCACAGAAGTTCCACATGGATTGTACCTGGAGGGCTGGATCTGGTCAAAAGATCATGAAATAAAAAACTAAAAATGAGCAAGAGATGGCCTGAATGATCTGGAGGTGGACTTCGATGATCTTCATGGGCCCCTTCCAACTCAGGGTGTTCTGATTCTATGATTCTAGCAATATAATCAGTCTCCTTAGGAAAAATAAAAGTCTGTATTGATTATAGCAAAAGAAATGAGTTAAAGCTACTATGAAAATGCCTTCTTATTTCACAAATAAGAGTAGGAAAGAAGGTATAAAACTGTATAGTTCACTTGCCATGATAAAATGTGGAGCTAGTAAAGGAAAATTTTCTTTTGTTCTTCAAGGATGCCTTTTATGAGAAGGCTTGTATTTTGTATCTGGGCTCAAAAAATCCTTTTGGTATCATTTAAATTTCAACAATGGATAAATAAATATAAAAGTACTTTTAAAATATGAAAAATGCCAAATAAATTGCTGTATGTTTGTGCTTTCATTGTATTTTCCACAGTTTCAGATTTCAAAATAAATGACAGAGTTGTTAATAGGCTGTAGAGGATTTTTTCCTGTCCTCCCTTGATTTATTGCTGCTGAGTGTAAACTGATCTGGAAACAAGTGAGAATTCCCCTGCGAAATGTTGTAAAATCCAAATTCCTTGCGGAGTGGAGAGAAATATTTGAGCAGAAACAATCATCCCCACGTGTATAAGCTTTGAATAATAAGAGCCTGGTTTCTACATTTCTTTTGTTCATGATGTATCAATCCAGTGTGAAAGGAAACATAAAAACAGCACATATATAAACCAAATGTGCAACAGCAAAAGCTTTAACAAACCTTAATTATTCAGGTGGTTAAGGAACAAGCTAAATAGCAGCACTAGTGCACTGTAAATCCTTGTGGCTGACACAGAAGTGGTTATGACAGCTTTCACATTATCTCATTGCAGTATCGAGGCAGTAGTCGCAGCTGGCTCATATGTCAAAATGTGTCAGGACTTAAATGGTAAAACAGGAGTGCAACAGCAATTGGCTTTTCAATCAATAATGCAATCAATATATTTCACAGATATTTTCCCATATCTAAATTACTCTGCAGAGATGAGGTAGCCTGACTGAGTGTTTATAAATCAATAAAACACACAGCTAAAGGACATCTGCTCCTGTTCTTTCACTTCAAGGTGCAGTTTGCCTTTTATTTCCAACTCTCTCTTATTTAAGAATGTACTTTTGAAGAAAAACAACTCTCTTTTTGCACACAAATCAGTTTTGAGTTGCATTCTGACTATAGACTATTTCTGTTAATAATTGTGTACTTCAGTTTTAAATAGGTGTTAGGGACAGTTTCTATTGGCAACAGAGCTGAGAATTAATAACATACATTTCAGATTTGCAATACACACATAAGCAGGTATTTTATATAACATTACATTCTTTTTTTTGTGACTACAATGCATGCACACCATTTTGAAATCCTCCAACCTTAGGCAACACAAGGTTTTTTCCCCTGCAACAGAATTCTAGAAGATGCTTGGCCATATTTTGTAGAACAGCTTCTTCTCAGAGCATCCTGGATCATCTTTCACAAAAATATTCAATTTTCAGCAGCAAATACATGAAAGGTGATAGCTTGTTAAGATATTGCTAGATGAAATTGAATTTGCCTTCTGCATCTTTGTTTTTGTTTGTGAAGCAATGACTACCAGCAAGAATATGGTTTTCAACACTTCTCATCAGACTAATTCCATGAGGCAACAGAGTTTTGTTTTTCCTGTATATGACTACAGCATATAAATATTTTATACATATATACAGTTATGTACTGCACACAAAGATACAATATGTGTGAAGCATTTTGTGCTGGAGTTAATTATGACTTAATGCATATAGGTGTTCAATATTGTTATGTGCACTGCACATTTTATTTATCCAGTGTTAAGAATTGAAAAAAGGTGTTCCTAAGTGTGCATTTTACGGTAAAAATCTTACCATGTTTTAGCCTTATTCTTTTTCTGATTGAAAATTACATCAGGCATATAAAGACAGACTAACAAAAACAATTAAATCTTTTGGATAAGACAGCCACATTCTGTCAAGAAGTACATAAAGCCAAACAAATTGCATTTCCTAATCTAAGTGTTCAATTAAAAATAGATTGTCGCATTGGTGAATGGCAACTAATCTTATCATGTTATACCTTTAGATCACATGCTGTGTTATTCTCTCAATGTATATGATCTCTTTCACAATTGTGAGATCCATCTCTGAGCCACAGTTGCAACACAATCAAAATCCAAAGCTCAGGACACAGTGGTTCCCTGATTCCCTTACCCTATGTATTTTATTAAGATAAACTTTAGTGCTACACTTTTAAAGCATTTTAGAGGATTTAACTAACCTTATTTCTTTATTTAAAAAGCTCCAGTTACATGGATCTGAGATCTCAAATATCTCATTTCTAAATTGACAAAGAGATTCAGTCTTTGATTTAAATGGGAAGACACTTTTGGCCTCAATACTAGACTACACACAGCAACATGGAAAGAAAATCTTGAAAATATTAAAGGAGAAAGAAGCAAGGAAACTGCCAAATATTGAGATACTTTAAAGGATGTTTTCAACCAGGATGGGGAGGTTTTTTTTTGTTGTTTGACAGCACTTTATATCTAAAGTGCCACTGTTTCTTTCTTTTTCAATTCAATTTTTAAAAAATGTACCTTTTTGAAGATGCATGTAAATAATTTTGATGAACTCTGAAATACTTCTTTGTCTTTATAGAACAGCCTCATTAAAGTATTAAACTAATGCAAAAAAGAGCAAGGAAACATCTTTTTTTCCCTCTTAGTTAGCAAAACCAATAAATGAACATAATAAGTAGAATCATCATAAAACGCTTTGAAAGAATTCTCCATTAGTTTGATAAGGTTCCTGAATGACTGAAACTGCCAGAGTTTTTAACAGCTTTTGAAAACTCTTTATTGTTTCAGTGACTGAGCTCTGTGGAATCCCAAGTCAGAAATTCCTACAAGTGTCATTAAAGCCATTCTCATCCATTGCATGTAAGCGTCAGAAATATTTTTAGAGACCTGAAAATCTATTATACTTCCAGCTGTAAATGTATCTTAAGCTGCAAGTCAAACTCCCAGCAACAATAAAATGGCTAATATGTTTGTATTTGAGAAGCAGTAAAATGAGAGAACACTGCAGGGAACTGGAAAGTAAAACTAGTTGAAGAATGCCCCTGGTGACACAAACTTTATTTTAAGTAAGAGCTGGTCAAAATGCAGTAGTTGAGCTTTGCAAAATATGACATCAACATCACAGGAGGTGTTCTGTTTTGTAAAGGTGGCCCATAATATTATTTTGGGAATAATCCTATGCATTGTCTTATAAATGATGACCAAAAAGAAAATTAATTTGCAGCTCTGGAAAAATATTTGAGGAACTTACAAGCTGCCTTAGTGTTTGTGAAGGTGTAAAGGTATCTCTTCATTATGTAAGGCCAGCTTTTTAACTTGAAGGTTGTGTGCTTTGGCTAATCACAGTGTCTCATGGGTCCTTTCAAAATGATTCCTGTGTGGCATCACCTGGGGAAGGGAAGGGAAGTAGAAATTATTTCACTAAGTAAAAGAGTCTCACCGTACAGCATTGTTATAAATTTGAAGCTCTGAAATTCAGGAGGTAAACATGACAGTCAATTGTAGACATGTCTATTTGCTACTTTCAAATGCAGTGTGACATTGGATTCAGATGGGTGTGAAAACAGCAATGAAAACAAGGAGCTTAAATATTTTTAGGCATTCAAATTTAGAAATAATTAAATAGGGTATATAGATGAAAACATTTATAAATTAGATGTTTGCTGAAAGTGTCATTAGGTTAAATAATAACCAGGATAGTATACAGTCAGCTTCTAATTTTGTTCATAGAGACTATATAAAGAGTAAAGGTTAACCTGTAGACTGTAAACTATATTCTAATTATAAGAGTACATGAATCAATAAGCCCTCCAGGGTATAAATGATGGTAGAGGAACACAGCGTATGACAAAGCAGAAACTAAGAGCAACATAATGATTAAAAGGCCTAACAGGATCTTAGAGTGAACAAAGGGAGACTTAATATTGGCCTCATAGAGCTTATTTTGTTGACCAAAGCAGAGGGTTGGAGCATACAAAAGTGCAAGCAGCTAAGTAATCTGAAAAACTATCAAATACATTTCTTTTCTACAACATGGTCTTGTAAATCAGGTTATACACCAACTCCATGGTAAGTACCACTACAGTATGGAATAGAAAAAAATTTTGTCCTTGACCAGGTAGCTTAGTCAGATAGCTTATTTATCTCTGAATAAAGCCAGCTTGTTGTTGGTGGAGGCAGGGGGGCGTGTCTGAATCTCTGTGCTATGTCATGAAAATATGCAAAAGATGGAAAATTATTTGAGACTTAAATATAAAAATATCTTTAAGGTCCATTGCTTCAAAAGGATCTAGTCCCAGTTCAGACACCAAACACAGGCATCTAGAATTGAATGTTTTTTGGGACCTTAGCCTATTTCTCCTGGATTCGAGTCATTGCTCCAAAAAGCATAGATCTCCTGTAAGTCTTATATTTTATCTTCCATCTTACATGCATGTCTGAAATAGCTGGAACATTCCAGAAGGCTTTGTGTGGGTAACTGAGCTGAAACCCTCTTTGACTGGTGCCTGTTAGAAAACCTGTGTGATATTTCATAAGGAATGTGAGTAAGGCACAGAGCGGTGAAGCTGTCTTTGCAAAACTATCCAGTAGCTATTGTTCTGTACTAAATGCTGCACCTTTCACAGCAACCTCCATAAATCTTAGAATGTGTAGGATAGAATAATATTCTATAGTGCTCTTACAGTGAGTTTGGGAAAATCTGTGCCTATACCAGTCAAAGGGAGACATTATGAGGAGTGTAGGGATAAAATGCCACATTAACTGAAAATAGAGATGGAAGATTATACTGAGCTAAGACTGAAGTTTGTGTTCAACAGAACACTTCTCAATTTTTAAAAAAATATATAATTTCTATTAGAAACTTCAAAGGATGTATATAAATTAAATTCAACATGGATGAATTGCTTACTCAAGGCTACAGAATTAGCCTTGCTAATATTTGCTATGTGAGTAAGCCATCAAGTTTTAAGGAATGGGTTCAACAGCCTTATCCCTGCTACCAGGAATAATTATATTATCGTACTTATGTTATTATATTGCATCTTCTCAATGGAAATCTATTTTTAAAGGCATATGAAAAATGAAATCTGTATGAAATTTGGTTCTCAGCAATAGAGAAATATAAAATTCAAACAGATTTCTTACTGGGTTTTATTTTTTTTAGTTTTTGAAATCTCCTATTTAAAATTATCTGATAGCAGGTTTATGAAAAAGTCTAATCAAAATGATACAGGAAACAATCCATTGAATAGATAGCAAGAAGATGCATTTGTCCAATGGAATTTGATAAATGTGAATTAATCTGCCAACAAGGTTGTAGTAGGGGACAGATTAATGGAAAATCCATAGGGTATATAGGGGGTTTGTTTGTTTGCTTTAAAAAAGTATTTACTTTCTTACTATGAATAATGAAAATTAACACAAAATATTTATACTTTTCTTTTGATAACAAGATGCTAAATGACATATAAATAATTCTTAATTTTTTTCTTCCTTAGAATGTAGAGTCAATTGGATTTCCATTTAAGACTATGTCCTTTGGAAGTCAGACAATTTTTTGCTGAGAAATACAGATTAATAGAAGAGTGGAAAACAGCTTCTGAGAGTTTTTTCTGCACTCTTAGTCCAAAACTACTGAACACAATGAGACATGACCTTTCAGCTGCTAGGTGCTCAATTTTAAATGATTTGTTGATCTGTACAAAGAATGTCAAGAATTCTGAGATGCCAAGGCTTAGTTCATGTGGTAATGAGCACAAGCTAAGGAATGTACCTAAGGAATACATAGCCCTCTTCCTATATAAAGCTCCAGCTAAAGGAATTACTTTGCAGGAAAATGAAGAACCCTTTGAGTTGGATGTTTTTTTCTTGCAGCACTGAGAGAATGCCTTGACAAGAGGGTTAAGGGGGCTGAAATCATTGGAAGGAATTGTGTGATAGAAAAAAAGATGAGCTTGCTGCATGGAGGGATGCTATATTATAACGTGTTCCCCCAATTTGGAAACTTAATTGAATTATACTTACTTATGGGATAAAAAAAAAAAATTAGCAGTAATAAATAAATAAAAAGAAAAGATTTCACAGGCAAAGAGGTAAAGTTGTTGTCCAAATATTAGAGAAATAATTTTTAAAATTAAAATTAGGATGATGCATATGCATCTGTGATCGATGCCTAATAAGGAGATCAGCTGCTTTTTCTGAAGTGTCAGAAAATGTGTTTGAAACGTTGAGTTTCATGACTGGGCACACTTGTGCACCCAAGCAGGCATTCCTCTGTCTCTTGGGTGCACAAGTGGTTCACCAGATGTACAACCCAGAGGGACAGGACAGAAGGCACTCACTTCCTCAAAGAATAAGAGATGCCTTCTAAAGGCTGGGGACATGTGGGCTCCATCTGCTGCAGTAGGAAGGTGCAGGAGATGTCCAGCCTGTCCTTTGGCCCTGGAGAGACAGACAGAATAGATGGCATCCCCATGGACCCTAGGTATCTCTCCTTTGGCAACTGAATCCTGGCTGAATACTCATATACCATCTGTTTTTCTCCAAGAATAAACATTGGAAAACAGCTCCCAGCTCAGGAGGTTTAAGTTAGGAAGTGAAGACATCACTCCATGTTCTGAACTTCTGATAAGAAGACAATGCTGGAAAAGACTTGCTGGTCTGAAGGACAGAAGAATGCTGCAAAGGCCTGAGGATTTACCAAGATGTTTCTGATGATATTTACCTTTGGCTTGCTCTAGAGCACGTTCATTATAAAGCTGCTTAGGTCAGATCATAAAGTGGAAGATACCCTGGAATCATGGTAACATGGCAGTATATTTTAAAATCAGGCTTCTACTGACTTTAAAAAAAATCTTCTGGTACTAACTCATAGGGAAAACCTATCCTGGATACCATTTTATAGGGTTTTTGAAAGTATAGTACAATTATGCGTTTAAAACTCTTTTTCCTTGAAGTACCCCTAAGTTTCACTTGGGAGTTTCCCTTTCATAATTATTAATTTAGCTGTTATGAAAGAGCAATTATCAGTCAGATCCTTCACCTGTTGCTCCAGGAGTTGAAATCACTGAGAACTTTACAGACCCTAGGTTCAAGAAATTGTCCAGAATGTGTTTCTGCTCAGACAGAATAACTTGTCAGTAAAATGAGAATTTCAGCTGCAAAAGGTACTCTCAGACATATAGTTAGAAACTTAGCTGTTGCAATAAAGGTTTGGGATCCATTAGGTAATGAATGGATTACACTGAGTAACTGGAGAAGATTAATTGGATATTGTTTGCAAATTGCTTTGCTGATAGTAGGCCTCATATAAGTGCTCTGTGTTACTGTTATTAATGGACTGTTATTTTTATCTGTAGTGGATATCTTGCTTCACCATTGTTCACATATATATAAAGGAAAACCATAATACTTTCCTTCAGATCAGCATGCAGAACTTCAAAAGAAATGACCTTTAAGCCTGAATAGACTGATTAATGTTAATCATGAATGAGGTGATATGTGACTGTAAAGAGAGGAAAGAATGCATACAAAAATGTATTTTCAATATCCTAAGAGAGATCTCAGCAAATCCTATATTACTAGGAAATATTCAGGTAGGTTCTGGAAATTTAGAAAACAAGGAACTCTTAGAAGTCCAGCCATAAGCTTTTGTAATTTCCTCTTTATCTCCTTGATTATTCTAGAAAGATATCCTTTAATGACTAATATTTCACAGGATATTATCCTACTGCTACTGCTTAAAAGATTTAAAGAATCATTTTTGCAAAAGATTAAAAAAAGGATTGGCAGTTATAAAAATTGGAAAATCTTAGTTTCCAGAAAAAAATCTTTAAGTATGGCTGCAATTTTCCATCTGCTATGAAGAACATAACAGCATGCCTACTATTGAAAAAAATTTCTGAAAAATTGGGTCAGGTATTTGAATGTGCAAGCTGGTTTTTACAGAAGTAACAAAAAGTCCATTAATTAACCTATGTGGACGTATCTTTCCATCCCTAGTCTCATGTTCCTACCATAATGCTCTAGAACATTCACACTACAGATAGATTATGCAAATTCCTACATTCTCTGATCAGAAATTCCTAGAAAAATCCAAAGTGTAACTCCTGTGGAATGGAATACTCTTATTGATACTTTCTAGTTTAAACATCAACATCATTTTGAAACAGGGAGAACCATCATCTCTATCTAGAAAAGAATTGAGCATGAAGGACACATAGCAGCACTGATGATGAAAGTTCCTATAGCCATCATATGGATATGACCCACTGCAAGTTTGCTCTGCCTGCCTTGCCATCTGTGGTGCATCTATTATAGTCTTAGGCTCTGTTCTCTGCTAATAATAGCTACAAGTGTTTGAAATTACAGCAGGCTCAGAGCTGGCCAAATAGGTACATAAAAACTGAAGATCTTGAACATGCTATTTATTCACAAGACATGGATCTCCATTTAAGATATAATACACAATTTCTTTTCTGCTAGCTATCAGTAGGAAAACAAGAAATTAATCTTGATTCCTACCAGTGTTATCTCAGCATCATTTGGGGGTGTTCATTCTGTTTTTCAACCTCCTTCAAACTCAGATAGCTGGCAGAGCTGCCAGAATACATTTAGCTAAATCCTAAGCATCTCTAATGACAGTAGTCTTGCTCTTCCAGCAGTGAAATGTGCCAAATGGATTTGTTCAGTCCACATGCAATTGTTTCACTAACTGAGGAGTCTCCCATCCTCAGACACACTAAGTGTAGCACCACAGCTTAGTGTCAAAGCTACATGTTTAGTTATTATTTATTCCTAATGATAGGTCAGGTGAAAACTAGACCAGATATGTATCATAGACCAGTGCATTTCATTCTTTAAATGATTTAAATAATTGAAACACAAATGCACATTAAGTCTTTCACTACAGTGATACTTTATGTTGCGTGCTAAAAGAGTGCTGTAACTCCATCTGTATAATCCAGTAATACATTTAAGTCAGATTCTCTCTCTATTGGATTTTTTCCAGTGTTTGGAAGAATCCCAATTATCTGATGTTGAAAATATTGATGAGGTGCTCAACTGCTGTGGTGGCAAAACCTGCTCAAGCCTTTTACAATACTAGAAACATATCGTGACACCTTCTACTCTAGTGCCATGGGTAACTTTTCTATTACATAGTATGTTCCCATTATATAATGAAATGAGATTTGTGGCATTTTTGCTAACTGCTGTCAGAAATAATCTGCCATTGGAACACCCTTCAGATTATCCTCTGGGATTCCTTTGAGATTTGGACAATTTAGTACACATGCAATTGTGCAATTGTGCATGTGTATCATATTCTAATATTCATTTTAAGGAATTTGATTCAGGTTATTTTCATTAGAAATAGAAACACGTTACTTTTAGAAAGTCTTCATGTGTTGAATGGCCTGAATGAAGTTTCCTACATGAACCAAATTCATTAATAGGAAAGTACTGACATTAACTTTCTGATATACAGCTAAGCAATTCCATCCCAAGTTCCTCTGCTTCCACAAATATACAAACAAAAAGCTCTGATCTCTTGAAAATGTAAAATATAGGGAATATTCTACTCCTTTTCTATGGTAAGAATGAAAGCACTTCTTTTCTTTAAAGGCAGGGATGAACAGAGGATAAAAGCCTTAACTTTGAATTAAGGAAAAGTTTCTCCATTTCATCTCTCATCATAGCAATTCAATCCTTAATTTTACTTTTAACTTTGTGAATGGGATCAAGGGAAATATATTGTCACTTTGCTTTATTAATGAGTTATTTTGAGGAGAGGACAGAAAGGTTATTTTCAATGGATGTTAAAGGCTCTACTTAGTGCTCATCAATGAAGAAAGACAGCCAAAAGTCTGGAGGGGTGCAGCATTAGAAAATGTAATGTTTTTAGTGTTTTAATGCTTTATTTCTGATTCCAGAACAGTTATTTCTATCTGTGCAAAGACTGTCTGTCAGAATGTTAGTATACTATATTTTGTTTTAAATAGCTAGGAAGAAACAGACTTATTTTTGAAGAGATTAATACAAATATTGAGGCAATAGGTGGTTTGTAATGACAATACTAAAGAAGGGTTTTGAAAAAAAATATATGAAAGTAAAACTCTGAGATTATAGCATTACACTTCCTGTGAACTGGTAATGTTTTTGGATCAGTGCTAGATAAATGGGTATTGAGTTTAATTATATTTCTCATGAGTTATCTTCACTTGCAGATTACCTAGGTAGAGAAAAAATCCTGACATAAAGAGATATAAGATGTGAATTAAAGTACTGAAGAATTCAAAAGAGGGAGAAGAAAACAAAACTGTAGCTTTGCTTTCCTTGAATAATGGCACTGAGAATGATGGGAAATTCATATGACATATAAGAGGACAAAATTAGACCTGTTCTTTGGGATTTTTTTGGAAACAAGTAGCATGATTTTTGAGGACCGATGTCACATTTGGGCTCAGTTTCAAGTAGTCACAGAGTTTACAATTTATGGTTATTATTTATCTATTAATTGAGAATGATTTATTCATGCAGCCAGACCCTGTACAATTCTTAATGTCTATTTGCCCAGAAGAAAGGTAGATGTTAAAAAGTAGAAAATAATTGCTAAATTCAATGAACAAATGTAAAACCTCTGAAGAGCAGTGCTGTATTTTCTGTCACACATTTTAGATGAATTTGTCTGCTTGGGACTTCACTGATTTGTTAGAAGTATGGCACTAACTACTTACAGAATTTCTACACATGACACATGTGCCAGGAGTTAAAGGGAATGTTTTGTGAAAAGCAACTTATGATATGTATATAAACTCCTAATTAGCTTGATCTATGGACATGTTTGGCACTACACTCCCCAGAATTAAATTATTTTCCACAAATTACATGAACAACAGAACCTTTATGCCATTATATTCCTTCAAAAGTTGTAGTAATAGTACCAAAAGAAGTTGTTAACTTTATTTCCTGAGAAAAATGCTTAAATATATATTTTACTGGCAGGCTGCTAGTAAATTTATTTTCATTTATATTTGTATTCAATAAATTAATATGCAATGAGGACATGAGTGAAAGCAAGCAAGTTTGTCATCTTTGTTATGTTCTTTCTGTTAGGGACTATATAAAAAGGGGTAAAAGCTTTATCCTGAAAGAGAGCAGGTTTAGATTAGGCATTAGGAAGAAATTCCTTCTGTGAGGGTGGTGATGCTCTGTTTCCCAGAGAAGAGGTGGATGTGCTCATGTATACCAGGGAACATCCCTAAAGTGTTCAAGGCCAGGCTGGATGAGTCTTTGGGCAGTCTTACCTAGAGGGTGCCATCCCTGCCTGTGACAGGGCAGGTGGGGATTGGAACTAAATGGAACTAAGGTCCCTTCCAAACCAAACCATTTATGATTCTATGATCAGAGAACTTCTGCTGTTGATTCCTGTGGGTATTAGAATAGCACAACCAGATGGGTAAACTGATGTGCGAAATTCAATCATTCTATTCCATTTTAGAATGCTAGATAGGGTGCTTTGGTACCATATTAAATATTTTGTAGACCAAGGTTGCTTAGATCTCCTGAAATGAGCCACATACAGAGACATATTAATAAGCATTTACTATCTCTTAGCCCACCACTTCTTTAGTCCTTCATCAAGTTTAGTGAGGGACATAAATATTTGCATTTCCATTAATAATTCCCTTAAAATAATTCAATTTTAATTTTTTGCTCTGTTCAATCAGTTTTTCTCAGCAGTGCTGTTACCTTATTTTTGTGGTGTGGAAATATTTGCTAAATAGAGTTCTTAAAACTCTTCATAATGTTCTCCTACACAAAATATTCAAGTCAGGAAATAGGACATATTAACTGCAAGAAGTTTCTTTCCTTTTGACTAGTATTTGTGAATGTTTGCCATATTTCACACATAGAGATTTAACAAAATAAAATAACCTGGAGAATTTGTCAATTATGTTATAAATATTTCAATAAGAAGTATAAGAAGGGGATGAGAGATGGTATGTTAGCTAATCAGTTTAACAAAGTGAATCTTCAATCTGGATGTCTTCTTAAATATCAGTTGAGATACAGGAAAAGTATTTTTAGGGTCAGAAGCACAATCATGTTTTTTGTATGGATTGAAGAACACAACATTTTTTCACACCATTTTAAAGAATGATTTTAGACATTTCAACGTAGGACATCAACTCAAATTACTGTAATCTTGCTAACATGCAGAACACTGAAAAGGAACTTTATTTGATTTGATGGGTCATTACTTGTTTTCACAAAGGTGCTCTGAGAACACAGCATATCAAATTAAAACACATGGACAATGCAGACTTATGAAAAGTTCCTCAAATGATCCTGAGGAAGAAGAGTATAGTCCATCTACGGCTAACTATCAAGTGTGAGCATCCCTGCAAGGAGCTAAAGAATTTTTCTTAGATATTAGCAAAAGATAGGTGTGGGTGCAGAATAATCCTCAATGGAATATGGAAGGAATTTCCCTATTACGTGGGGATACATAAAGCCCTGTACACTCATGTTTCCTACTGGGTGCTGCCTTGGCAGACTCGTGCCCCAGGTGGTGCAGCCCAAGCACGCCCATAAAGCAGTGTTACCCCATGCTCTCCACCTTCATGCTGCACACTTCTCTTCATACTCCTGCACTCACCACCTTCATCTTGCATATTATATCACAGTCACTACTTTGAGAAACCTTAAACCATCCCCACACTCCACCTGGTAGCACTTCCTTACAGAAGCAGCATATTTGACCTGAGTGTGTACATCTTCTAGGATTAACATAGTATCTGTTTGAGTAATTTTCTTGTAAAAGTAACAAGATTGCCCACTCACTCTCTACACATCTCTCTTTGATTTCAAATTCTACTTTCAAGATTGAGAATTAAGCATGTAAGTTTTAATGATCTGAATTTTAAACACATCTTTTGTTAGCTGCAGACCATATTAATACTTCTTTTCAAAAGTATAACAATAATTACAAATTGTTCTTGGAAGTGGCAACCAGATTTGTCACTGTGTTTGCTGTGTTCTCAGTCTGAGACTATCCACTGAACTAAACCATTTTGGAAAGCAGGAATAGAAGATCTCCTGACTCTACTAAAATTCTGTTTGAAATTGTTAAGATATGATTAATGAGAGATTCCTCTGCCCGAATTAAGGTGCAAATGAGACCCTACTCCAAAGTCAATAACACAGATTTTATTTAACAAAGACTGTGAGGTGGAGATATAGAAAGAATTGAAAATAGAGGGCAGAAGGGAAAGAAAGAGACAGAGGGAAAGAGAAACAGTGAGCAAAAGTGCAATTGGTTGCAATTGCTTTATTTCTAGATCATCTGATTCAAGCATATATGTAGTACTGAAATTTCTACAGAATAAAACTTTAGAAGGAAAATTTTCTTACCACAAGAGTAAAAATAATGTTTCTAATTTCTCTTTCCTCTATACATTCTTGTGTTAAGAACCTCAAAACGTGGTGTTGTTCTGGAAACCTGGATTGCTTTCTGAGCATGGAATTTTTCAACTGACAAAATGATGTTCCTGAATTCAGAGGCACTTGATATTGTTGTGCATTTTCCCTGAGCCTTCTGGAACCAAAACACTGGATTTAAGGCGTCACAAAGTCCCAGCTAGTCTGTCTTCCTTATCAGTATAGAGCTTTTAGATTCTTTCCTTTCCACACAAGAACCTAAGGAAAACTGGAAAGGCAAGAAAGGCACGTGTTACATAAATGTGCATCTCCAATTCTCCTCTGAGCTTGGTAAAACAAAGAAGAAAGTTATGGGAAGAGTCATATAGATGATTCATTTTGAGAATAAAGGTGGGTGCTTAGGAGCTTAATAGGTGTGGATTTTCTTTTGCATAAGGATGTAAAGGTCCAATTCAGTTCAAAAACAGGTAACACCTGCCAACTAATAGGACTGAAAACATCTGAGTTAATTCCATCCAGCTGAGAGATATGACACAGGATTGAATTACTCTGTGAAAGATGATGGGGAAACTGGACTGAGACCATAACTTGCAATACAGCTTCATGCTTACACCTGAATTTATATATCTCTATATGAGCCAGATGCTAAAAATTTAGCTATAAACAGATGAAGACCTTAGAAAGCCAGCCAGTGAAGCCTAGAAAACATTTCAGTTGACCAGCTTCTGGTGCTCACCTGAGGGGAAACTCTTTAGGCTCCATTTACTCTATTGACTGTATCTTGGCTGCTAGGAACCTTGGACACATGGCTGACACCTGGATATTGACACATACATGTCTGTATTTAGATATCTTAATCTGAAGATGCACAGATAAAGATAGATTTGAAAGGAGGGAGAGAATAATTCAAAAGGAGAGAAGAGAGATCCACAAGGGTTTGAGGAAAATTAGAGATGGTGAAAGAGTTCTATCTATTCCCATCTGTTAAGGGAAGGAATAAAAATATGCTGTACATATTGCATAAACCAGTGTCAAAAGGGTAAATATGACATATTGATGTGCAGTGCCTTTGTAGAATACTTCAAACAGATCAGCTGACGAAAGCAAGATCAGAAATTAAAAGAATAAACAATGCACGTAACTGATATCTGATACTGGAGTAAGCTGAATTCTATTATTGATGAATTAATTAAAGATAGACTGAAGTGTGTATGAAGACAAGTGAAAACAAACAAGCATGAATAAGAATGAGTCCCTATAAGTAAAGAAAGACTTCGGAAAAAAATTGAAAAAAAAATTGTTTTTAATACTTGAAGTACATTACACTGTAACATAAATATACAAACAGGCATTATCTGCTGGTAGCATGTTGTCATACCAAGGAAATGGTATGTTGTCATACCAGCATCTTGACCAGAAGAGAAATGAATATATATTAAATGAAATGTGATGTAGTTTACTGGAAAAAGATTCTGCATTATTTCGGAAGCTGATAAAACAAAGTATAAGTATCTGAAAAAATGAAAGATCAGTAATTAAGAATTTCTGAACAGATTAGAATAAGTAGACTGAGAATGAGCCAGTTTGGCAGGTGAGAGAACACATGTAAAGATCAAATTTAGGATAAAAAAGTCTATTAGAAAAAGGAAATTTATTTGAACTATGCAATGCAAAAGCAAGAAAAGTTTGCGTACTTTGTGATGTATGAATATTTCTTGTTTGAGGGCAGTTTGGGCTTGAAGTAAAGTCAATGGGAGTCAACATACTAACCAGCTTGTGGAATTGGACAGATGGTGTATATTGTGCACAGTTCATATTTTATTTAATTCTCTGGCACAGGGAAAGAATTACAGGTCAATATTTGTCAGAAAGTGCTGCAGCTAATGAGAAAGTAAAGGAGAATAATGTGTAGGAGCTTTTTACTTTCTTTACACTTGGAAAGCTAGTGACTCTGTTAATTAAACAAATGCAATATATCTAAATGAGAGGTTCTCAGGCAATGCAGTAACCTAACCCATGTATTTCTATCATGTTTATCAATTTCACTGCAGAAAACATTTTAGCTCTTAGTAAAAGTACTGAAAATATTGCCACTTTATTAAGTTCTGCTTATCTTAACAGCAGCAAAGGCAAGCAGCACCGCAGGTCCTTGGGTATCTTCTTTAGTCTTGAAAATGAGAGTGTCAGGCTGTCCCAGAGGAGCCCTGGGCTCTCACTCTGAGGATCAGCTGCGGGCTCTGCCTTCTGCAGGGCTCTGATTCAAAGCCATGCAACTGCACCAGCATTGCTAGTTTTTCAGGGTGGTGGATTCTCAACCGTAGAAACATTGTGTCTTCTGCTCCTGATTAAAAATTGAAGTGAGGGTGGTTTTTTTGAGTTCTATTTCAACAAACGTTCACAAAAATGCGCTTAATAGTCAACCTACTTCCATGAGGTATCTGTTAAAAAAATGTGTGCCTAGGAACAGGTCTATTACAGTAAGCCCTTAAAAGTTACTCATATTCATGGAAGGAAAAAACCCAAACTTAAAAACCATAAATAAATTAATTATAGAATATGTTGATTATAAAATAGATTTCTTTTTTTCCCCCAAGTTATTTTAAATTAACCCATTACTATGAAATATTTTGGTAAACTCAGGAATATCATGTGAAATTATAACAATTTATAATCAAAGTTTTGATTCCTCAGTAATTATTTTTCGCTCACTTTTTCTACCTTTCCCTAATTTGCTTTTTTATTTTCTTTGTAAATTTCATTTTCTTTGAAAATTCATAAATTACATATATGACCCCAAGTAGAAAAAGAAAACCTAACCTTCAAACATCATCCCTCTGCATGAATTAATTTCTATTTTCAAGAGAAAGAGTTACACATTAAATAATCAAATTTTTGTAGACTATACTGAGAAATTAATTGTTTAACCTGGTCACTATTGATACAAAACTTACAGATTGATTCAAAACTATACATTATGTTATGGAGGATAATCTGTCCACATCTCTCCACTATTTCAACCTCAATCTTGAGTCAATTGATTAATCAGTAATAACTGATGATAATCAGAGTGTAAGCAAATACATTGTCTCTTGTATTCAATGTCAGCTTTGATCAGATCAGATTTCCTTGTCCTGTGTCCTGTGTCCCATTTCTGAATCAGCCAGCATGTACTTCTACATGTGTAACCTTAGATAGCTATCTTCATATTTTGGTCTGATTTGATGTGAATGTAGGAAAGTATCTCAAAGCAATCATTATTATATTTACAGTTTGTATAACAAATCCATGTCTGCTTCCTTGCTCCTTTGCTTCCTCCCTGCCTGCCTGCCTTCCTCCCTGTTTCCCCCCTCCTCCACAAAAGTCCATTCTTGCTGTCACGGTTTGGGAATGGTACTCCATGATTCAGTGCTCCCAATGAGACTGTCCCAGTCACACTGCTGCTTGCTTTCCCTCCCACCCCCTCCTTCTCTCCCTCTCCTGTGATGGGATGGACAGGAAAAATGGAGGCACAAAACGGGAAGCTTACAAGCTGGGAAAAGAACCACTTACTGGAAACAGCAACGGGATAAGAAGAATGAAGAGTAACAGCAACCATATTAATAACAGAGGGGTACAAGAGAGAGGAGAGCGATTCACATGCAAAATGCTCAGGACTGGCTTTACCCAGCTGCTGCCTCTACCATGCTCACTCAGCTGGAAGAGACCCCTACTCCCTGGAAGAGATTCCCTTGCCCCTGCTCCTGTCAGTGTCAAGAGGTGGTATGGAATAACCTCCAGGTCCTAGTCATGCCCCTTCCTGGCTACAGTAAAAATTAACCTGTTCCTGGCTGGAACAGGGCTCTAAATTCATACATACTTTGGTGGTCACTATACCAGAATGTACATGATTTTTCCTCTTTGGGATGGAGAAATCCTGACAAAAATGTTTTATAAAAAAAAGGTTTTGTGATATTTTTGCTGTTTTGGTTTTTTTTTGTTGTTGGTTTTGTTTTTTTTTTTTTAATTAACAGTAGAATTCAGCTTTCCTGCATTTAGAAGTAGCCTTTAAGGTCAAAATTAGTAGCTAAAATATAGGATTCTCTGTCTTGTAGGCTTTTTCTTCAGACTTCTCTAAAGCTTTTAGGCAATCAAGAGGATCTGGGGTTCCTGTTAAAGTCAATGAAAATCTAATTGGTGCAGTCAACATGGCATGGATTGGTTGATCATACACAGCTCTTTAGTTCCTTTTGAGATAGCCTGAGATAATGTGGACTGCAGCTACCATTTGAGATGGACAAAGGTGTCTCATAGGTACTGTATTATATCTGCCAGACTAGGATCTATGTCTGATATACCACCGAGCATCTTAAATATCACTAAAAGTTGATAGCAACTAAGAGTCTGGGTCTCAGAATATATTGAAAACAATTTTTGAAACAAAGAAGCTAAAGGCCAAACCCTGTAACTGTTCTAGCACAGCTCTAGAAAGTAAATGTTCACTTGTTAAGGAAGTCACATCCAGTTCAGAATGAACAAATATTTCAAATATTGCTTTTGAATTGTACTGAAGACTGTGGGTGTTGTACAAGCTGGTGACTATAAAATCCCAAACACAATGAAGTGGGTTATGTGCTTTTAATGCCATTATTCCTTGTGCCGCTCAAACTTTCCTTTAACCAAAACTTAATCATTTTAAAAATGCTAATGTGTTTTCCCTTCCTTTTAGGCTTTTTTTACCAGTCAAAACAGCACCTGTTGATTTATTTTCAGCAGTTTCCTAGTGGAAAGAGAACAAGACAAAGAATTGAAAATAAAAGGCAGCTACTGTAGTTTATCCATGTTGCTTGCCTATGATTTTGTCCATAATTTTGAATTCTAAAATCCCACATGAGACTGTTGATGATAGAGCATTCATGAAAGATGTAAGTATTATTAGGCAAACCTGGCTGTCAGATGACAAAATTGCTATTGCAAAATACTGTCTTTGAAAAGTGACAATTCTGGAAAATGTAGAAAAGAAGACATCTTTGGTCATTCCAGCTACAAACAGAGAAAGCCAGTGAGTTCAGTCTCTGGCCATTTTTAATAGTTCATTTTTAAAGCAATAGAAGTATGTGAGTAGTTACATAACCTTGGTAAAATTTTAATGGGGACATTTTGTCTTAGCTTCTTTTCCTTTAGCAAAAACAAAATGAGAATATAAAAAATAAAGAAAAGAAAAAAGGTGGCCCCCAAAATAAATGAAACTCAATTTCACGGCACATTATCTCTCTCAATTCTTTCCTCTCAGCTTTCATTTTCATTAAAATCACAGACAACCATAAATTAATAATTACTTCAGGTTGACTAAATGCAGGCCACAGTATTTAGCTCTCGTTTTCCTACAGTGGCCCTTCTTGTTCATGCTGGAAAAATGTTAATTTAGATAATGTGGCTTGCCCCTTGTCATATAATTCTGTTTTGCAGTTTCACTGATCTATAATGGTCTCTTCTGATTAGGTAGTATTAACTTTATCTTTTGTTCAATCAAGCTTCACAGTTTCCTCTGACTAGATAACTATTGTGAAATATCAGATGAAATGTTCTATTATCTATATTTCTGTTATATTGTGATTCATCTCTATGCTGTAACAGTGTCCAGCAACATTTGTAATTTCTTCCAGTAATAAATTTATTGGCCATTAGCCCAAGCCATATGTGAAACTTTTTTTGGCAAGAATTACAATATATATATATGTCCATATTCCTCAATCTTACTGCTTTACAGTTTATGCACATTTCAAATTAGTAATTTTATCAACCTAGTTTCCAATTAAGAATGGGTGAATAGGTTCAAATAAAATAAAACCTGAACTTTCACCCAGAGCCTGAACCCAATTGGTTTCTGAGGTTTGAAACAATTTAGTGTAGTTCACTTATCTATTATTTTATTGGCAGAGGATTCTCATAGTGAATGAGGGAAACTGAGACTTACAGCAACATTTATTTCTAATTGGTGATTGATTCGTTGCTACTGTCATTTTCATGAAATTATTTAACTTCTCCATGCCTCAGTTTACCCATTCTTAGAAAATACTAAGCTGAACTTAAATGGATATCTAGTTGTCTTCAAGGGAAAACAATGGCTATGGCCTCCTCTAAAACTTGCTTCAATACAAGAGTATTTATATAAAAACCTCACAAAACCCAAAATTAAATTCCACTGACAATATGACACGACATATTTTTTGTTCATAAGTGAACAACCGAAAGTTTCTAAATGCTTATATGGTTTGTATTGTATTTTCATGGCAAGTTGCAACAGAATTCAGCTCTTCGCTCTTCTCAGGAATCCTTTTGTGGTGATATTCTGTTTCTTGCAGAGTAAAGGTGATATTTGTTTCATGAAAGAACCTGTGTGAAGTAATTAGATGAATATTACCAATGTTCCCATCTGTGTGAAGAATTCCTAGATGTGTAGACACTTTTGCACCCACACCTATCTAAACTAAAGAGAACATTGCAGTAATTTTACCTGAAAATATAAGTGGGCAAATATGATTGTAAATTTCACATGGATTGTGGGCCCCACTTTTAATGAATGTTCATAAAATGTAATATAATCAGTAAAATTTATTTTAGGTAAGTTCTTATTTATGTTCACCCAAACAAATCTTCTTGAAACAAGACATAGGAAATTACCTTCTTTGACATTAAAGACCATTGGTAACCGTATGAAAATGATATGTAGCTTTTTCCTAAGTGTCAGAGTTCTAATTCCCATGACATATGTTCTATAATAAGATATACGTCCTCACAGTTTGAAATAAATGCATTTTTCCAAGTGAATGGCATATTTTCTTTCACCCTTGAAAATTGCTTATATAAACATTCTGGTAACAGGCTATTGACATATGGCCTAATCTAATTCCTTGGCTTTTTTTTTTTTTTTTTAAGTTTGCTTTTAGGGAAATAACCTAAAGTCATTAGTGGAAGTTTGAAGATGAATAAGAAGAATTGGCCTGCAGAATAATTTTTGTTATATAAAATTGTTTTATATCTGTCTGGACATGACTAATACATCTGAAGATGTGGTGATCTGCTGTAGATTATCATTCAATACTTAAAATTTTAAAATAAATTCTGTATGGCCAATTACATAATATATGAATGCTTCTTTCCTAAACCAACAAACATTTATCACTTATCACAGCAACGTACTTAAATGGACCAAAGCCTCTTCCATCATCCAAATGATTTAGCTCAACAGTGATACACCTCTTCCATAGGCTTAATTTTTGTCAATCTCTGGGGATGCAGACTGAAGAGATGTGAACTAGCTTACAGAGTAATACAGGAGAAAATAAGACCTGTCTGTTTATGTCTGTTGGGTCAGTAATCATAGCTTGGGTGGCATTGGCAAGTCACTTCACCTCTGAAGTCCTTCAGAGTTGCATTTCCCTTGAAACAGAGACATGAACTGACTTGCCCAATGACAAGTGGATCCCCTTTCTGCAGCCTGTGATACAGCATACCAGGATCTAAGGAAGGATCATTCTTCAGAAAATATAGATGTCTGGAGCATAAATGTCTTTATTTCAACTTGTCATTTAGATTCCCTGTGTAGCCAGCAGAGAGGAATAAGCACTTCTCATCATTCATCCAATCCTAATGTAGGCATTAAATATAGGTCAGAGGAACTGTACTTTCAGTAGTGCCTGCTTCTGAGCACTGCCTCTTAGCAAAATTTAGACACGTGGCTCATATGTAGATGTCTACATCACAGACAGCTGAAGTCGGGTGAACATGTCCCTAAAATCTTTGCTCTACCTACCCTCAAATCATAGTGATTACTGGATGCTAATGTAAATGTCTTAGTGCATCTGCAAAAGTTTCCTTAGGAGAGGCAAAGATAGGCAGGTGGTGTGTTTGAGAGGCCTCATGCCCATGCAGTATAGAAAAATATAATAATCAGTATTCCCTGAAATGTTCTTTTTTGATAAGGAAGGCAGAGCAACAAAATAAAAGTTGTCTGAGAGATATCACGTGGTAATTTTAGGCAAGAAAAGACAAATTGAATTGTCACAGAATTAGTTTTCTAAAATACTTGCAGTGAAATGATTTTAATTAGCATTTCTTTAAATAAAAATCAGGATAGCGTTTTCCCTTCCAATAATAATTCTTTTGTTCAGCCCAAATTCAAACATTGCAGCGCTGTATTAATGCAAGACAATTTGAAAAATGGAACTGACTAGTTTCCATTTGACTGAAATGAGAACAAGATCTAGCCTTAGGCAACAGGATCATAACTAGCCAAAAACAAATGCCATTTTTAAATTTCATGAAGTGGTTATTTGCTGTTAAAAAGTCAGTATTTCCCAACACATAGAAGACAGTAATAGAATCTGAGCTCTCAAATGACCTTATGCTTACAAAGGAAATAGCTGTAATATATCAGCCATTCCTGTGATCACTGGAAAAGGCTCTATCAGATCTTGTTTGAATTAAAATAGTATAAATTAGTATAGCACTACTTCAAATTGGAGTGGTACCATGAACTTCATCAAGCCTGTACTGATTCAACTCAACAGATACATGAGTTACTAATTGTACAGTGATGGACCTGACTCATCAAACTTTCAATTTGACTGATGTGTCTCTTTACAAGTATTCCTTTCTCTCACTCTAGAGTATCAGACCTGTGTAAAACTGTGGAAGAAGAGAAGGTTGCGGGAAGGTTCCGGGAAGGGGAAAATGCAGATTTTAGGTGCCAGAGTAAAATTATCCAGTAAGTTAATGATATACTACAATATTGAATGCATTTTTTTCAGATGCAAAGAAATAAAAGTATATTAATATATGAATAAGACAGACTAAGATAAAATCATATCTAAAATATAAGCAAGAAAAAATGCTGAATATGCTTTTCTATGTTAGGATTGAGTTTTGTAAAAGAATAGGAACAAAAAAAAACCCACCCACAAACAAACAAAGAAAACCAGAACATTTCTTTCTGCGTGTCTCTAGCTGTTGTTACACTGTGACATAGTAGGGTCTTGCTAAATTTTCTGGCTCATGCTGTGTGTATCCAGAGTGCAAAGTTACCTGAAGGGAAATCTTTCTGGGATTGAGATGTTTTATCAAAGAAATCACAATTGCAGTGGGTGTGTCATTTATGTATTTTATGCCATAGTCTTGTCACACTGAAAGAGCTGGATCTAGGGGGGGAAAAGTGCTTGGCATTTTACAGCGTACCATTAAATACTGTAATTAGGTACTTCAATTCCTTGCATCTCTATGCATTTATGTGAGTGAACATTCATGCTTTGAAGGTTTCTGCTTTTTGGGAACACTGCTATGGACTGTGATGCATCATTTTCTGTAAAGACATACCTTAAAATTAAATGTTTCAATTATCTGAAAAGTTACAGGACTAATAAAGTTAATATGATTAGGGATTTAGTAAGCATTTTTTTCAGAATACCTGAATCAGTTAGCAAGACAATCTAACTTTGAGGAATAATTTACTAGGACTTCACTTTGTGTTTTGTTATCTCTGAAAAGAATAAATGTGATTGTGTAACCCACTTTTTACTCTATGTTTTGGGCCTCCTCTGTCCAATCCAATTGTGATGGCCTGAGAGAAAATGTTTAGCCTTCCAATGCAGCAATGATGAGACTCTATCTCAGAAGTGCTGGCTAAGAAAATTCCCTTTGATTTCAATTCTTGAGGGGAATAGTGAAACATTTTTTTCCTAATAATCCATGCTTTAAACTAATGGAAGGTGAATACTAAATGTCTCTTCTATTAAAATGTCAAATCCCCACCTTTACAGTTAAAATTTTGATTTTCTGGTCACAGAAATATTTAAATCAGCTATGTGTGGGAAAATAAAAGTAAGGTGCATATCTAGTTACCTGGATGAGACAGAGTATATTTACAGAACTAATTGTGACTAGGAGAATGAATAGCATTCTTTCAATATTCTTAACACTGAACAAATAAAATAATGCAAATTTGAAATTATATTACCTAGCTGTACTTCAGGAATATTTTTGCACACTTTGCTATACATTTATAGGCTTAGATATAACCTATACTCTTTGCAAGGAAATGATTTTGTGGGTTTCACCAATTTCTCTGATTTTACTTTTCTAATAAGAAGGGAAAAGTAGTGCACAAGGAAGAAAGAGCTGAAATTTCACAGAATAGATCTTTGACTGTTCTCACCTTCTGCCAGTCTCACAGACAGGAACAAGCATTTTCAAAGTATTTAGACCCACAAATACACATTGCACTCCAGCTATGCTTCTGAGTTGTTCATACATGTACTATTTTTACATCAATTCCCACTTTTTGCATAGATTAGAGACTTTGAGATGATCAGATCTAAGAGTCCCCTTTAACACTTCAAGTTTAAAGTAAAGAGTCTAGACTTCTCTGTAGCTGGTAAGAAAAAAAAAAAAAGAAAATCCTCTTATGTCTTCTATTGCATCAATCACTGCTCTTCTTTACTAGCTATTCCCTTCAGAATACTTTGAAATGAGATCTGTCTTTGGATTGTCCTACCTGCCACAGTTCAAACACCTTTCTAAAGAGTGGCAATAAAAAGCTCTAAGTGCAAACCTGGCAGAACAAGGAGTCATTAGGCCTCTTAGATACCGTGAAAGTGGTGATTGCATAAGATACTATATGGATAGATGAAAGCTTTGGAAAAACATAGCATGTTAGCAGAACTGTAGGAATTTATTCCCTGCATGCAAATAACTTTAAATTTAGAAGTCTTGTGTATGCAAAGAATTCAAAGTTGTGCTGCAGTCATAGACAGTCAAAATTTGTCAGTGGACAAGAAATTGCACTTTTGCATATGTAAATCTGCCTTACATCTGCATATGTATTGCACATGTAATTACTTAAAATGCACGTAGAACTGTTGATTCCTGTCTATTCAGAGAGAATCGCCCATGCATTTAGGTAATAAAACTTCATCCCATGATTACTCTAACTTTTTGATAGTAGATGGCATACTGTCATGACTTGGAATTAGTAGATAACTATTTGTGGCATTTTGTTTGTGAGGTGTATGACTACTGAAGGCTTTTCAAACTTTCTATGATTTTTAATTGGGCTTCACCTGAAGAATTTTTAGAAAATCAGACAAGTCCTGCTATTCTTAGACAGTGGAAGCAATTGCTTTTTCCCTAAGATATTGACAGCATCACACTATCATCTCATGTTCAGCATCAATTTAGCAGAGCTCTGCAAAGTGAATAGGTGCTTGTGCCTCAGCTTCTGAGGACTTTCACTGGAGGGAGGAGAGATCCCATGACTCAACATGCTGCTGCCCCCTCTTGGCAATTTTTATGTTTTGGGACACTTTATCAGTTCACCAGGGTGTTGAATGGATGGACTGCTCATTTAGGATAATCTTGGAAGCCTTGCCCCTATCTTGCCTTCCTGCTTTAGTCAAATTACTTTCTTAGCTGTATTTCATTGGACAGCTCAACATCAATAATATAGAAATACATTTTCAAGGCAGTAATTCCAAAGCTTGTAAGATATTGGGAAAATTTGGCTGCAAAATATTATTTGTGATACATTATAATAATTTTTTTTCTCAGAAACAAATATGTATATATATACCCTACAGATTACATTCAGTTTATACCCAGTTAATACAGATTAGCTTCATCTTTTTCAACATCATCCTTCTTCCCAAATTTATACCTGCATTATCTTAAATCCCACACTCATTGTCCTGTCCCCAGTCTCCTCTTGGGTTTAGAAATATTCTAAGGTGAAACTAGTGCAGCAAAGCCTGTGGAATCTGTAAACACAGTATTAAACTTCTTACTCATTATACACCAAAGGGGGTTGTCCTTAAAACTTCTTTTTATGTTTATATGTCAGCTGCTGTTGAGGCCTTTTATTACTCAAAATCCATCAACTTGAAGGTCATGCTTTTATAGACCGTTGATGTCACTGCCTTTTGCATTTAGTGTAATATGTGCTTGAAGATATAGTGAAGGCAAAAGGGCTTTTGGTTTCCTTGGGGAGTCCCATGCTATTATGTCCATGACTAGATTCACATGACATTTTTTTATAAAGTAAGAACTTTATCTGTGATGTATAGAAGCGGGGTGAGCTGACTTCCGGCATAACATGCTTCAAATTTTCAGGTATTTTCATTTGTTCTGACAATAAAAGCTATTTAATGTCAAGATAAGCAAACCTATGTGGATGGACCTCAGAGAGAAAAATATTTGCTTTACAGTCAAAATTAATTCCCAACTTGTAGATATACTTTTTTTTTCAGGACAATACTGTGATGTGCACTGCATTTTGATGTGCACTGCATTTTGATGTGCATAAAATAGTGCATTTCCTCTGTTCTTATGTGTTGCTTCACTATTTAATTTGGAAAAAAAATGGGATAATTCCAGAGTATAAAAAGATTTTTAAAATATTCAAAATCCAACCACATATTGTTCTCTGTTTGTTTCTGATCATAGCTGTCAAGGCAGCAAGAGAAAGCAGTACTTTCAACAAGACATTAATTTCTCCTTTTAGATGTAAAACTATGCAAAATTGAATACTGAACTTAATCTCATGCTAGGATGTATCTGGAGGGAGACATGGATTTGAGGACAATATTCTAGGTATATAAAACTATATATAAAGGGGTGTGTGGTAAGACAAATGAGAAAGGAAAAAAAAAAGCATTACAATTGAGACTCAGTAGAGACACCTGATCTCTTAGGATTATATGATTTTCTTATAACTTATATGACTACCAAGCAGAGACAAACCATACCAGTTCTGGGCTAAAAAACATCTTTTCCCTTGCAAAACTTTCAAAGCTTGCATGACTGAAAGTCAAGGAAAAGAAATCAGTATTTTTCAAATCTTCCTATGTTTAACCTCTGCTTCAGACTGGCCATTTTGACTGTGGTTAAATATCAGCACAACTCTTGGAATAAACATTTTCTTCCAGCTTTGAAATCTCATTCATAGTTGGTAGCAAGAACCATCCTCCTGTATTTGAGAATTCTGTACATATTTGTCCCTTGGGGCAAAACTAAAACTTGGTGACTGCAAGTAAAGTACTACATAGCAGAGACTGATGGGATGCCTGACCCATATCATCCTCAGGCAGGCAGACAGGAATCTCATGAAGTTCAAGCAAAGGAAATGCAAAGCTTTTCACCTGAGGAAGAAGAATCCCCTAGCACATGCTGGGGATTAGCCAGCTGACAAGCAGCTCCACAGAGAAGGATCTGTAAGTCCTGGTGTACCCCAAATTGACCAGGAGCTATATAAATGTTTGGTGATTTTGCAGTAAAGAGCACCAACAGAAATCCTGGGTATCAGGAAATGCATTCCCCCTAAGCCAGGAGAAGTGATCCTGCCCCTCTACTCAGCCCTGCTGAGACACAGCTGAATTGCTGGATCCAGTGCTGGGGTCTGCAGTATGGGAGAGAGCTGGATATCCAGGAATGGTTCTAGCTAAGGGTCACAAAGCTGATTGAGAGACTGGAGCACCTGTCATGTGGAGAGAAGCTGAGAGAACTGGAATTGTTCATCCTAGGGATAAGAATGCTCAAGGGGCTTTTATAAATGTGTGTAAATACCTGATGGGAGGAACTGAAGAAGCAGCAGCCAAACACTTTTCAGTAGTGCCCATGACAATACATGAAACAATCAGCACAGATTAAAATGCATAAAATTCCACTAGGATGCAATTTTTTTTTTTTCTGCAACAATGGTCATTGAAATAGTTTGTCCAGAGATATGGAGTCCCCATCCCTGGCAATATTCAGAAACCAAGTGGACACAGACCTTGGCAACTTGCTCTAGCTCAAAACTTGAGCAGGGGGCTTGGATTAAGTTATCTCAACACGTCCCTTCCAAATTCAATAATTCTTCTGAAATATGTGAACTTTATTTTACATTAACTTTTTACTAGTGTTTTTTTTTTTAATTAAAAGAAAAATCTTCAGCTTCCATAAGCAGAAAATTTATTCTTAACCACTAGGCAGATATCTGCTCCTACACGGAAATAATATGATCACTGTTGTGTCTTCTAGGACAGTTAAAAAATTATTGTCAAGGGAGATGTTTTGCACTATACCTACAAAAGAACAATGTAGTTGTCCTTTCCAAAATTGCATGAACTGGAAAAAAAAATAAGACAGAACTAGAAATCTTTAAATTGAAATTGTTCAAGGATTACCATCTTCCTGCATGATCTTCTCAAACTGTTATTTTCTTCCCTGAGCTGTTGGATCTGCAATGTATTTATGTCACTTTAACCTTGGTTAACGATTGCAGCATTTTTATTTTCCAGAAAACATGAAGTCATTACTCAATTCTCTAAGTAGTTTTTTTGTTGTTGTTTTCCTTTATTTTAAATTAACATAATGAATAATAACTTTATATAAGCCAAGGTTTGGATCATCAGCCTGAGAATCAGCAATGCTAGTGTTAAAAATTGGCTCTCATGCGCTACACTAAGGCACAGAAAGCTTTCTCTCATAAACTATACTCAACCATAAAATATGGTGTTACATTTGCACTTCCATGAAAAATCCCTGTGGTCCTTCCTGAATCAATTGTATCCTCCCCTGAACATGCAGTAGCAGACAAAAATGCTATTATAAGAGGATATACATCCCAAATGACAAATACATATAAATAGTACTCTATTTAGCCATTTTATTGAGTGATTAATGAAGATTTAGTTGGATAGATAAAAATAATAATCTCTGATATTTTGCATGGAAAACCATTTATGACTATTAATGTTACGGTATTTCACAATTATTTTGTCAGTTTTGAGTAAAATTTAAATTCCTGTGTACAATATTGAATGGCAATTTTAGCAACAATGGCAGATTTTGTTGAATATTGCCTGTGACACATAAAAGCTTTTGTTAGTCAGTACAGAAGTTGATAACAAGATTTTAACTTAATTGAATTAACATCATGTAGGAAAAAATATCTTTGGGCAAACTAAGTGTAATAATATCAACCCAAATTTTAAATGTATACACATAAACAAAATATATTACCATATCATTTCAAATCAGCTTCCTTTGTGGTTCTGCATGATTTTTTCTATAATGTCATAACAGCTATTTTTGAAGATACTGAAATAAAAGTTACAAAATTATATTAAAATAGCATATCTGTGAGGAAAATGTTTTCCATTCCCTCATTAGTTTAAGACACACTGATAAATTGTATGATATGAAATTCTTTTTAGTTCTTATTTATGGTTTTTTTTTTTCATTTTTGTCATAACGTGATATCACAGATAAAATGGTAAAGACATAGAAGGTTCTGGCAAACACTGCATAAATCTCTAAAATAATTGCCACAACTAATCAGTGTTGCCAGGACTTTCATCCCCATTGCAGAGGTGTCTACTTAATTTATTGTAGGTCATTTGTAAACCATGGTGATCTATGAAGACAAAGCTAGGCCTAAAAGCAGTTATTTCCATGGAAAGTGAATTTTTCCCCTGTTCCATTAATGTCAAAAGTCATTTCTTGTAACCATTTCCCCAACCTGAAAAGAGAGATACATTCTCCTCTCATGACAGGAGACAATGAACACTCCATGTTGAAGATATTACTTCCAAATTCTAAGCCTCTGTTCTTGACCCAAACAAATGATTCAAATCGATAGAGACTGCAGTCATCCAGTCACCTAGAGGACTTCAGTAGTTTTCAGCATGAGCTGGAAATCCTAAACACCAATACTGAAGTCAAATTCACCAAACACATTCAAGACTGGGTGATATTCAGAGCTTGGAGAAAACTGATCAGAACACCCAAACACTTTAAGTAGATCTCAGTGGCTGTTTTTTTTTTTTTGGCCTTGGATTATTTCCCAGATGGAACTTGAAGTGAAATTAAACCCATCCATTATATTATTAATAATTATAGCAAATCATGGAAATTATGTAATTAAAATTCACAAAATGTGAATATGTTAGTACACATACTAGTACTGTTTGATTGAAAGCCACAAAGGATGAATATGTCCCTATTCTGAAAGAGCAGTTCCCTCTTGTTACAGTAGGAGATGAAGGTTAAAACAAGAAAGCATCAAATTATGCCTTGTTCAAGACTCAGTTATCTCCTCATACATTTGCAAGGCTATTAGGGAAAAAAATAGAGATAAGCAAAAAACAGAATGAGAACAAATATTGCTATTTTATAGTATGGAAGCTTTTTTTCTCTTATTTTACCCCAGTGTATGAAGAGGATGCTTTAGAAAAATGAGTATGTCCAGCAATTAATCATAAGAATACATTTCAGGAAGTCATTCTCCCAGCAAAAATATTTAAGCTTTAAGAAAGTCCTGCTGATGCTGTCTACAAGACAGTTTTTACACATAGAATAATTTATTAAAAAAAAAAAAAGCAGAAAATGCTGAAATATTGAATCCACTCAATGCCCCAGATAGAGACCTTTTGAGATGTGTATCTATTTTCAGAAAATGATAGAAAGAGATGGAATTCAGCAGATGTTTAAATCCTGAAAAGACATCACGAATGATACTTTTTCTTCAGCAATGCTCCAATGGTATATATCAGTTTGACAGTGAAAGGCCACTCTAATTCCCTCTGTAATAACCTAGGGAATGACACTTGCTCGGAATGTCAAGTTCTGGAAACTTGCTGTTAATTACAATGCTTGCCATGATATTTTCAATTTTATCAGCAACGGTAGGAGTTTTTGTCTGTGTCTGTGTCATACAGCAAGCACTGAAAACTGACCCTCTGGTTTATGCTCTGCCCCAGTACACACAGCTCACACCTTTAAAGTGACCTTTATGTTCTCTAGCAGGTGTAAGATTATATAAATTATGACTCCCAGTGTATTATCAATCAAAAAGCTACTTGTCAAGCTGCTTTTTTGCTAACAACAAAAAAATCAAATCTATCCTCAGAGGCTATAATGCTGTACAGGCGAATAAAATACCATGGGGTCTGTTCTCCTCTCAGTGCACATACGTAAATCTCATTCCTACTAACATTAATGGGGAGTTACACGCGTGCATCAGGAGAAGAATAAATCTGCAGCAGAGCACGCAGGAAGCCATTCAGTGTGAAATGTTTTAAGGAGACAGATAGGGGAAAACACCACATGGAAAGAGCTTATAATGCATTCATTCAGTTTTACTTACAACTTTTGATGAACTTTTCAGACTGAATGCTGTACATTTGTGTCATGTGGATTTAGAATGCTTGATAAATTATATTAGCAAGTACATATTAACTGTAGCATGATTCAGGTGGGATTGCTGTCTCTAAGTCCTGCATTGCAGATAGATGGTTATGCAGTCCAAAATCTTTTAAAGAATTCATGTCAAATGTTTTCAGGTCTGAGTTTTAACACGCTCAACAGTATTTTAAAACTATTAAGGTCTTAAAAATGCTTCTAAGTCTTGATTTAAGTGAAACCAAGGAAATATATACATCTGCTTCCTCAAATGCATATTATTCCAAACAGGGCAATCAGCACAGAATAGAATAATTAGATGCTGCACTTTGTAACCTCAGGCACATACATTCTCTGCCTCTCCAAGTTAAATGTGGTGTACATGGGCTTTGTACAGTCATATCTTATTAGGAATATTATGAGAAAGAGAATTTGTCTGGACTATTGTAAAATGTTAATCAGTACTGATGGGGGAGAAAAGGTAGCTGTACACAAATGCATCAATACATCTTCCTTATACACACCCAGGCTAAAAATCTGGCTTTCTATAATCACAGTAGCTGAGTGGCCATTGAGTCACTTAATTATCCTTGTCCTTTACAAAGAACTTAGGACTTTAATAATATATGTGTCCATAATATGTGCTTATTCATACAAATATATATATATAGCTATATAGCATATAGCTGTGTATAGTTGTGAAAATCATGGCAGAAGCAATTTAAGATGCCATTTTGTTGCAAAGGTGAATGGCAAAATGAGTGCCAGAAATGCATGATAATTGCAAGTAAATCTAGAAATTGTCTGTAAGTAGGTTCAGTTTCTTTTCTTACCCATCCAATTAATTTCAGTTGTATTTAGGAGATTATGAATTGCAAAGTAACTGAAAAAATAATGTAGCTTAAAACTTTTTTTTTTTACAAATTTAAATAAATTCATATGTTCTCACATTATTGTTGTGATTTTAGTTTGATTGGGTTTTGTTGGATTTTTTTTTCATCCAAAAGAGTGTAACCTGTGAAACAGATGAGTAGAAATTTCAGTTTAGAGGCGTTATATTCACATGCTGACAGATGCATCAACCTATAATTTAAACCCTACTTACTCTGCATTAGAAATATAGATCTAAAATATTTACTAAACCAGTTAGGGCAGTGAGATAATGTAAGGGATATGGTAGCACTCAAATAAATAAACTGCAGCAGCATCTGCTGTAGACCCTGAAGGCTTGACGAGAGCAAGTATGAAATATTCCTGGACCAACTATCATAGAGCTTGAAATCTCCAGGCGCTGTACTCATGGGAAACTTTTGCTGTGCAGCCATCTGGTGGGTGACAAGTACATCCAGCCATGAATCACCACAGACATTCCTGAGTTAGATTCGTAGAGGACAGTGCCACGATTCAGGCAGAGGGTTATCCAGAAATCAGAGCCTTTGTAATTAAGGAAGTGTTGATAGAAAAGAGTATGAGCGTAGTATTTGTTCAGATACTTGGATGTAAGCTATGTGGTCAATTAAGTGATCTGTAAAAGAACCAGTAATATAAGTGGAGAAAAATGGAGAGCTAGGAATAGTGGAGAACTAAAGAACAGTCAAAATCCTTGGCCTACTCAAATCCACTTGTGTTTTGCGGATGATTTCAGTAAAATCAGGTTTTTATTTTTACTGGGATAATGGCAATGAGAAGCAGTTGAATATGTCTGTAGAGGAGAAACTGACATATAAGAAGTACTAAGATTAAATTACAAGAAAGTATTATTCTAATAACAAGGGAAAATGAAAGAAACTATAAAAGGCCAGAGTAGCTTTACAATAAAATTCTTAAAGGTTAAAAGGATCCAGACAGCAATAAATGTAATAAAAAAATCAGAGTGTAAGATTTTTTTGCAACTCTCTACAATCTCTATGATTTAGAGATGCCTCACCTCCATGAGACCTTTCTGTACTCTGATTTTGCTATCTTTATTTCTTATCCAGAGGACATAAATTAAAAAAAAAAAAAGTAATAAAATATACAAGGGTTGCAGAAGTTGCAGATAAATTAGGCTTTATAAATAATTTTTTAATAAACAGGAGATTATTCCACAATTGTAAAAATATTCCGTATTTTACAGCTGCAGAACAAAAGGCTCAGGGGCTGAAGTGAATTTCCTGAAAGTCCTAATGCTTCTGACACCTCCAGCTGAGGCATCCCAGTCAGCCTTACATGCTAGACAAATGATTATGTGGTATTTCTCATACAGCAAAGTTCTGCCTGTGTCCCTGTCTGGGCAGGCACTTGTAGGACTTTGAAGTGGTGAAGGAGGTTGCGTGCTGAGTTAAAGCTGATACCCAAACTCCTCTCATTCATGCTTTAGGTACCTCAGCCTTTTATTGAAATACAGCCCCAGGAGCTCACAGCACTTCTTGTTTGGCATACCAGTGGAATAGATGGCTTAGCACACATTCTCTTTTCCTTGTGCAAATTGTTTTTCTCTCAGAAATAAGTTTTTATAAGCTCTGGCTATTATTAGCATACAAACTATTTCATAGCACCAGTACTACATAGCTGTCAGTATAAGGTGCAAATGTGGATGCAGAGCAGTGTAATTCCCTTTTAAGATTAGAAATTCCAAAGTACTCCACATCCAAAACCCATCATTTGTTGTCTGTGGTGATATTTTTAAAAGCAATTATCTTATGTAGAGGGACTTTTAAAACCTTATTGTTTATCACCTTCTCTAACATGGCATTCAGCTATAGGAAAGTTAGTTCCAAACAAGATGAGAAAATTTTTTTTGGTCATTCAAAATATTTTATTTGAAAACTTTTCTCTTTCTGCTGCCTAATTCAGGGAATACTTCCACAAAAGATTTCTAGTCAGTTGAATAATTTCATTTTCTTGGAATTATGCACATGAATAATATTCCCCCTGTGTGAAGACACTTAATCTACTTATATAGTATGTAATTTTATAATTTATGTTTTAGGTTTAATATCCCAGGCTCGCCAAATTTCTCCATGAAGGTAAACCCTGATAATCCCAGATACTCTATTTTTTAAAATTGAGTAGAGGCCACTTAAAATAGAACTTCTAATTTAGATTTAATAACTCTGTAAAAGATAAATCTAGTTGCCATGTAATAAACAGTAATTAATTAGTTAATATCAATTAAATACTAAAAATATTAATTTACATTTAACATCTAACTACTGTAATTTGCTATAGCTATCTTATTAAATGCTAATTAAATTCCTAAACATTCTTACAAGTTTAATGCATTAATAATAGGAACGTAAGTACACATTTACTGTATCTGCAGTTCTCAGTTCATTACATGGCAACTAGATTTATCTCTTTTACACTAATTAAATATACTAAGCAAACCTCAGTAACTTTTCTTAACACATACCATAACTGTTTTATTAATTTCAAATTAAATGCCCATTTAAGATTTCTAATCTACAGCTGCCCTAAACAGTTTCCTGCTAACAGAGCAAAGGTTACACTGATGTTATAACTAAACCATGACAATTCTAGATGCTGGCTGTACGAGAAGCAAGGCTTTCTTTTCTGTTCTGTTTTAATTTAAGCTTAATGACTTTTTACTAATTCTCTTTTCTTCTTCCCAGAAAGGATTTGTCTTTCCTTTCTCACTCTGTCCCATGTCAGTATAATTCTATTCCCTCTCTGTAATCAATTTTTCTACCTGTAGTAGCTGATAGTCCACTTTGGTTATTGTTTCAATAGTCTAGAAATAAAAGGAAAATTCTTTCCATATATACAGCTATCATTGTGTTATTTAAAATGTCTCTGATTCTTACAAAATCATATTAATCTTCAGCAAAACCACTCAACACCATGGAATGTTTAAGCATATGACCATATAAACACCTGTATGCAAAGAAATTCTGGTTAGAATGTCTGTCAGGCCACTATGAGCATGTCAGAGTAACATCCATAATAGGATTTCTTTGGGAAATTGAGGGAAACACTACAATCATATGTATCAAATTATTTAGAACTGTGGATTGTGGTTCTTTTCACATATGATGGAGGCTGTCATAAAGACAGGAGGCTGCTGTGCAGCAAGAAAAGCACATTAGCTATTAACCTTCCCCCAGCCGATCAACTTTGTTTTGCAATCTTTCCTCAGAACCATTAGAATACCCTGAAGAAATAACTTTCCAATTAAAAAGGATCTCAGAGAACAAAGCCATTTTATCTCTGACTCCTGGTGTTCTTTATTCCAATAATTTAAATTGGAATTGATTTTTCAATTTAGCCGTTGACTTGCTATGGACACACAGCTGAAAAGGCCGAATGGAATTGCATGGCTGAAATATTTGTCTTTGTGATGCACTCCTCATAAATTCACAGGAGCCTGCTTTTTTTTTTTTTTTTTTTTTAATGCATTTTCTTTTTGCTGCTGCTGCTTTAGACAACAGCTTTTTAGCTCAGCATGAGCAAACTGAGAAAACACATCCAGTATGACCTCGAGGGCCTCATACTCAGTTCTTCATAGATCTATTTAATTGTTACATCCCTGAGAAAAATGAATAGATCCACTGAAGTCAAAGTGATAGCTGTTTTTCAAAGCCTGAAAATATGTTCTACAATTTTGGGGTGTATTTCTGATTTTGTTTCTTTAAAATAATAATTTTTAAAAGTGCACAAACAGTAGTAAAGTAATATTTTTTAAATGTAAAAACTATAGTCAGTAAATTTGACTGTGTTCAGTAAAAATGTGGAATTACATAAACAGCTGAGGTATATTTTCTCATTGTTCTAGTTGCAGACTCGCTTAACACAGTAACTGATTTACCTGTGGAACAGTTTGGAATTAAGCACTCAGGAAATTAAGGGCCTTTTAAAAGATTAGGGTCCAGTTGTGCCTGTAGTTCAGCTCAATGCTAGTGCAACCCAACACTTGACATAACCAGGAAGAGAGTTGTATCACTTTGACTGAGGACAGAGATGGGTCCTGACACTCAGAATTTTGTAATGTCAACCTCTTAGCTCCTCAGTGTTTTGTGAGTAGTTTTTTTCTGGACAAACATAGCTGGACATCTGATGCTGAAAGTAGGAAGCAAGGCTGGAGAAGGAAAGGTAAGAGAGAGCTAACTTCTGGTCCAATTAGTTATATTTATCTATTGTGAGGAGGGAGAGTTATGCTCACAAAGAAGACTGAGACAGGATTGTCAGTTATAATTTTTTCTTCGTAATCCTTCATTCTTGGCCTTCTATTTTCTTTTTTCCTTTTTTTTTTTTTCCTGCAAGAAAACCATCAAACTTACTGATATTTGAAAGCAGCTAGTCAAAATGTTATTCTTGGACACTTCTCTGCTGCATTAATTTTACTCTTTTAGATGGGACATTAACTACAGAAAATTTACTCTAGCCAACTATGCCGAAGAAAACACAGTAAAAGAGGAAGAGTATCATTGTCCCCTTTTCATAGATACAATCAGAGACAAAATCAGAAAAATTCATATTGGTGTTGCTGAAATTTTAGAGCAAATCTGTCTAAACCCCTGTCCAGCCAGTTAAATACTTCAAAAAATCAACCTTTGTTAATTTTAGGAAAAGTTGTTTTCACATTATGTGTCCCATTGTCTGTGGTACATTTACACTGCTTAGGGAAAAAAGACCGTGATCACAGCAGCACAGATTATTCTGAAAGGGACACACAAGGATCATTGAGTCCAGCTCCTGGCCCTGCACATTTTAGGACATCCCTGAAATGACTGAGAATATTGTGCAAACTCATCTTGAGCTCCATTGGGCTGATTCTGAGACCACTTCCCTGGGGTGCCTCTTCCAGTGGCTTACCACCCTCTGGAACTTTTTCTGCTTCAGTTAGGTTTCTTTTAGGTGTACTTTTGGATATATCTGCTCTTAGAAGATTAGATGTGTGTACATGAGAAAATGTGTATTGCTGGGATCTAGGTCAAAGACTGGCCCTGACTTCTTTTTCCTTTTTTTTCCCGGTTTGTCGATAACCTGTACGTCTGTGACAGGACGTTTCAACTTAGTGTTGAAAATTCTTAATCAAAATGGGATGGATATTGGAACAGGAACAAACTTTTGAAGGAAACTATGCAGAAACTGAAAGAACTATGTTACCTGCTGAATATTAAAATATCACTAATACTCTTTGACAAACGTATGAAGTAGTGAAGACGAGAGGAGGGAAAATATATAAAGGCATGGGCAATGATGTATCAAAATCCTAAACTATCAACAAATAGTTAAGTAAAAAAATTGAGGTGTGATTTTAGCAACCCTTTTAATCGTCACAGCTGAAAGACATTTTGGTTCTTTTCCAACATGAAAAATGTATATGCATTTTAACTGCTTTTAAAATAGATTTTGATAAGTTTATAAATTGAACTGTGTATAACAGTCTCTTGCAATAATATTATCTTGGAGTTAAAGTTCACTCTAGTTCTGCATCATCTCTTTCTGCTTTAAGCACATTATGAGTCATGGGAATATTTGGCTTTTTTTTTTTTTTCCTTGATTCAGTTGTATTCCAAACACATTTGGATGATACACAGGTACGTGCTAGATTTTCCTCATCCTTGTTCAGTTTTGCTTTTCATGAAAAGCAATCCCAGACTCAAGAACAAAAGGACAGTCTCACTGGTCTGGTTGACTGACAAGATGACCAGGACTTCAAATGTGCATTAATCAGCAGAAGTGAATGCAGACTCAAGAGTCTATCAAAAGAAGCTTGGATTTAAAAAATAGCATACAAATTCCCTCAGTTACTGGAAAAAAATAAAAATGGAAATAGATTTCCACATACATGCATGCATACTTACATAGACATACAGAAGCATATAGGCTCTTATACCTTGAAATTCCATGTGGTCTGCTGCAGGTCATCTATATAATAAAACAGCAAAACAAATGACAAGAAGCTATTTTGAATTTGTTCTACTGAAAGCCAAGAGCGAAAAGATTGTCATAATCCAATTGGTCTATTTGAGAACATGTTTAGCTGCTGAACAGTGGTCTTCCTAAAGAATATCCAAAACTGACTTCTAGCCCTTACATACAGAAGAAGGAACTGAACATTTCAAGAGAGAAAAATGTCTTTTCTTATTTTTTTTTAATGAGGAAAAAAAAGAGTGAAAGAGCTGCTTATTACATAAAAGACTGAAGTTCAAGTCACTTCAGAAACACAGATGTACAGTGCCATTCATTGTATGTTGTAGTAAAAGCAGTCAGGGTATTGGCAAAATCAGTATTTCCCTGTGCAAGACACTGCATTGGAATTATTTTATGTTTTATACTAGTTTGGGAACAGGTTTGATCCTTTAATTTTAGGGTCTTTTATAATCCTCTATTAATTCTGTTAATGTTATTCATTTATTACAAAGGAAGTGATTTAGAATGTTAATAAAAACCTTGAATGCATTTTTACTTCTTTGTCTTAGAATGGCACTGCCTGCAAGAGCATCTTTGGTCAGTTAGTTCAAGGAGCCATTTTCTTCCTTCCTAGGTAGAGTCATACTCTGAAAATTTTATCTCTTTTTAAAAATTATGGGAAGATTCTGAGAACCTGCAATTGATATGTTTAGGCAGGAACTTTTCTTTCTTTTTCTCTTTTCTCCTCCCTATTTTTTCTTCATGATTGCTATTTTCTCTTTGAATTACCTAAATACAACAAACTAGGTTTTAGTTGGGGATTATTTTAAATATGCATTTATGATGTACTTTTAGAGACTTGAATCTGTTTCACCTTTATGACTGAAGTATTAAGAACTGCAAAAAAATTCAGAATGGAGTTTAAAACAACAACAAAAAAGAATGGTCTAAGCATATAACTGAAACTGAGCAGGTTGAAAATATTTACTTGTTTTGGAAAATTATCCAAAAATGTTCTCATCATATGCAGGTAGAAGAGATATTCATTATCTAAGTGCATTTATGGAACTTAATGTCCTATACATCAGATTCCAGCCCAGCATGTTATTTTAGACAAATGAAGTTTCATTGACTGAGTATATGAACTAAACCTTTGACACCGTACACAGTTTGGAAAATGATTTTTCCCAAATTATTGTTTTTATGGATGTCAGACACTTGGCCATATTCATTTCCAAGTATGCCAGTGGTAATGAGTAAATGATGTGACAGGTCCCACATTTATATAGTCTATTTTGTTCTCTATCAATAAAAACCCCTAATCTAGAATTGCACATATTTCTGTAGGAAATGAAACCGAAATAAAAGCAGGTAAAAACCCAACAAAACCTACCCTCAACAAATACTGCACAGGGATCATGTTATTCCACGCAAATATCTTGGATACAATTGCATACCTCAAATGTCACCTATCTTTATCTACTGTCTTGCAGTTTAAAATGATTTACCCTTCTCATGTCATTACATGCCCTTGTAAAAAGTCTTTTTCTGTCTTTCTTGTAGACTCTCCAGATTCTGGAACAGTTAAATCACCCCAAATCCTTCCCTGCTTCTAAACAATCTAAATTCTCTTAGCTTTTCCTCATATCCTCATATTCCTCTAATAATTTCGGTGTGCTCCTCTGGATTGGTTTCAGCAGGTCCATGTCCTTGCTGTGCTGGGACCCCAGAGCTGATGCAGCCCTGCAGGTGGGGTCAGAGCAGAGCAGAGGGGCAGAATCCCCTCCCTGTCCCTGCTACCCAGGGGCTTTGGATGCAGCCCAGGACACCTTTGGCTCTCTGGGCTGTCTGTGCCCATGGCTGGGTCATGTCCAGCCTCTCAGCCACCTGCATCCCCAAGCCCTTCTCTGCAGGGCTGCTCTGTACCTGCTCTTTCCCCAGCCTGGGCTGACACCAGGAGTTGCCCTGACCCAGGTGCAGCACCTTGCGCTTGGTCTCTCTTGTCCAGGTCCCTCTGAATGCCAGCCCATCCTTCAGCTGTGTCAACAGCACCACACAGTTCGGTGCCATCTGCAGATTTGCTGAGGCTTCCCTCAATCCCTCTGTCTGTGCTGTTAGTGAAGGTGCCAAATAACTCTTGTCCCAGTACAGACCCCTGAGGACACCACAAAGGGGATCCTACTGTCTGTTCTTCTTGAGGAGCTGGAAGTTTGCTTTCCTAAAGCTCAACTTACCTGACCCCTAGCCCTCAGCTGAGCCCTCAGCTTTAACAATGCATAATCAGGGGACATGCTGGACAAAGCTGGCTGAAATTATACATGAGTGCTGAACACACTATAGTCCTAACCCTAATCAAAATTTTAGTAGCAAATTATCTGAATGGGAAATTTCTACTTGGATTTAGTCTGCCCTGGAGCTTCATTGATTCAAATGACAGCAGTCTTTTGTGCAATTGTCATGTAAGATGTGAAATTTCCCTGAATTTCCACTTAAAATGTATTTTTATATTTTTGTTACACATGTTGAGCTTTAGGGTCGGTGAAAGAAAGCATGTGTTCATAACATTCGTTGTGGTATGGACAAGCAGATTATGTTATTGTGTTTGTGAGATTACTTAAGATTAAGGAAACACTTTTTTATTGTGAGAGTGACATTCAAAAGCTGGACATGCCCCAGACCAACAGGCTCTAAGTGGCCCTATTAAAGCAGGGGGCTTGAACCAGATAACCTTCAGTGCTCCTTCAACTTCAACTGTTCCGTGACCCTGTGATTCTTTCTTTACACATAGCCCCCTAATACATGTGCAGCTTTTTCCATGTGCTCCAGAAAGCACTATCTATTGCATAAATGAAATTCTTACTAAGAAATTATAGTACATAATGATATCTCTAATTGAGTTTAGCAGAAAATTTATGAATTCTTCATGTACACAATGAATGACTTATTATTTTTTGCCCTTCAAGTTTTTATAGTTGCTGCTCTACAGGCTAACACATTTATTCATCCATTTAAAATGCTTTCTCTAATGCTTAGATGTATTTATTTATAAATTGTTTCTGAATGTGAAAGTTAATCTAATCTTCTAATAATTTGCCATGGCAAATCACTTAGTAGTCCAGGTGATTTTTATTTTCTGAAAGGATTTCTCTTTTTTTATATTTGTGCAGTGGGGTCCTTTTGCATTGCCTAATTGGATCACAGTTAGAGTGTTTTACTAAAATTTTCACCACAGAATGTTTTTAGTGGATCAAAAAACTGTGTGTAGGGGGTGTGTGAGTATGTGGGCAGAAGGGCTTCAAAAGTGTATTATCTGAAATGAATTACTAATTGACTGCACTAAATATGGGAAGGTTTTCAGTGTTTTTCACTTACAATAACTTCTCAAAATGAATTTGTTTGGGGATCACTTATTAAACAAAATTAATTGATTAATTACGTTACCTTGCAACCCCCCCTCCCCATTAAAAAAAATAAACAAAGAGAATATGAAAGCAATGGGAATTTCATCAACAAGTTTAAAAATTATAACCTTGCAGTGCAGAGATCATTTGGTCTTGAAATTGCCGAAGTCTTTTGATTGAATCTAAGCTGCAGAAAGAGGACCAGGGAGAAAGCAGTTAGCATCCGCTCACCACCTTATCCTTGTCACTAGTTTGGATGTATCACCTAGACATGTTAAGATGGAAAGTTTTCAGCAGCGTGTTTGTGAGCCAGTCTGTACAAAACGAGCCTGTAGTTAGTGATCACCCTCTTTTAGTTAGCAATGTCAGTGAATTTAGCTCATCTTTATGCAAAGAGAGGCAATATCATTTTATTTGCCATATAAAATGTAGCCCAAGGGTTCCATTGGGGTTTCGTACTTATCAAGCCTGAGTTTACTCTTTGGAGATGTAAAGAAAAGGTGACATCTATGCTACCAAATAATACATGATAGAGATTATTCTGGCTGCATTGCTGGAGGTGTCACAAGTTTTTGGCGATGTTTATGGCTTCATTTTGGCGATGTTTATGGCTTCATTTCTAGCTTCTAACAATTAACCATATCTGAAACAAATCTAGAAAATTTTTGATTTTGCAAAATACATATTTTTTATTTTTCCTAATTTTTTTATTAGTATATACAAAACCCCACCTCTGGACATCGCAATTGCTTCTTTTTTAGACTAAGGCAAGGACTGGTCCAAAGGCAAGGAATGTAGGAAGGTTAAGGGAAGGTGAAGACTTTTCCTGAAATGAAAACCTGATTAGATATGGGCTATCTTCAAAAGGGAACTACTAAAAGCAGTTGTTTATCAGGTTATCCAGTTTGGTGGATCAGAATGAAGGAAAGCAGTAACAGATCTTCCTACTGGATTGAGAAAAAGTAATGGATTTTAAATTATTTTAGGCATTATGATAGCAAGGCAAGCTTCTTTCCTCATTTTCACACAGTGCATTCAAAGCACTGGGGTTATATTAATAAGTTAGGAAAGAATTACTGTCTCATTTTGTATGTCAATGAGAGAATCTTTAGAGAAGTGAAAGAAGTAATCTGTTGATAGCTAAAAACCATATTGTTAGACTGGGGTTGAAATAATATTTTTTCAGCTAAGGTAGACATAGCTAGAAGAAACTGAGTTATTCAATTCAGTGCATTTTAAAAAACAGACTTGAGCACAAATTTCCTTATGTTGTAGTTGTGTCTTTGGTGGCATGAGGCATGATAATTCTATATCATTCTGTTGTTCAACAAATTGCATTATGAAGTAGAAACTTGAAAATTTCACCATAATAATTGTATGGAAGAGAAAAAATACTTTCATAGTTTGTGGGGGAAAATGATTAGTTTTCTGATGCTGATAGAAAATGTAAGAAATACTGTACTTATGTCTGGCACATCTAAACTCATAACATCTATTTGCTTTGCTTTGTCAAAACATATGAAAAATCATTAAAGTGTTTTAATAAATGTCTGGTTTTCTTGCTCATTCATCTTATAAATATTAATTAGCCATGGATCAGGCAATTAAAGTTTAATCAATTTGCACTAATTAGCACCAGATACTCGCATAAAAAGATAAAACCAGCTCCTGCATCTGGCTGTTATTTGCAGTTTTTGTCAAGTGCTGATGAGTTTCATCTTGAAGAGAAGATTAAGAAGAAAAGAGGAAAATAAGAAAGTAGTGTTAATTTTATTAAATCTTCAATCAAACCTTCTGTTCATAAGCTTTGTGGGACAATACCAGGTAACATTTCACTTTACACGAAAGTAGACATGATTGGGCAAAAATTTAACACTTTTCTGTGACCACACCCTTGCTAATTATAACTTGTAAGAAAAAAAAAATAAGCTCTTCTGTGCAAAAGCCCAGGTTCTATCTTACAGAAAATAATTTTATAGTCATATACCTGGAGCTTGAAACCGCAACCTTTCATAAAGAAAGTAAAACCAAATTTTCATCTAAACAAATTTTCAATTCTGGCATAGGTGAATGGGAAAAAAATCCTGCAAAATCTAACCTTAAATTCACTTAGAAATTTGATGTATTTAAAGATGGATTAAAGCATTTATTATTATTATTCCCTTTCCTAATGGAATGATAAAATTTCAAAGGTCACCTTCCAGTATTTTGCTAGAGGTTGGACCACAGGACAGAAGAATTTAGCCTAGCTCAAATGGCATTGAAATTATTTGATAGATACATTACTAAAAATGTGTCAGGCAGGCACCTGTAGTGAAAAGGAAATAAAGGAACTTCCTGCCCATCAGGAAAGACAATTTTTTTGCTAATTCTTCATGCAGTTATTAATTTTTGCTGTTTGTGTTACAATATTTATTGTCCAAGTTACCTATTCAATAAAACTAAAAAAAGAAACGAGCAAGGTAACAAAATTAAAACATGCACATAGGCACACACCCTCCCAAAGCTTCTTTTCTTTCAAGAGGTCTATTTTTCAGGTGTTTCACTTTCATTTGGAAATAGTAGGGTAAATCTTATTCTAGAAAGTCCTAATCTACATTTGGGGATTATTAAAGTATTGGATCTAGTTAAGAAGCTTATAGTATCCTTTAATATTATACTGTCATGTATTTAAAAAGAATGCACTCTGGCTGTGCAGGCCAAACCACCTACACAGTGACCCTTGAACAGAGAAAAATTCAGTCATTCCACACATCTGTTACTTATTCCTAGTTTGAATCCAAAGGAGAACAGTGTGCCCCAATGGATAGCCAGATAACAGCTATCTAAGTGCTGTTAAATAAAAATTGAAAACTGCAAATTTCACTTATCACAGGCTTGTCCAAGTCACTGATCTGTGCTCCTGTTGGCCATGGCTTAACACCATTAAACTCTTGGTTGTCTACTAAGGAAACAGTTGAAAATCAGCATTCTGAGTCTGGGTTTTTTACATAGTTAAATGCCATGTAGAAACAGTGAAGATTTTTATAATAGAGCTCTAGTTTTGGCTTCTGGATTTGGCTGAATGAATTAGACTGCCAATCTACCAAACAGGTATTGACTACTTCTATATGACTGTTTTCAACTTTAATAATGGGAGAAAACAAAGCATTTCCTACAGCTTATTTATGTAACTGAAAATGTTTAAAGGGAATGAAACATGTATTTTATCATCAGTAGAAATTTAGTTTAAACTCTGTGGGTAAAGCCAAGCTTTTACAAGTGATTTAACAGCAAAAAATCCCAAACAAAAAAACCAAAACCACACAACACCAACCAACCCATAACACGAATCATAAAGAAGCTATGCACCATTTACATAGGGATTTTCATGTAGTTTATGCAAGAAAAGACTTGTGAATAGTTATTGATATTTTTCAAATGGAGTATGTATGAGCCATTAAACTCCTCATTCCATAGTGTACAAGCCATTGCTCTGCTAAACACTCTTTTACCAGATAGGCTATAAATGGAGCAGAGGCACTTGAAAATGTGTCATTTTTCAATGTTTGTTTAAAGATCTGACACATATGACACACAAAACCATCTGGTAGATGAAAGTTCAAATTGCTGATTGTTGTTACAGGATCTCCATAACAGGATATTGTGCAGAAGATCTATTGTTTTGGAGTATAGAAAGACTGATTTTGACATGATCTCTAAGCACTTTCCCTAATTGAGGCATTGAAACAAAAAAATCACTAGAAGAACAAATTCCTTCAGAAGAATAATTTTGGCTGAGTGGTTTCCCCTGTGATGTACCACATGTATATATACATTGAACAATGCTTTTCACTGACACTGAAAAAACTAAACTCAGTTGAACAGTCTACAGCAAACTTTAGTGGCCTTAGGAAGAAGACAAAAGCTATAGTGCATTTGCAAATAATACATGGACCTGGTGAGCAGTATAGATATGTTTACTAGGATATTAAGGAGCTCAAGTGTTTCTTAAAACTCAGGGTCCAAGGAGTAACCAGCAGTTCCTAATTAAATGTAACCAGACCTTATTTTACTGTCTTCACATTGGAGGCATTTAAGGCTTTGTGACTAAATCTTTGTGAGCAAATGCAGAGGTATTAAGGCAAACATCTGAAACTATTGTCATCTTGTACTGTCATCATGCTTTACACTCTTGCAAGACAGGGGATCCTTTATATTGTTTTTTTATAGTCTGGTTGAATAGGACATGAGAATAGGTCAGTATATTAAATCTCAACTCAACAAATATTCCAAACCTGAGTTTTCATGGAAATGTGGCTTCATGCATCATTTACATGGAAACTCAAAAATTGTGCTCTTAGTTGATATGCAGTCTTTTTCAAACATTTTGAACACCTGTCTTTTTTTATGTTTTTCTTCCTAAACTGGTGCTGTGCAATTCCAAGACTCATATAAAAATTATACAAAAAAATAAAAGAAAATAAAAATCACTTCACGGTGGAACCTTCTTTAAATACCTATTGCTTTCATAGCTTTTGCAACGCAAAGATTTGAACTTATAAAATTAAATTAAATCCCATTGATTCAGCTTGCATTAAATAAATTGACACAGCTAGAAGACTGCAGTAGTATTTTCTCTTCTCTCTTAGCACTGGCAGACGCCATTAGGAGTTCTGAGTCTCAGTTGACAATGAGGGAATAGAAATCTAAGAGCGAGAAACTGAATTAGTCTCTTAAGACACCTGCAATGAAATGGCACAAACGGGGAGCCCAGCACTTCAAGGCAGTGTTAAGCATGAGGGTGCGGTTGTGCACGGACTTTATATAGCTCTGTGCAGCTGATCCTTATGGCCAAAGCCAGGGAGGATTGAGTTACCAGCACTGAGAGCCTCTCAAATAGCAGGCTGTGGGATAGCCATGGACAATGGGACTTGAAAATTGCTGTCATGCGTTTGATTTTTTTTCACAGATATGTTGGAAACACGAATTTATATAGTATGAATTTGTTTCGGAAATATTTGTTTGTCTGCTGTGCTAAGGGGACTTGCCACTTGTGTAAGTAAGAGAGCACATACCTAGAGATCCATGAGTCTTGTCCATTGAACACATTTTTCTGTGAGTGTCCTTTTAGGGTTTTGAAAATCAGAACTGGAGAAAATCATTAGCAATATGTATGTTTTGCATGCACTGTACAGTTCATGCATTTCATATCTGACAGTTTTAATTAAGTCCTTTTGGATCCCTATTGTTACAGTAATTTAAAATCTGTGCCAAATTTTCTCTTTTCTATCTTTTCCACACAGTCACTGAAAAATAGAAAATTATCATTGCTTATCATAGTAAGATCTCACACACGTATCCAGGGGCTTCCTTCTATTTTTCAGTGTTTTCAAATTTTTAATTGATTTAGGATGTTGGGATTTTTTTTAGGGTTTTTTTTTTTTTTGAGGGTTTGGAGGTTTTTCAGGGTTTTTTTAGGGTTGTTGGTTTTGTGTTTTTTCTAATTTAGTTTTTTTCCTGAGGTGGCTATTCCTTTAAAAATCACTACATTTTGTCTCAACTACCTTTTTTCTGAGGTAACAGATAGGAAATTATTCACTAAATGTCAGATTATGAATCACTTCCTGTCACTGGTGGTGTTACTCACATGAGGAATTTCATTGACTTCATTGTGAGTAATAGCTAGTCCCTGTTGTGAAGCCAGCAGTGGCTACCTGCTACTACAGGAGGGATGCTATGGATGATGCAAAGATAGGTACCCATCCAGTTTCTCTACCTTTGATCAAGATCAAAGGATGCTTTTTGAGATTGGTGCTGTGTTAGATTAGGCTGCCTTCTTTACTATTCCAATTTGCTATTCTGTTTTTCTGTTGAGCATATAAAAATTGAGTTGCTTTTGTATTGACAGGCATTGCACTGAGAATATCAATTCGGAATTTTGTTGTCATTTTAAGTCTGCCCGCATTATTTGTAATAGCGCATAAAGATACAGTGATTTCCTACTTAATCTTGATATGTGCCTGCAGAAAGTGAAATGAGCACTCAGACAAATGAGTTCACTCTTGGAAGCCTTACTTCACTATCAAGGAGACAAGTAAGAATTGTGCAGCCTACTTTGAGTTTATGCACAGTAGGCAGTAAATATCCTGAGCCTCATCTGTTTTGCAACAACAATGGGTGCTTGGAGGAAAAGAAAGTGGTGCACAGCATCTTTCTGCCACTTGCAGGAATGTGACTTCCAGAATCAATAACAGCCTTTGTCTAAAGATATATTGTGAGGTGAAGTACTTTGTACTGTAGAAATTGAAGAGAGATATGGAAGATTCATTCAAACTGCATATAATAGCACAGATAATCATGCACAAATTCTCTTCCACAGGTATTGGATTTAATAATTGGATTTAATTGAACTTATTTAATAAGATATCTTCTAACTTCTCCAAACTCTAAGTGTAACAATGTTGGTGGTTTAACTATAAATTTTTCTCAGAAATCATTGTTCAATGACTAATGAATACTTTGCTCCAAAGGACTTGCATTCTAAGGACGACAGATGGCTCAGCACAAAACAAAGAGGATGGTACAGAAAACAGCTAGAGGGTGCTCATTGTAGTTGGAATGTATTCATCCATTCTGGAATTGTGTGAGGGAAGTTTGTGTGAAGGAAAGATATGAAGGAAGTTGCTAAGAGTGACACTTGATTGAACAGATGGAGAAGAATAAAGTGTAGAGATAGAGTTTGGAGCCAAAGACTTATCATTATGACTGAATGAGAGTCATAGTCAACTTTAGTCTACATATCACAGGAGCTAAAATTGAGTTTTCTCAAGTATTTTATCTGAGCTTGCTTAAGTGTCATAACACTTTCATCTTTTGACTTTCATAGAGTTCCCCCTCCCCCCTAAATTACTTTCTCCTGCCACTTATCCGCTGGAAAAGTATTCCACCAGGCACAGAGGTGCTTTCATTGACAAAATCCAGAAATCCTCCAATCATGAGACATTCAGTAAAAATATCTTGATAAAAAAGTCAGAATAGGAACTGAAAAAAACCCAGCAAGCTAGTCAAGTTTTATGGTAGAGTTACAACTTGAATTAGATCACTACTCAACATCTACAGATTGTAACACAAGGTTCATATTTTAGAGAAAACCCTAATCCTTCAGGTATCCATGGGGATTTATTACACTTAATAAATTGAGTTCCATCCTATCTCTGCCTCACAACAGAAGGATTGCAGCGATGGCTGTATTTGCATGTGACAAGAAAAAAGCCTGTCACAAGGAATACAGCTTTAGCAAATCTGATCTACTGTTCAAGGAATGCTAACACTGATGTAGCATAAAGATCAAACACAGCATAACTTTAAACTCAGTCTGCTTAAACCTGGTTGGACTTTTAATTCCAGTAGTACAGGAAGGAGGATACTGATATGTCAAAGCCAAGAAAAAACATTTGTAGATGAATTAAGGTAAATAAATATGATTTAATTTTCCTACTTACATATTATGATTTTGCCTTTAAATATGTATTACTAAGTATCACAGGTGAAATTATTATCTAATCTGGAATTTGCATGAGGCACTGTATGTAACACCAACAGATTGTCCAGAGAAGTTGTGGGATTTTTTTTCCAGATCTATCCACATGATGCAAAATACCATCTGAGAAAAACAGATGGTCATGCCTCTTCAATCTTGCATTTCTATATATGAGCTTATAAAAATAAGATCTGTAGACAAATTAGCTAGAAATGTTTCCTATTTTATCTTGACCAGTGGATAAAATAAAGTCTCTAGAGTAAAACTCTCAGCAATAACCTAGGATTCCCTGTACCAAACTGAATGTGCTAACTAGCAGACAGCTCTTTCTCTTCTTTCCCTTCTCCCTCTCCCTCCTCCCTCCCATGATATCCTGAAATCTTTTCTGCATAGTGACACAGCTTCAACAAGAGGGGTGGAATACATTTCCTTCCCTCCCACCTGCCCTCTCTCCCAAATGATTAGAGCACTTTTCAACAAAGTAGGAGATGTGGGTGTCCCTCCCTACCTTATATACACTGAGAATACATTAAGTATGAAATTGCCTCCCAGGGGAAGTGATGGAAATGCCACTTGTTCATTTTTAAACTGAATCTGAAAAAAGCTTTATAGGAAAAAATTCTGCTGTAGTGAGGGAGAGATTACATGGCCTTCTTGAGAAAGATTTTATGTTCTAATTTCTAGCATCCTGATACTGTGGTTTACTCCCTTCCAGTCTGTCAATTTTTTCATAGCATTGTGTTTTAGGAGATTTATTCAAAATGTGTGTGAGAAAACCAACTGAAGATCTTCAAAGCAGAGAGAATATAGCTTGGTATCATCGGCTGTTTGAACCTGAATTACTGTAATGACTGTAGTGGAATTATTTTCTTTTAAATGAGCAAATCTGACACGAACTTCAAAGGGGAAGTAAATACATGTAATAAAGCATCCGTTTTCCTTTTTCTTTTCCTAAATGATTTATTTTATCCCCAGAAACACCAACAAATGTTCAAAAGTTCTAGATATTTAAATAGGTACCAAGATGTCTGAAGCTGTAATCCTCGCTTTGCCAGATCATTGAAAAATTGCTGACCTTATAAAAGCCTGTGCTCCTTTTCACTTTGATAACAGCTTTTGCTTCATCAGTCCACAAAATGTATTACAGAAGTGAATCCATGCAGGATCAACTAATTGCTTGTACATGCATTTAAATATAAGTACCCTAGAATTCTTATCCCATAACCATACATACACAATTTTATTTTAAGAAAGAATTAAAAAGTTTTTGTTCTCTTAAATTATTTTTGTGTTATGGACCTTGTTCTAACAATTACATTTTTACCAGTTAGTGCTTTATGAAGCATGATGGAATTTAACCAGCAACTAATATAGGAGCTCCAGTTTGCCCTCAGTACACAATCTTAAAGCCCATTAACATTTGTGAGAATTATATGTGCAACGTGCAGGGAGAATATAACCTTAAGCAAGTGAAAACTGAAGTTACTGTGTATGTAGTCTAGATATTTCACAGCAGTGTGTTGTATCAATTGAAGTTTGTTAGACAGCAGGGAGACTAATAAAAAGAGGGACAGTATAAATAAGACGAAACAAAAAAATTAACAGAGCCCTTCTGCATTTACTAGGACATAATCTACAGATGTTTCTCAGTTGGTGGAAAACAGATTTCCACACAGCAGTTGCATTTAATACAAATGTTTGCACAGAATCCAGCTGGACTAATATATAGAGCCATCTCTCAAGATTAGAAGCTTTATAAAAGAGTCACAGGCTGACTAGAAAAAGATGGGTGTCTGAACTTGTTGTCCAAATCTCCTAAGAAATAGATCAGTCTAAACTGTCAGCTTCAGGTGCAATTGAAGCAGAAATTCCTTTTAGCTGTGCCATCCCTGCCTATTTCTATTTTGCTGTTCAGAAATTTGGAAAAGACGGTGAACTAAAGAACAATTACAGGCAGTTGTGAACTTCCAAGCTTAATACCTGGAGCAAAACTGTTAGCGTCTGCTTGTTAAGCTTCATATATGAAGTCTTTGTTTTCCTGAAATTATCTTGGCACTTCACAAAATTGGGACTTGGAACTAATTTTGATAGGCAACTAGTTGAAACATAGAGGCCATCAGGGAAAATATGAGCGGTGAAAAACAGAACCTATTTTGAATGACAGAATGTGAGTTAAAAGGAAATAACAAATTCTAATTTTTCAGATTTATGCTTTCCCGAGTGATCTCAATAAAGGCAGGAGTTGGACTCAATGATCATTTTTGGTCCCTTGCAACTATGGATATTCTATGACTCTGCGATATTTTGTTCTATGCTTCTTCTTCTTCTTCTTCTTCTTTCTCCAATTCTAAGTTTCTTCATCTGAAAACATATTTTTTTAGCAAGTTTGGGTTTTTTCCTTTGTTCATTTGTTTGGGTTTTTTGGTAACAAATAGTTTTGTATGCTAAGCAGTTGGAATAAACAAAATTTGCGATGCTTCTTTTCTGTTAGATTCCCCTAAACAAAGGTACTGGTAAAAGATAATGTTTTCTGTCTTGCAACTTTTAAAAAATGCTTGGAAATAAGTGAAATTCTGGATCTTTGAGCATGATGTACCCTGCTTTTATATTCCTATTGGTAAAAGATACCAATGAGAGGTTTTTGAGATACAGGCACCATAAAAATTATCTTGCTATTTGTTCTATAAAATGTACATATCTTGCATAGCCCTTGGTTGTCTTCGTCTCCATCTGCATTACCAAGGGAACCATCTCTAGAAAGGGTTGAATTTTATCTGTAACAGTAATTTTAGATACTCATCTGGCAGAAGGGTAATTTACCTTCTGAAAGGGGCCTGTCCTTTTATTTTTAACATAGAGGGAACCCTTGCAGCTTGCTTAGAATTGACACCTAGCACTTTGAAGAATACAGTTAGAGAAGAATAATTTACTGTCAGCATTCTGCACTAAACACACTGAGAGTTTATCGTGGTGTCAAGATGAGGAGAGTTAATCCACCTTGGAGCACTTCTGAAAACCTGCATTCCTCTTGCAACGTTTTTAAAACATGCTATAATAAATACAGTGGTCAGTAGCACCATGCTGAGTTAGCAACATTCAGGGAACTGTTTTTATCTGGTGATAGTTATGAAGTTTGAAAGAAGATGAGGTCAGTGCTATGTATGTCATATCAAAACCCTTTCTGACTACAGCTTTCTCTTTTGAAATTAGTTCTCTTATAATAATCATAAAATTCCAGTTCTTATTATATTCTTATTTTTCTTTAGCAAGAATATTTCAAATACAGAGAAAAAGAATCTACTTGTGTCCTTGTGAGAGCCAATAACCTTTGGCATGTCTACTCAAGTTTTCTAAATTTCTTAATTTTCTTTTTCTACTACTGTTGCATCTTGTATAATTTTACTCTGATGTCTGTGTGCTCCTTTTCAGTTATAGTTTCTTAAATATTTGATAGAGGGCTTGAACAGTTTGTGACTGGGCTGCTTTACTTTCTCTTATTGCTCCTTGTTCAAAAAGCCCTTGAAAGCACTAATCATAATTATTCGACTTCTGTGTTCTGTTCTGTGCAAAATACTTTGTCTGCCTTTTAAGATTTTCTTCTTTCTCTGGCAATTAAGCAGATATTACAGCACAGTTGTTTACAATTAACCTATTGTTTTCATATACTCATCAGCTCAGAAAATCTCCCTAATTTTTATTTATTTTTACAACTCTTTTTTGATATTCTGTAAAACCCTTTTCTTTGATTTTCTTCTTTTCGGTGTTTTCTTCTTCCTTTTTAAAGAACAGAATGCAATAATTATGACTACCTTTAAAAATCTGGCTTGTAAAGTAATTTCACTTCCTTGAAATTTTCCGAAATTCCTTATTTTATGTGTTATTGCCAAGAATGCCTTTAAAGATCTGCCTTTAAGGTACCTTGAGGCCAGTGTTTTAATGCTAATTGAACTGCAGGTAGTAGTATGTGATTGCCTTTTTGAGTGTGAATACATGTCAAACGTGTCTCTGAGTGCCTGGTAGCAAGAACATCCGTTACAATGAGCAGCATCGGCTATTAATATATATTAATATAGCAGATATTGCATTTTTTTTCCACTGAAGAGATACTGTTTTCATAGTGCTATGTGACAATATAAATGCAGGATAAATTCTCTAATGGGGAATACTTGATGTTGTCCTATGCTCTTATTGTACGTTGAATATCTATCTAATCAGCATTTACTCTGTAACTCAGGTATTTTAAGAGTGGTTGCTAAATTTAGGCAGATGGAAAAACTTGTAATTTGTATACTGCTAACATATCATAGTAAATAATGTATATGATGTGTTAATCAACATGTTTTGCATTTTAGGAAGGTCTGAAAGTTTGACCCAATTTAAAATGTGTGAAAGGTCTCTGCATTAGATGCAAATATTGCTATATAGGTAATAAATATGGTGCAGTGGGCAACTGGTAGAATCAGTCATTTACTACTGTTTTAAATCCAACTGATTCTAGCTTGTCTTGGTTTATCAGCTGGCAAATAACCCCATTCAGCCACTTATTCACACCCACCCTTTCCTGGTAGGATAAGGGAGATAATTGGAAGAATAAAAGTGAGAAAACACATGAGTTGAGACAAGGACAGTTTCATAGAGAAAGTAAAAACTGCGTATGTGAGAAAACAATATAAGAATTCATTCATGACTCCCTATGAACAGGCAGGTGCCCAACCCTCTCCAGGAAACAAGGGCTCCATTACTCCAAACACCCTTCCCTTTCTTTTTTATTTGCCCAGCTTTATATGCTGAGCATGATGCCATAAGGTCTGGAATATCCCTTTGGTCAGTGGGGCCAGATGGGTAATTTTATTAAACAGTTACAGATACATCACCTCATGCATGCAGAAAAGGTGATGTTTTTCACTGGGGTTGTTTTGCAGTATCAATAACCTGAAGCAACAAATTTTGGAAGATTCCCTAAAAATCTGCTTGTGTCACATTCCACGCATTCTGTTCCTGTATTCAAGTGTCATAACAATCTTTATGGGCACCCTGAATTACTTCTGTTCAACTAAAATTCAGTTCTTCCTTAAAAAGAATGAAAGCCTTTCTTTTTGTTTATTTTACTGTATCAGTTTTCCATGTAATTCTACAGGAAACTAAAGCTAGCATCTGAAAAGTGTGAGAAATAAAGAAAGTGTAAGAAAATCCAGGCAAGAAAAACAAAAATTCCTGCCCTCAGCTTATCCAGTTTAATGTCCCATATACACAAAAAACCTCACACAGTCAAGAAACCTTAGGTTAACAGTGGGGTGTAGAGACTGATAAATAACATTAACAGAAACTCATAAAAAGTATGGATCTAGAACAAGAGCCATTTAAATCAGTCTGTCCCAGGCTGCTCTAGGCCAGTGAAAGAAGGAACAATGCAGTTGCCTTCCTGTAAGTTCTAAGAACTGAATAAACAAGGCAAAGGACATGGTTTTGATGCACATAGATGAGATTTGATATTGTAAGCGTTTTGGTCAAAATGCGCTAAATTATAAATCTTTGCTGGGCGTTTAGCAACAGAGAAACATTTCCAAAGAACGAACAGTAAATATACATTTAGGTCTAACATTCTTGCATCTGATCCATACTTGTGAAAGGAAACTTAAAAATAATGGTAGTAGAAGAGGTTGTGTAAGTACTTGTATTGGGTCCTGTTCTTTACAGAAATAGGGCTTCCATAGTTAGCTGCAGGATATTTTGGATGAATGTGTGATTTCCATTCAATACACCGTCAATGGCATTACATTTCTTTCCAAAACTGGTAGGAAATGGTGTGAATTTTAGTTTTGGATTGTCAGTCTAAACTACTTTAAGCATGGCTGGATGAAGTTTCTTTTTTTCCTTTAAAACCTTAGTAATGTTTGCTCCATTGTAGTAGCTATTTAGCTTGCCACAACGACACAGGCCTAAATGTCCTTTTTGGGCAAGAGAACAAAAATCTTGGGTTTGGGAGACAGCAAGGATTTCCCCACAACTGTTACTGGAGTTACCTTTCTACCCATTTGCATTTCCACCTTTAAAAAGCCATGAAACTTGTTTAAATTCTGCTCCTCTGAAGTACAAAGTAGGAAGGAAGTTCTTTGAAAGGAAATGCATGCCACATCTTCCTAAATGGATTAGAAAATAAGTGTGCACTACAGCCCTGACAATGTGTAGGGCACTGCTCATTGTGTCACAACACTGGTGTTCGATTATTGCTAATATATATGAAATTCCTTGGTAAAAGAAAGAATTTCATGGGACATTTAAGACAGCCTAAAAGTAGTGACATGATTTCCCCCTGCATATCATGTGAAAGATTTTGTGTCACTGAGCTCCAGTTACTTTCTCATTTGACTCATACCATGATATTTTTACAGCTACACTTAGACCATCCAATTCTTAATGATATTAAAACCCCAGACATATTCCTAACAGCAAAAGAAGCACTTGTTGAACATTGACAACAAGGAAGTTTCATACTCCAAAAATTTTGGGAAGAAATTACAGGGGACACTTGTTAGAAATTTATTGGATTTTGCTATCAGAGAGCAGAGAATTAGAGCAAAGAACAAGGGTAGGAAATGCAGCTTTATATTAGAAGTAGAAAGTTTATGATTTGCAATGTGAACTGTGACATATAAAAATTTTTGCCTAACGTTTGCACTGCGATGTTTGGCCTTATTTACATTTAAAAGTCATAGAATGCAGGCACAAAAGGAAAAAACAGTTTCCAAATACATTAGGGATGTTCTTGTCATGTCTTATAGATTATCCTGAATGGTCCTAATAAAATTGAGAAAATATTGCAGGTTTTTCTCCACACATGATGCCATAAGTACATCCATTTGGAAGGGAACAAAATGTTTTATCACACAGTGGCCCTTGAATATCAAATTAATATTCTAGGTTAGGGGTATATATTTCACACTGAGGACAAAAAAAGCTTTAATATTAAAACTTCTATATTTATCAAACATCTAATAATGCCTAATCCTTGAAAAATCTCATGAGTAACTGGATTATCAGCAGAAGAAACCATCTGAAATTCATTGCCCTTAGCCAGATAACAGAAGCCAACAACAGTAGCTTTTTGTGAGTTTGTCCTCAGACAATTAGCAGATAAATGCACTATCTTGCTGTGATCTCTCTTCAAAACATTTTGTCTTTGATTAACCTTTGATTGTTTAAATTTCAGCTGTTAAATCAATGACAAGGAGTTGTTCTGAACAAAGTTGGTTTTAGAACATATACTATGGCAATTACATTTTGTAAAAATAATCATATTCACTATGCAAAGAAATTTAAGAGATAAAGTGTTTTTCCTGAACTTTCTTCAAGAAAAAAACCAAAAAACCCTACTCTATACAGTTAAAATACCTCTTTAATATTGGTACCAAAATAGCAAAATGCTGTAATTACATCATTATTTTGTCAGTCTCTGTCAATCCGTTGTAAGAAAATATTCTCTCTCTTACCCTTTATCCAGGTCTTAACACCTTTATAATGTTGTTGCCTCAATTGTTTTAGAGTGCCTGCTTTTCAGCTCAGGGATATGGCTCCAATTTGTCTGTAAAGTGCCATCATATTTACTGGGTTATATTAGTAAATCAATAAAAAGCTGTATTTGGGTATGTTTTGTAGTTCTTAATGCCTGTAACAATGCATTTACTTTGGCAAAGCAGGCTATCTTGCTTATACATATTTGCCATATCTACTTCAGATACTGAACAGTTTTATTGCCCCTTATTAAATATAAATCCCACTCAAAGTTTACTCACCAAAAGAACAAAAGGTTACCTTTCCTTCCAGCAGTAGCTTTGGACAGCAATCTCTCTTGTTTCTACTCATACTTTGCCTTGCATCTATATTAGTAAATTAAGCAGGGCAAGAGGACTTTTGCAGAACACTGGAATGCATCTATCTGTACTGTTATTTTATAATACTCCTTTATGTGTTTTCTGGTTTGTTACAAAAAGGAAGAAAAAATAGCTCATGATGACAGTTTCAGAAAAGTAAAATTTCCAAAAGAAACTATGAATACAATTTCTGGTACCGGAGGGTATGAATGTTTTGGTATGGATGCATTACTGACACCAAATGCCAAAGAATTATCCCATTAGTTTTTTCACAACCAGATACAGCCTTAGAGGCTAAGTAATTTCTGTAGATCAAAATACTAATTAATTTATGCAGATGAAAATATAAATTTTAGTTCTAAAAGGCTGAAAAAAGACTTGGAGATGGTAAACATTCAGTAATCTTATTCTGGGTTCCCTGCTGAATGACCAAATTTCTCAAAAAGACACTTTTTTCTCCCAAGGAAAAATCTATGAGAAGGAAGCAAATATATTATGTGTTGTGTACAACCTACTATTTATTTTCCAGTAATAGATGTAGCACCAAACTGAATTTGTATTGAAAATTGTATTCTTTGGGATACCACAAGAATCTTCAGACACAGAAGTGTGACCATGACTGGGTGCTCTATAGTTTGTCTAAATAGATATTTATCTTTCTTCATCTTTACATACATTATAAAAATTGAAGCAAATATAGATAGTATGTTATCAGGTAAGCCAAGATGTACTGTTAATTCCAAGATCAGAGTTCAGCTGGTCATAGGTCTAAGTCTCCAGCTTATGCTGATGCAATAACCAGATCATGAATCCCTGAACATTAATTCATTCTGTCTAAAAATTTAGAAAAGTCTCATGTTCAGGAGCTCTTCACAGGCTGGTTTCACACATTGTGCTGGGTTTTTTTTTTTTTTTTTTAAGATCAACAAACAAAGAATAAAATGTGAGAAGAATATATATATATAGAAATAGGAAGTGCCTGGAGGGAATTTATATCTTTTTAATGACAAGTAATTTTCTGGTACAGATTTCTAATAGTTCTGCTTACTTCAGGAACACTGTATGCAGCATTATATGTACATTGAGAAGATGTGAGTAGTTTTTTTTTACTTTATATTAGTGTGAGACTAATTTTTTTTGTGCCCTAATTTTTTTACTTTATATTAGTGTGAGACTCTGGATATTGAAATGCCTGTACAAGGTACACACTAGATAGAAACACAGATTTAAACAGAATAATATTAGCAAAGATATTTAAAATTATTCAGTGAGTAAGATAAATTTCAAGACTTCTCTTTTAATATTGCAGCTTTGCATAGCTGTACCTGGAGGTATTTTGCAACAAAAGTACATTAAGGTAAACAGAGAAATTCAGATACATAATATCTAGAGCTCTATGATTCCCACTGCAGAAATCTCCATAATTATAGAGATTATAGAGATTGCACACTAATACTAATTCTCCTCTAAAACTGATGCAATTAAAAGATAGTAGTAGTTCTAAATTAAAACCTCAAATTTGCATTTGAAAGATAACATTTAGATTAGTCAATAAAACTTTGTGAAGTAAAAATGTAATCTTTCTTATTTTCCCAAGGAAAAACAAAGGAAATAAAGAAGGGAAGAGATAGACTGCAGGAACAATGTAATTATTTACAGCAGAGCTTTGTTCTCCTAGTTACAGCAACACTTCACTTTTGGATTTTGGGAACATCTGTTCACACATGTAATATGTATATCTACACTGCCATAAAAGATAGATGATAAGTTAGGCTTCTAAACTGCTGCTGCTTGTATTGTTGAGTTTGTCATTCTACAGTACTTTCTGAGTATACCTCAGCCAGAAGTGATGGAGGAGGTAGAAGGGGGAAATGGCAAAGCCAACCTTCCAGCACTGTACAATGCTGGGATCAAAGTTCTCTTTGAATTCCTTGTATAGTTGCCAGTATTGATTTACAGAAATGATGGAAAACAGAATTATGAAAATTTTTGTGAGAAAGAATTCAACATTTATAAAAAAATTTTTCAAACATCTCTAAATTTAAAAAATACGGTAGAAAAAAACTTGAGTGGAACCTTTGGCAGAGTTCTGAGACTGAAATGTTGGAGCTATTTTTTTGTAAATGAAGGCTGGAAGATTAGGAATTTGATGTATATGTTTGTTGTCCAAGCAACAGGGATATTTTAGAGTTTGTGGCCTAATTTCTAATCCAAAAAAATAGATTGCAATTTTATTTAGTTATCACCTGCTGTGTAGAGACCTCGTTACAAATGCAGGATCATAGGGGATGTTGTGGGTATAATGTATTTTTTCCCCTCGTCACTTCAAACATAGAGGAAATAGCTCTCTCCTTAAACCTTAATGAGTCAAGGTGAATTCAAACCAGATGTTTTCTGGTTTTATTCCCACTGACAAATCACAGCTCAACTTGCTTCATAGAATGCCCTAAATGCAATGACCAACTGGTGCTCTCTCTTTTAGGGCTGAGTGTTCATGGGTCAGGCTCCAAGCTAAATGTTTATTTTTCTAACTGTTTTATAGGAGAGTTTTGTTAAAAGACTTGGCACAGTGCACTTCAGCTTAATTTTAGGCTTGACAGCAGTCCTGGCCTCAGAGTGTGTATGTGTGTAATTTAGTTGCTGTGCTACTGGAAGTCTATGGAAGATTAATGAATGGTAAAGCTCTGTGGCAGTTTTGAAGAGATGCAGGATAGAACAAACCAGTTACCATCTGTTCAAAATATCTCTTACAGCTTTTTTAAGGAAAATCCTTATCAGCAGGAGATAAAGGCATGCAATAGTTTTAAATATTAATATTTTTCTGATGTCAGTGGGAAGTTCTTTTGCTGTGCTTATCTTGTGGGACAGTGTCTCATATACAAGTACACACATATGATTACTTTGGTGTTTGTGTGGTGTATGTTTAACTCTGCTTTTAATGTAATATTTAGGAAAAAACCCCAAAAAACCAGAAAAAAAATAACATACAACACAAATCAAAGCACTTGGCACTTGATAGTTAAAGTTATTGAAAAAGCTACCATAAATTTTATTTTTCCCAATGTAAGATGGAGATATTTACTTGTGTATAAACTTTTTGTGTATAGTGCATATTGATTGAAATAAAAGTTGGAGGGTTGTACATAAAATTTGAAGCTATGTGATTTTATATAACCTTATCTTGGGGCATCCTCATTTTTCAGATGGACCTACTAGGTTTAGTAGAGAATTCATGGAAAAATTTCAAGCTAGACATATATGTTGCCAGACAATAAAATGCCTATCATTTGATTAACAAGCATTTCTCTGCATCTTGGTTTTCTGAAAAAGTATATAATGGATGAGAATCATTCATAATTTTGAAGAGGACCTGAATCTGATTTGGCTGCTAATGTCCCTCATCAGATAAATCTATATGCATCTTCAAAATCTCTCCAAGCCCACGGATGTTTTAGCACTTGAATGAATATTTGATGTTCTGTGTTTTTATGGGTTAATTATATTGACCCTTACTTCATCAATAACACAAATTATGGAATTTCTGTCACTTCAGAGGAGAGACTCTGCTCATGCTACCTCCTTTGAGTGAGATCAGCTTTCAGAATAAGGCAGACTCCCCCTTGAAGCAGAGTATGTAGGCTTCCTTTATAGCCAATTGAATTCTAGACAGTATAGTCACCAAAATCTGGGGAGCTGTTCAGGGGACCAAATGTAGATGATTTCTGTGGGATGAGAAAAATAATTCTTCTGCACCTCATGAACTGCAGTGATGAGGGAAAACATTAATCTGGTGACTCATAAACCTAATAGGCCATGAGGTTATTCCACCTGGCTTTTAATAGCTTCTTCAGAAGGGTCCAAGTCTCCCTCAAGTCTTGTTGGCTGTCAGTAAAGCTTCATGTCATTGTTTTGGAGAGTTTAGGGCATCTCAAACAGAATGAGGTTTGGTGCATCTCATCTGCTATTTCTGCTAGAGTTGAACAGGAATTTAGATAATCCAGAGGACATGTAGCTGTAGATGTCTAAATGTAGATGATTTAACTCCTGTTCAATTCAACTAAGACTTAACTGATCATCTTGAGCTTGACTTGCATGAGACTTTAATACATCTTAAAATGTCCAAGAACACCTGCCAAGTCTGGCATGCTACTGGACTCTTCGGGCAGGAAGTGTTGATGGAAGCCAGAAGTAGAGTCTAGGACATTAAAGAGAAGCTTGTGGACAGCTGAATTGAGCTCTTTGCCTATCTTTGCATATGGAGAGAGAAATATACTCTCTGGAAGACATTGGTTTGAAAATCAATTTAGATAAATGTAAAAGAACCAGAAGAGCAAACACATTCTACACACCACCACCAGGGTGGCTTCGAGCTCTTCAGAGGTGGCAGTTTGTCTTTATTGGTTACAGCAGTGACACAAGAAAATCAACTTAAATGCAAACTGGATTTTCACATACTTCAAAAACTAGGTGAGACTAATCTCATCTGTGTTTTATAAAATTTCCTCATTTTTCTCTGTTATTATCCAGCTGCCTATGTTTACTCTGTGGGTAAAAAAAAAGGATATAAAATGTAAGAATATTTTCTTTCTGCTTTCATGTGGATAATCTTTTGCCTTTACATGGTAATCCATGAGCTGCCACAGATAGTTCAGAGGAAAATGCATAAATGTCTTTAAAACTTTCTGCATTGTAAAATAAGCCATCAGAATTAGTTATGCTTTATAAATTGCACATTAAGCAAGTACATATAAGAGGCCAAAGCAGGAACAATGGAACAAACATATTTACATTTTATTTCCTTCTTTTTTCTATAAAGTTATTGTGGACTTTAATGTGTTTTGAGTTTGTATTTGCCATTCATCTTTTATAACAAATAGGCTTAAAGATAATCTAATGTCATCTCATTCAGTCCATCAAACATTTAATATTGTAACGGTAACCAACATTAATTTTTTTAATTAGAAAAAGAAAAGGAGTTTATTTTCTGTGACATGTAGAATTTCAGGGGCTTTTAATCCATCACACAAAGCACATTATTATATTTGAGAAGAAAACTATTTTTTTTAATTAAAGTATTGTACACAGAAAAGACATAATTTATTATACTTTTATGAATAGTAAAATATTCTTTCAACACTAACTAGTTATTCATTTTTCTTTCTTTAAGAATGATTAGAGGCTACCAAGGCAAAACATCTTTTGGTTGAAGCATTAGACTTTTTATTGTGTTTATCTTAAACTCTGTAATAGGTTTTGATAATTTAACATATGGTCAAACTCTGCTCTTTTCAAAAAAGCTAAAATTCCATTTCTAGTAGAATATTTACTTTTAATAAAATCTTTACATTATTTTCTAAAAAAATGTAGCACATATAAAACTGAGAGACCTGGAAATCTGTTCCTTTTTCCTTAGACCAAATGACACACAGGAACCAAGTTGAAGATAGAAACCCAAGTTCAAGAGCCAGACTGACATATGTCATGAAAGGAGGTAAACTGCAGGCATCAGAGCCATGTGACAAGGTCATCCATGGAGTGACTATTAAATTAATCCGAATTTTTTGAACTCGTTGGAAACAGGAGCTGTTTTTACTAAATATTGGAGTGCAGAGAGATGAATATCCTTAAAGGCCTGTTGTCTGAAACCTGTGAACATCTAGTATGATCAAGGGTCTTTGTTGCAGGACTCTGAATCAGGCAGTCCTCTAGTGGATCTACAGCACATTTCCTTTGAAATTACTGTTCCAAAAATCTTCCAAATCTATGTTGTATTACAATAAATATAGAAGTAAAATTAGTTTACCTGAATAAAGTCTAGTCTTCTCTTTCCCTTTAATTTTGCTTTTCCCTGAGCTGCCTGAGGCAGTTAGCAGCACTAGAACAGAGCCTCTGAGTCAAAGCCTCTGTACCACCATGCTGGAGGCTACTTTCTAATGTAGCCTCTTTTCTTTTCAGCAGGTTCCCAGGGTCTTCTCCTGGCTAAAGTCTCATCCATTAGGCCACTAGAGATCTCCTTTCCATGCTGCCTAATTACCCACTCAGAGGAAAGGAAAATCTTTTTAGAAAAAGGTTCTGTTTCCAAATAGCCTATGCAAAAACTGTTAAGGTTTTTGGTTCATAAACAGACTTCTAATTTCAATTAAAATAACAATCATATGGGACAAGATCCAGACCCCTTGTTTCCAGAACCAATTTAATTGTTCTGACACTTAACAGAAGGTGACAGGTGCAAGATAAGTTTATTCAGAATTTATAAATTGAAGGATTATGTTCTCTATGCAACCACTCATAAGAAGTAAGTGTTACTGAGACTGAACAGGGTGTAGTCAATAAGACTAAACAATGTAAAATCATGTGTACAGAGACACATTTGCCTTTTTGCCCTTCTCTGCAGGTTAGTAATCCAATAAAGGTTGTGCTTATATAGTGATGCAATTAAGTTCTTGATCCTAAGTTTAATCAGAGTAGACCTGCTAACACATCAAATTTATGTCCATGTTTGATATGTTAACATACACTAAGCCTGTCTACACATAGCCAGTTATGGAGTCAAAGCTGGGAGTTGGAATCTAATAGCTGAAATGCATCAAGGAGCAGCTTCTTAAATTACTTTTAGTTCTGAAAGATTTTGTGAGCAATTCTAGTTATTCAAAAAAAAAAAAAAAAAGAAGGAAAAGAAAAAAGACAATAAAGCTCATAACTGAAAGGCTATTTTATTTTTTAAAAACTGAGCTGGGGTTTCAACCCATTAATTTCAGTGTCTTAATTGGAAGTGGTGGCTAACCAAGTAAAAATGTTCCCAAATAAAATAAGTAAAAAGCTTCCTAAACGCCCCTCGGCTGGAAGTCTTTGAACTACAGACCTATTGGAGTCCTTTATCCCTGCAGCAGGAAGGGTGGATTTAATTTTGGACTCTGAGTGCTATCAGTTTACATTCAGTGCTATGCTTGCTTTTCAGAGAAGCTCCAAATTGCACCATTTGTTATGTTTTATTAGGTTGATGGTTCAGCTGGTAAGCCTCAACGGGAAGACTTAGGGCATTACTGAAATAGCTACATAAACATGTCTTTAGAGTTGTTTCCTCCTTCTGAGGATCAGGACCTTGGGGTTTTCATGTGAAGACACATGGTTAAATAATCATATTTTTCTGTGTCAGAAGACAAGAGGATAAGATAGAAGCGCCCACTTTTTGTACAGTAGCTATGGAACAGATTCAGAGCTCCTACAAGCAGAAATTAGGGGATTCAAAGAGGCTAAGGGACAACTTCCAACTCTTCTGTCAAATCTGGATCCTGGTGAAGCCAGAAAGTAGGAGAAAGGGACTGAGAGAAGAGAATTCAACCAGAAAGTAGCTCAGAAATTACTGTATTGCTGCAAAAAGAGAAAGCTGAGAATTATTTTGATTCTTCTTCCCTTTTATTCAACAACTGTCTAATATTAAAATGAATATACATTTCAGGGAGCAATAATTTTCATATCTAATCTGTCATGATATAATATATAAAACTGTATGTGTAATACTTTAGGCTGGGTAAAATGCAACTGTGGTCTATGGAAGGATTGATTGTGACTGGTCTTTCAGGCTGAGTATTTGAGTATTTGAGTATTAATCAGTAACCAATTCACATAATGCTCCTGTTCTCACGTAAGACTCTCAAAGTAAATTTAGGAATGTCAGCCTTTAGGTCTTGAATCACAGGCTTCATCTAGGTTACTTCAAATGTTTAAATGTCCAAGTGTATAAGATGCCTTGGTGATAATATAATCCAAAGGATTTATAAAGAAAGATACAACAGGTCGATGTAACCCAGGATTTTTCTTCCAGTTTGCTTGTAAAAGGGTATAGGAGCAAAGAAACTACTTTATTGGTTAGCTTTCTCAATGGCTTTGGAAATTCTCAAACTCAATAATGAAGTCAGGAATGACAGTTTTAATAGTCTTAGATTTATATTCCATGCACTTGTCATATTTCTTTTTAAGCTCACTTACATGTTTGGCCTTCAGGACAGCCTGTGGCATTGCATTTCTTAGTTTAATTACACAAGATATAAAAAGAATATATTTTGAGAAATTATGTGTCTTTTACCAAATGGACATCCTTTCTAAAGGAAGGAATTTTTAATTTAATAGTTAGTATCTGCCATTTGATCAATAATCTATCTGATAAAAATAAGACTTCTGTGTGATTGAAGCCCAGTCTTTTTATTAGTTCACTTGTTTACTACTTGCCAAATATATTGTCCAGTTCAGTTCCTTTCTTAGAAGCCTTATCTTGCATTACTTAGTCAATTGATTATATTTAACAGAAATGCAACTGTGGCTCTTAACAAGAATTACTTGAAAATACTCTTGTTTCTGATATCTCTGTCCTGGTATTTCAGCAGATGAATAGAATTTGGTCTCCTATTCCCTGGGGGCTCCCATCTGGCTTGATAAACCTCTATTGGTTATACAAAGTTAAATCACAGTCACAGAAGGGTTTGAGTTGGAAGGGACCTTGTAGATAACTTAGTTCCAAGCCACTGCCATGGGCAGGGACACCTTCCAGTAGCCCAGGTTGCTCAGAGCCCCATCCAACCTTGTCTTGAACACTTCCAGGGATGGGACACCCACAATTTTCTGAACTACCTGTTTCAGTGCCTCACTACCCATGCAGATGAGAATTTCTTCAAAATATCTAATCTAAATCTTTCAGTTTGAACCCATTTCCCCTCGCTCTATCACTACATGCCCTTGTAGAAAGCCCCTCTTCCAGCTGCCATGTAGGTCCCCTTCAAATGCTGTGAGGCTGCCATAAGGAACCTTCTCTTCTCCATGTTGAACAACCTCAGCTCTCAGTCTGTTTTCAGAGGATATATAATTTTTTCTTTTTTTTTTTTAATAAGTTGAATTTATTTTTAAATTTTATAAATCAGAGCCTGTTCTCTTTCTTTAACCTGGGCCCTCATTGTCTCTCAGAAAATAATCCTCATCACGTTATTGGCAAAGGCCACACGGTGTTTTGTAACCAACGTCTGCCCAGAGCTACTCATTCTGTTATAAGAAAGCTGGATTTAGCCCTCATTTTTGAGAAGGCATGAGAAATGTAATCAAATACATTTTGTAAACATCAGATGTTTAATCCAGTTCTGCATATTTTGGACAGAAGATTTTGCTAATAAGGCAACCTTGCTTAGAGACTAAAACTGCAAAGCACAGATCAGAAAGCCAACAGCTGCACAGTTTAGCTGCACAGTCCATTATCTACTACAGGAAAGGATTTTTAATGAGATTTCCTTGACACTGGTGTTCTTCTATCATAACCAGGGCTGCTAATGTACCAATCAGGCCAGAGCAGTGTTGTTGCCAGCACTCTTCCTTAAAGAATATTTTTTTTTTGTTATGCCCTGTTAAGTATTTAACAGGTTTGCATTGTACACAAATCCTTACAACACAGTTTAGTTTTTCGTATGAAATAAATCAGTCTTCAGATATCAAACATGGTTCATTTCAATGAACATGAACTTTTTTCTTCCAAATGTCAATATTAATGGGGATAGAGGTGAATGGGTGGCTCTAATACTGTTCTATTGTCACTCTTTAGGAAAAAAGAATCTCTTAGCTATGGAGTAGTACAACACAATAATTTACTTTCTTCAAGTTATAATCTCAGCCCAGACAATTAGGATAGATAGCACAGATGAAGGTAGCACATAGAATGTTGGTTATACAAACCTGATTTTAGTTGTGTTGGTAATTAGGAGTTGTGGCATGTTTAATTTATTTAGTTATCTACAGAATTTAAGCTTTCTTTCATTGTTACTTGCTGGTTCTGAAATTGAACAGAGTGCTGGGCATGTAACTATGAGAACTCATGCAGAACTGTCTTGAGGAAAAGAAATATTTTAATTTTGTGCAATAATCTAACTCTAGATGTGGCAGAAATTCTACATGGGAGTCCATTTTAATGGAGTTTATAAAATACTTCCATTTAATTAGGTGAGTTCAGTTTAATTTCAAGATTATAGTAGAAGCACAGTCTGATTGTTAGAGAATTACAGTAGTATGAGGTGTTACCAAATTCTATTTTGCTATGCCTTCCTGCTCGGACCTTTGGCAAGTATGGAGAATCATGGGAGGAGTTTTGCAGAGTTTAGGTACCTAATTTACATTAAACACACTGCAAACAGCAGTAGTCTTAGGAATTGTAGCTGTTGCTTTCTTCTCATGTAGTTGTCGTACTATATAAATACAATACAAACCAAACCTAAACCAAATCAAAGCAACAACAACTGTCGCTGTAGGACACGAAAGAACGCACACACGCACCGTTTTCCAGGTGAGAAGGAAAAGAGGGCGTTTATTCTCAGACTCCATAATTTATAGTTTTACAAAGGTAACAGTGGATTGGAGGATGACAGTGCCACCTCTCCACAGACACTGGTTTAACCAACAGTCTGTCAACTGTGTCCGTTTTTCACAAGAATGTAAATTATGAGTTGTTTACAGGAAAGTGTGTGGGAAAGTTCTTTACAAGAATGTCAATATCAGAAGGCTTTTCTAGAAATCTCAAAAACTCAGGGTGACAAACAACAGTAATAAAATCCAACAAAAACCCCACTCTTACAACAGAAAAGCCCAACCAAAACCAAAACACCCAACAGTGTGGGCTTATTCTCTACCTTTGTCCCTCTTTCAGTAACTCTTTACCTTTTTGCTGCATAGTTTATCTATCTGGCTGAAAGAAGTGAAAATGTCTCTGATTGGTACAGCACAGTGGTAAATTGATTTTCATAGGAGAAAGAAAATTTGATTTTAAACACTAAGAAAAGATAGAGGTATTGAAGTCATGGCTCCACCTTATCAGGGAGGCTCTTACCTTCCATTCTTCCTAGGATTGTGCGCTGTATAACAGTGATCTCCAAGAGTAAAAGCTCAATATAGCAAAGACCTTGAAAATAGACAATACAAAAAGCCATAAAAGTATAAACACAGTTCATATATGGTCATAGAAGAATGAAACTTTGGGAGTTAGGCAGACCTCCCTTCCTAGTATAACAAGGAGAAAACAAAATCCATGCATCTAACATCTGTAATGAGTCTCACATATGGTGAAACATGAAGAGAATAATATAAATGCACACTGAAGTCTGCCACAGCCTCTACCAACACAGGAAATGGAAGAAGAGAGAGAATTTGCTGGAGTATTGTTTCTTTCAGGTAAGGACACTATGCCTGAACTGAATCACTACTTACCTGCAAGAGGTCTTTGTTCCTCCTTAGCAGAAAGTACTGCTCTCTCAACTGCAGTTTTGTTTCATCAAAACATTAGAGATAATCGAGGGTCAGTGCTAAAACATGTGCTTTTGCCTTTTTTTTTTTTTTTTTGTTTAATAGTAGCTTGTATCTACATTTTCCATCCATTAAGTGTATAGACTGTACTTTGCTGACAGATTTCTTCCTCCATCTAGACTGCCAAAAAATATTTAGGATATATTTTAGACATCCTTGATTTTCCTGAAATTCTCAGCTCCTAAATGATGCATATGACTATAATTTTTTTCCATCCTTGAATTAGATTTGGAGAAATTATTTTGAATATTGCCAATATTTAAGTTCCCTCTTAGGTTATTTGACCCTTACATTTGACTGCCAGCTTCCCTGCATTAAGATTCATTTATTTTCCACTTTATTCTGGGAATAGGCATCAAAGCCCTTTCTTTGAGAGTTTGGCATTTCAGACCTCTCTTAAAAAAGGAGGGGTAGGTGGAAATGCCCTCCCCCACATTTTTTCTAGGAACCAGTGCTTAGGACATTTACTTGGAAAGATTGAATTCTTTGCTTCAGTGAGTCTTACTTGATGCATAGCAGAGCAAATTGCACAAGCAGGAATGAGAAATGCCTGCTCCAGAAATCCTTGTAGCCTGGCTTTTATTGTGTTCACTTGGGACATAGTCTTACATCTCATCTTGTAGAAAAGAGAGCTAGGCCTAGTTTACCATTTTGGAAAAGTGTCCAAGACTTCTATAGGGAGAAACAGTATTTGGGAATGGCTGTGTTTCTTGGGACTTAAAATCAGAACTCTGAGCATGTCTGTCAGCTCACGTCTGGCACATGACTTTGTGAGAGACGCTAAAATGTAGCCATGAAGTTGAGTGTTAGGGTTTGTCAGGACATAGTTGATGATGAAGGTGACTAGAAGCAGGCTCTTACAGGGTTACATTAGTATATATCAGTATGTTTATCAGCTAAATAAAAGGTGACTATTCCTCCAAAATAAGAAGAAATAACTTGTTAACTTGCATCTACTCTAATAGGAGTTATATCTTCATGTAACAAAGAAATCCATATGGAACAGACCAAAGTAGAAAAAGTAAAATCAAGCAATTAAGAAGTGGGGTGATCAGGTTCCTATCTGGAAGTTTATTTCCTCTGCCATTTTTTCTTAGGACAAGCTGTGGAGCAAACTTATTTAATTTAGCTATCTACCTACACTCCTTTCTTGATTTCTTGATTTCTTGATTTCTTGATTTCTTGATTTCTTGATTTCTTGATTTCTTTAGTTATACAATATAAAGTGCATTTATACTAGTGTGATGGTTACTGAGATTATGTGTGGCAAAGGAGAAAACACAATTTGCTTAAGACAGCTGACTGCTAACATTGTGGTCAGGGTTGTCTCTCATGCTGTAGACAGCTGTTTTGTTTGGTGGCAGTTTTGTTTTCCAGAATGCTTGTTAACTCTGAAGTCAATGGGAGAAGTTCTTTGGACACTTAGGGTTGGAATTTGTGATTCTGTGATTCACCTCCACAAATGTAAGATGTCTAATTCCAAGCCACTTTGGTGTCCATCCTAAAATCTATTTCATCCACTCCTTCAAATTCCAAGTGCTCTGACCATCAGGGGCATGGGCCTGAGGTGCATCCCTCCATTTCACTGGGCAAAGTAGAAAAGTATTTATTCTAGCTCTCAAATTTTAAATGCCTTTCTGTCTAACCTTAGGATTCTTCCAACACAGTGTTGTAATAACAGGGATAAAATATAGGTTTTGCTTCCGTAAAAAAAGACTTTGAGGTCAAACTTCTGCTTCTTGATCTCTGTCTCTTAGAGATTTGCTTGTAATTTTGAAGTGCCTGTAGTTCACCTTTAAGCTCAAAGTGAAAAACAGAGACGACAGAAATTAGAAACCAAAGGGACTTATCACAGTCTTGAACCTTTGCTGAACGTTTGTGTCTCCCCAGAAAATATTTTCTGGATTTTTGAACCTGCTTTTGAGCCTCTATAAGCTTCTTCTCATTATGATATTAAAATTTTTTTCAGAGCTTAGATGTAAAGCTTTTGTTGTTCCCTTTTTTACATTTGCTTCTGCATTTTGGTTAAAAGATTTTATTTACCTGAAGGAACAACCTTGCTCTGACATAACACCTGTTCCATGTAGTTTTGATCTGATCCTTTGTATGCCTGTCTCCTCTTTTTGTGGCAAATGTATTCTGAAATGTACTGCTGATATGGTTAGGAGTAATCCATTATTTGATGCTGTATCTTTTTCATTTTTTGAGAGCATGGGAGATTTTAAGAGGCTACATATTCAATGCAGCAGCAATAATGGTCCTGCTGAATATGATAATATTTTGTGATTGTTACATGTTAGACAGGTACTTGAACACACACGACCTATTCATGCCAAAAAGCCCCATATCCACTATAATGCTACAGCTTTTCACCCTCCCCCTGCTGAGTTTCTAATGCAAACTATCACAGTGTGTGGTCCCCACTACTGTAAACATGAATTCCCTTCTCATTGTGACTTTATATCTTCTACACTGATTATAATTATTCTCTATCAGCTCAAAGCTGTCAATGTGCTCCTGAAAGGACTGTTAGTGGTAGAAAAGAAAAATAAAAGGGCAAAAAAAAAGAGCCTTGAATACCTAAAAAATATAAAGCATGATCAGGAAAAATTCAAATCTCTTTTATTGCTTAGCAAATTCATATAAATGAATATGCTACTTCCTTTGCTTTTCTCTCACTTTTTTTTTTTTTTTTTTTTTCTTTAAGTCATCTAAACGGTTTGATGCAGGGAGTAGCTCTTCCCCTCCGTTTCATATATTTTGGAGACATAAAGATGCATACATCACACAGTCCATCAATTTCATCAGTTTCTGTCTTGGCCAACATCAGTTTGTATTTTTTTCACCCACCCCACTGCAATGTTAGGTGTGGAGCTGGTCTGCTTCCTTCTGTTAGAAAACTTATCCATGGTTAGTATCAGTAAACTGTACCTATCAAAGGCAAAGCATGGCAGGGATGTCAAATTCTTTTTGCATGGAAGAGGACACTTTATTATTACAAGAAAGAAAATGATAATGTCACAATGTAAAGCTACTGTGTATCTCCTTCATCAGCCACAGCAGGAAGCAGTACTGTATGTGGTAGTTTAAATCTTCTTCAGTGACTTGACAGCTTCCAGCTGAGTAAGAGTCCACTTGCTTAGAGGGATTTAGAGGACTTGGAGTGCCAGCCTTAGACTTCAAGAGCTTGGAGTTAAAGCACAAGCACGTGATCTTATGAGTCTTTCACATAAACCTGGCAATAATGGTGAGCTGTGTTGTAACAGTGTTTCATGAGAAAGAAGCAACAATATTGTCTATTGTTCAGAATATTGTTCAGAGACAGAAGCAGTTCTCTCATTATCTAAAACACAGGTAATTTCAGGGAATCCAAGTGTAGACAATCTTTTCCTTAAATATATTAATTTTTCTATAAAATTGAGGAAAATATGTAAGCAGTGACGGAGTTCTACTATTTTGTTATGAAAAGTTCTTAATCTGCTGTTTATTCATGGAACAAACTTAGTCATAACATATCTCACACTTCCAAACAAGAAGTACAGGTGGTAGAGAAGCAGGTATTTTGTTCTAGCAACAGTTAATGTCTACTTTCATTAATTACAGCAGGGATGGGAATCAGACAGCTTATCTACTATTAATTGAAATAAGCAAGTGATCAATATGACTGTTAATTGCACTAAGGGCAACAAATACTCTGGATGCCTTCCCATAGGGTACCAACTGAAGGTAATTTTTGTGCTGCTGCATTCTTTACACCAATCATACTCAGAGGAAAAGAAAGCACAAGACTGATGTTCAATAGACTAATTTTAATGGGGCTCAGTGATAATCAGGGCCTTCAGATATAATACTAATAATAATAGTAATGTCAAGCACGATTACATTTTCAGATTTATGTGAAATTATTGAAATGCTATTTGCTATCATTTTTGTCCAAGGTTCATCCAGTTGTTTATGCAGTATGTCAATATTGATTCTACACAGTAAAATGTTTATAGCACGGGCCCAGTGGCTAGTACATCTAACATTTCCAGTGCCAGCAGCAAGTGATTCCTGCCAAGGATTGGTGGCAGCATGCCAAGCCATCCAGTGCACAGTTCATTTTTGCTATCCTATCTGGCTTTGTATTATTGTGGGGTTTTTTAATCACTTATCTTTCTCCTGAATATTTTTTTTTTTTGCCTAACAGACCATGCCAAAAAAACAAAAAAACAAAAAAAAACCCAAACAAAAAAACCCCAAAAACAGAGGCAGGTAAAAGTCTTTTTGAAGGCTATTTTTCAATGTAAAAAAATGACACATCTAGTAAAGATACCACTCAAGTCATTAGAGCTGTTATATGTGATTGGTGTTGTGTCATTTAGCAAAGTGCTGCTCAGTGGGTACAACAGCTGGTATATATGATTTTCTATACCACCTGCAAAAATATCCCATACCATATAATCAACCACCTGGATAAAAAAGAGGAGTAGAGAGACACTGTTTATTATGTAGCAGCACCCATATTTTCCTTAAACTTGTGAGTACATAAACAGATTGATAGTACAGGACGTGTACAGGATAAGGTTTGTTAAAGCTTCTCTGTTCAATAAAGCATCTACTGCCTGCTGTTCAGATAGTATTGAACAGATTTGCTTATTTCTAATGAAGGTGTTTGGGCAATTTTCTGGCACAAATGAAGTAAAATTATGTACTTTAAATGTTCATTAAAAAAAAAAAAAAGCATCCAACCAGCCACCACCATTTTCCTGCAACAGATTGGAAACTACAAAACATACAAACAGAACCTCAGTGATAAATTGATATCATTAGTACTGTTGGGATTACTCATTTGCTTAGAAAGATCCTGTCCAGTGGCACCATTTCAAACAACTGTTTTAAACAACTTCTGATTAGCAAGCCGCCCTCTAACACGCACAAGAGGTGCCTCAGATCATCCCTGCTCAGCCAGCTCCCTCCCCACAGCTCCCACTGCTATCACATTTGCAGTGGCCACTGTGATTCGTTTCCATGAAGCTACAGCAGTTTAGTCCTGCTGGAAATCTGGCACTTGGTCTCCAGCATCTAATGCAACACACCTTTCCACAGCCTAATAGTGCTCTGAGGGAGCCAGAAGCAGTTTTACTGAAGGGTTTGAAAGACATGTAATCTGGCTGCATGAGGATTTTATGTATCTGTGATTCATTAGGAACACAAATTTTAGTGCTGCATTCCTGTCCGAATTAGGCTAAGGATACCATACACGGAATTCTTGGGTGATGTTTGTTATCTGATATTTGTAAATGTCTTGTAGCTTTTGTTTACTTTTTTTAATGCCTAAATTCTCAGCATCCTTCACAACTGATGTTTTGGATGCAACATCATTTATTGAGCCAATAAAATAATGAAGTGTATTTGTAACTAGACCAATTTTTCTTTCATTTTTACTACTCTGGTGGTTAGATTTGTTGTTTTTTTGCAAAAATGATCCTTATGTCATAATAACAAAATTAATTTTAATAGAGAAGTGCATAAGAAGAAAAAGTATAGGAGGATACAGACTCTTTCAACTTCTGGTCTCGAATTCATATCTGCTGAAGTAATACCTAACTTGGTATTTTTTCCATCTGATGGTTGTTTGATGTTCTGCATAAAATGAGCAGAAAATCTGATTCTTGGTTCTGGTGAACCAGTAAAATTATCATATGTGACACCAACTGATATACTTGTCTGTAAAGGCCGAGATTAATCAAAATTTTTAAAATAAAGATGAGAAATTGTTCTGCCAAGATCAGTCTGGTCAGAAGAGGAAAGAAATAAACTTAGAGAAAAAACAGGAATGCAAAAATTGTAAACTGAAATGAGGATAAAAGTTTGGTGGAGAAAAAAGCATTTTCAGGACTTTTAGCACTATTCCATTAGAACAACATACATGTACAAACTGCAAAACTTCATGAACAAAATGCATAGAAAAATGCTAAACAAAGCTTATCGTGGAGAGGAAAAGCATGAAAATAACTACAGTTACTCCATCCTTAGGAAAAGTAATCTGTTCATTTAGAGCAGTAACATTCTGCCTGATTTAAGAGAGCTTAACAGGTTATTTTCCTGAAAGTTTTTTTCATAACAGCTAGCAGAGAATGAAGCCCAGATAGTCACACGTTTAGGAACTTATAACAAGATCTGTCACAGCAGATCAACAAAGAGATAGTAAAAGCAGCAATAAAACAAAAACTAAAGAAATCCCCACCCTGATCAGTAAAACTGGCTTGGTACTAGCCTCATGCAGAATCATTGTATAGCTACAAAGAGAGGTTGATTTTTCAGGGTTGTCAACTCAATATCTTACCCCATGGAAAAAACATCTCTTCAGGAATTAAAAAAAAATAAAAATAAACCAAAATGAATAGTGCTAGAACACTAATTAAGTCTGTTTTCAAATTATGTTAATGAAACTACAAAGAAAATGCAAATCTAGAAGTCTCCAGAAATTCTAACAGTTGTGGTGTAGCACCATGGCTGGTAGTCCCACAGCAGTACTTTCACTGCCCTCAGGAGAATACCATATTAGTGGTTCACAAATGTGCATTAAATTAATCTGTTTGATCAGTAAGTGTTTTCAATTTTTTGGCGAGCAGGGATTTATTTTGAACTCCATTCTATGGGATTCAAAAATTGTGGAGTAATGCTGCCATTTGAGCCACAGAAGTAAAGTGAGCAAAAATCTGTCACCATTTGTAACACTAATATCATTCTTCAAGCCTCATGACATCAGCCAGCCAGATTCTCTTCATTTTAAGTAAGATATAAGTACACTTCTAAGTAATGCTATTTCAGCCCACTAGAAGTCTAAGAGGTCCCACTACAGCAGTATAACAGTCACAAGACTAGTGATGCAGCACTTTAGGAGCATTTTGCCTGCCTAATCATATTATAAACATATTCATAGTAGTCCCATGGAAGTCCAAGACTGCTTTTGTAGTAGGGTACTTATGCAGTACAAATGAAGCTCACTTTGTCACTAAGGAGAGGCTTTTTAACATTTTCTTTGGCACATGGGACTCCTGTTACTACAAGTTTCCCATTATGTTTTTCCATACACAAACACCAACCATATACTTTGTCAGATTGACCTTTCTTTGATATTAATTGAACAGCAAAACAAACAAGAACAAAGGCGAGCATCTGTGAGAAAGCATATGAGAGCGTATGTCTTTGCACTGCACTAAGCACAAGCAAAAATAAAACAGCAGCAATCTCTAAATAGAAGGGGGACATTCTTTTTTATGTAAAAATGAGGACAGAAAAATGGATAATTTCTTAAGCACATTGTAAAGGCCTCTGCTGAACTCACATTAATTCTAATGGTTGCCTACAGCTCTGTCAGCTTATCTAAGGAAATCTGTTTGTTTGGAATGCACAGAAAGAATTAATAGTATATATATGTATCTGTATATATATACAGATACACACATACATACATACAGACATAAAATACATATATCCACACACACACAAACACACACATATATACACATATATATACACAGACACACATACATATATATGTGTATATATATATCTATCTCAGTCCCCTTATCTTTGTGCTTCTTCATCCCTTTTATAACTAATATAAAACTGGAATTTAAATGGCCTTGGGTGCTAGAAATGCAAGAAAGCTTCCCAAGAATATTCAGAAGTACATGAGGCTACTAAATGCTGAAATTTTGTTGATTCAGGTCTCCTTCAAACATCCAGCCTTCAACTACTTTTAAAAAAGCTAATAATTACTTATTTAGGTACTTGACATGATGTAAAGGACGCTCTTAAATTTTGAAGTGAGCTCTCTAAAACTCTAATTCCTGTTAAATATACAGTGTGGTGAAAGCTTTCTGTGCTATTTGCAGAGGCAGTGGTTAGCCCTTGGATATTTCTCATGAGTCCTTTGCTGACTACAGGTTGCATACTGTCCATTGATTACTACCCTGATTTTGGTTGCATTTAATTTTCAATTCTAGGCCTATGAGACATCAAATGTTTGAGTTAAGTTTTTTGTTGTTGTTTTGTTTTGTTGTTTTGTTTTGGTTTTTTAATATCTGTAATACATATTTCTACGTATGTATTATATATGGAATGTGTGTATTACTAATATACAAAGAAGTTCATAAATGAGAATGAAATAACTAACATTAAGTCTAAAGCTAACATAAGGTATTTCTAAGGGTTATTAATTTCAAAGCTTGAGCATAAATAACCACTTACAACACAAGTTTCTTTAAAGTATTCAAATAAGGGATATTCTGGTCATTCTTTTCTATCTTTTTATTTAGTTTCTTTTTTGCAAGCCTTTTATAGTAAGTGTCTGAATTCCATAAAATCAGGTATTTATTCTTCACATCACAGTGCTAAGGAAGATAAGAGAGGTGCATTTCAATTTTCTGCTTTGATTCTGTTCTATAATTTGAAGTAACCAAACACTGGCTATTGTTTTTTTAACTTGTATTCCAGGATGAGAACCACTGTAGTTTTCAAATTCAGTAAGTTAAGTGCTGAAAATGGACATTTCTTTGCATGGGCATAATTGCAGATTCTTCACAGTAATTTCTACATTGGAGGTATAAAAGTCAGTTCTATTTTTTTTTTTAATGAGCAGGTAATTAGTCCTTTTAAAGTGTCTGTTTACCACAATACTCTTTTCTAGCAGTATGAAGACTTCTTCTCAGGTGCTAGAAATCTGAAGATGGAATAGGAAAGTAGAAGTTGGAATAATTTAGTTTTTGAGTGCTTTTTCAATGAATTCTCTTACATTCATATATCACAATAAAATGGTTTTGGAATACTTAAAGATTGTTGTCACATAATGATTCCTTTGAATATGCAATAATGTGGAGTTATCCCACTGTGCATCCTTCCAGTACCTGAAAGTTTACTTGTGGGAGTGTCAGATTGAGACTGGGTAAAGGTTGCCAAAATCATAAAGCTACAAAAGAAAAAGATATCTTGTACACTCCCCCCTTCCTTCACAGTCCAGCTGGATTTCCTCTCTCCTCCATATAGATTTTACACTAGCCTGTTTTCCATTTAAAAAAAAAGGATCACTGAAGTATTTATTTTTCCAATGTTACCTTTAAATGCCTCCAGATTAAAGGTCAGAAATTTCTGATCCGATCTGAATTCTGATTCAGAATGTAATGCATCAGAATTAATGTAAATGCAAACAAGATTGTAGTTCAGGAAGCAGATGCTTAAGGAAAGAGTGTGGGAAAGAAACTGCCTATTCAGTGACTTTTCCTTATTGTGCCAGCTGAGCTTTTGGAAGCCACCAGTTTCTTTCTTTCTTTCTTTCTTTCTTTCTTTCTTTCTTTCTTTCTTTCTTTCTTTCTTTCTTTCTTTCTTTCTTTCTTTCTTTCTTTCTTTCTTTCTTTCTTTCTTTCTTTCTTTCTTTCTTTCTTTCTTTCTTTCTTTCTTTCTTTCTTTCTTTCTTTCTTTCTTTCTTTCTTTCTTTCTTTCTTTCTTTCTTTCTTTCTTTCTTTCTTTCTTTCTTTCTTTCTTTCTTTCTTTCTTTCTTTCTCTCTTTCTTTCTCTCTTTCTCTCTTTCTTTCTCTCTTTCTTTCTTTCTCTCTTTCTTTCTTTCTCTCTTTCTTTCTTTCTCTCTTTCTTTCTCTCTTTCTTTCTTTCTCTCTTTCTTTCTTTCTCTCTTTCTTTCTTTCTCTCTTTCTTTCTCTCTTTCTCTCTTTCTTTCTCTCTTTCTCTCTTTCTCTCTTTCTCTCTTTCTCTCTTTTCTTTCCTCTTTCTCTCTCTCTTTCTCTCTCTTTTCTCTTTCTCTCTTTTTCTGTCTTTCTTTCTGTCTCTATTACTGTTAAATAAAATATATAGATTTTGGTACCACCATCTAACCTTGTTTGGTTTTTATCTCATTTAATCTCATCGGGTATATTTTTAACTGTCTAAGGTTTTTTTCTGGTTTATACACAGAAATTTAGCTTTCTTTGCTTTTCTGGGTTCAAATTAGATGGTAACACCCACCATTAACAGTTAATTAGGAATAATGTAGATGGGAGTAAAGTACTTGGTTACAAGCCACATTGTAACCCAGGACACATTAGAAGTGTTCGAAGATGCAAGTTCAATTCAGACAGTGTTGGAGCAACATTTCAGATGCTGTGAGACAAGACCTGTACAGTTTTCAAGAACCTGCCTGTTGTGTTTCCTGAAATGCTCTCAGAACCCCATTGAGGGTTGCTTTGGAAGGAATTGGTCCATTCATAACAAAAGGGAGAGCCCAAAAATGAAGTAATGTGCAACCAATGTAGAAGATATGGGGTTCTGTGTGCTGTAATGAAAAAAGGGGTCTAAGTCATTTGGCTACATAGATCAACCTGGGCCACTATGGCAAGCTGAACATGAGCCTGCAGTGCTCTGGCAGCCAGGAGGGTCAACAACTGTGTGCTGGGGTGCATCAGGCACAGCATCACCAGCCAGGCAAATGAGAGGATTGTCCCGCTCTGCTCTGCACTGGGACAGCCTCACCTGGAATACTGTGTGCAGCTTTGAGCACCACAATATGGGAAAGACATAGGGCCATTAGAGAGTGTCCAAAGGAGGGCAACATTACAGTCTACAGCATCCTCATGAGGGGAAGCTGAGGGACACACCCTGATCTCTCCTCTGTGCTGACCAGTGACAGGACCTGAGGGAATGGCCTGAAGTTGCACCAGGGGAGGTTTAGCTTGGGTATTTGGAAAAGGTTCAGAGGATGGTGGGCACTGGAACAGGTTCCACAGGGAAGTGGTCACAGCACTAAGCCAGATAGAGTTCAAGAAGCATTTGGACAATACTCTTGGGTACATGATGTGACTTTTGGGATTGGTGCTGTGCAGGGCTGGGAGTTGGATTTCATGATCCTTGTGGATCTCTTCCAACTCAGCTTATTCTGGGTTGCTGTGATTTGTTTGACCAGCGCAGTCTGTCTTATCATCTGATTGCTTTTCTTTCTAACTCTCTCTGGGGTTAGAGGGACACTGATCTGTATGCATCTGTGTATGTGTGGGAGTCTGAAAGCAGTGGATCAGGTTGGAGGTTGGAGGGTTTGTGTGTCCAAGATGGCAGCAGCTATCTATCTATCTATCTATCTATCTATCTATCTATCTATCTATCTATCTAATCTCTTCATCCCTATATATCTTTATCTCTATATCTCTTTATATCTCTTTATCTCTATATCTATATAATTAATTTATCTATCTAATATCTAATTATCTAGATTATAATTAATCGATATACTGGTATGTGTGATACACATGCATGTATCATGTGTTTCTGATGAGACTACATCATCAGCCTTGCAACTGATTGAATCTGGGAGCAGGGAGCAGCAACAGTCTTGACTCTCCTGTATTGTTGAATCCAGCATGATATGTTTTGCTGAAACAATAAAGCAGTGTAATGCAATTTTTTCAGCTTACTAGTGAAAGAAAAAGTAAAATTAAACAAAAAATTTTAATGCAAGTTTTTGTCCTGAATCACTACCACTCTTTTCTGCTGGAGTAATTTAGTTCTCTGCAATATAAAGAAAAAGCTATCACATGGAGTCAGCAGCATTGCTATCTTCTTTTCATAATCACAAATGACTTCTTAAAGAGAACCACAAGTGGATTTTCAAGAACATTCACTAAATGAGTGAGCAGAATGAAGCTTTGTTTCGCTAAATAGGGTGAATTTCCCTACTCCTTCTTGGGACTATATCGGGGTGAATCCTTCCAGCATGGTGCAATTTTTGTGGCAATGTTAGAGCATAGAACTAATTTAAAGAACCAATATTCTGCTGGAATGCTCTGATTCAGAGTTCTTTACTTGACACATGGGACAACACTCTGTGCCCATTGTGCTCTATGCACCAGATTTGGTAACTGTCAGCTCACTGAGCACAAACTCTTTCCTTCACTGTCTCGGGGGCTGCCTATGATAAATTTTAAACTCACAAAACATTTCTCTAATATAGTAAGGGACTAGCTCTAGTGTCCTGACTTGCCATTATCTTTCTCATTAAAATAATTATTGCGTCCAGGGTTGAATGTGAACTATTGTGTGTTATGACTGTGCATTTGTCCACAAAGTCATTGCGCTCTTGGAAGCTATTGTGGCTCGTTTCTATAGGAAACCTTCTTATTATCTTGACTGTGAAGGGGAGTGGGGAAGGAGGGAATTCTGCCTTTCCCATATTCTGCATTTATTAAACATCATCTAAAAGAAAACATTTTAAACACATAAAAGCTTTTACATGCACTCTGCATCCAAGGGAACACATTTATTTTTTCTGCTACTTTAGCAGTACGTATGTGGTGATGCTATTTAAAAAAAAATAGGTCAGGACCATTTTCAGCCTTCGAGAAGACTGAACCATTTCACAACGTGCTGGGAAAAGTAGTGGCCTTGCATTTTCTTACATTCCTTCACTACAAAAAGGAGTCTGTCCATGTATATAGAAATCTCCTAAGTGCATAATTTCCTACAAATGTCAGAAGTGACTGGAGATGCTTCAGATTGCTTTAATATCTCTCAGCTAGTACAAAGTCAGCACCAAAACCCCTTTTTATAAGAAGGATTTTCTTATATTTTGTAACACATTGGTTAAATTAAATGACCATGGCAATTAGTTATGGTCTTAATCTGTCTTCTGAAGCATTTTTGTTTAAAATTTTTGGATGTAAATCAAAATTTTCAGGCTAAACATCTGTGCATATCCTCCAGTTACTGATAAAATAAATTATTTGTACATAATAACAAAATCCCCAACTTTTCCTTCCTTCACATCCTCAAAATTCCAACTTGGGCTATTTTGTTTATCATCTGTTTGTATGTATCCAAAATTATTTCAGTCACCTTCTGTTCTGGGAAATCTGTTTCAGTAGTTCACTAACTTAATTGTAAAAAAAAAAAAATCTTCCTTGTATCCAGTCAGAATATACTTTGAATATACTGAATATACCATTCCTCCCTGTCCTATCAGGAAAACAGCCACTAAAGTTTATCCCCATCTTTCTAAGAAGCCCCCATTAAATTCGGAAAGACTACAATGAGGTCTCCTCAGAGCCTTCTATTTTCCAGGCTAAACAACTCCAACTGTCTCAGTCTTTTGTCATAGGAGAGATATTCCATCCCTCCAATCATCTTCATGGTCCTCCTCTGGATCCATTCCAACAGGTCCAGGGCTCTCCTGTGGTGAGGACTCCGAAGCTAGATCCGGTACTCCAGTTTGAGTCTCAAAAGTGCAGAGTAGAAAGACAGAATCAATTCCCTTAACCTGTGGGCCGTGTTTCTTTTGATGCAGCTCAGGATAAGATTGGCTTTCTGGGCTGCAAGCACACCCTGCCAGCTCAAGTCGAGTTTCTCACCCAGTAGCACCCCCAAGTATGACAGGCTGCCCTCAATCCTGTCATTCCCCCGTCTGTATGAATACTGGGGCTGGTCCTGACCGAGGTGCAGGACCTTGCACTTGGCCTTTTTGAATCCTATGATGTTCCCACAATCCCGTTTCTTGTGCTTTTCTGCATCCCTCTGCATGGCATCCCATCCCTCAGGCATGTTAATGGCACCATTCAGCTTGGTGTCTTCTGCAAACCTGCGGAGGGTGCACCTGATGCCTCTGCCCATGTCATTGCTGAAGAAGACAGCAGTGGTCCCAGTGCAGTCCCTGATGGGCATCACACACCACTGATCTCCTCCTGGACATTGAGCAATTCATCACCTTCATTTCAGTATGAAGGCACCTCGTTCCTTTGAAGTTTTACTTCTGAACAGAGGATGTTGAGACAAAAATCAATGCAAATATCCAGTTTGAGACAGAGTCTAACAGTAATGATGTTACTGTCACAGAGAATCATACCTGGCTAATGATATTTGCATGGATGTCAAAAGGCCACAGGACACCCACTGCCTAATTAGCAGAAATAGAGGTTATAATGACCTGATATAGGTTTCACTGCCCACTTCAAAGGTATTTTCATTTTATAAGCTTGGTATTTAGGCATTTATAATTAAAAGGATCAAAGACAAATCAAGATGAAAATAAGGAAAAACTATTTATATATCTAAAAAGAGTATAACAATGCATGGTTATTTATTAATAAATATCAGTGGCTTTTAAGACAAAAAACAAACTAACCTGCACACATGCAGCTATAATGACAATGGGAATATGGATTTATCTAAGATTTTTTTCTCATTTCTATACTGGTGTGTCTTGCCAACTTTACATTGGGCGCAAGACGCCCAACCACTAGATGAAAACTTTTGCATTAATTTTTGAAATTATTTAATGTGAAATGTAAATAAATAATTTATGTTATACACAATATGTATATGTACGCATACATACATATATATGTAACTGTAAAACACACTGCAAACAATTTTGCTTATCAGTTCACTGGAATGTTTGATTGAAAAGTCTTCAGAGTTTAGTTGGTCCAACCTCCTGCACTGAGGCAGGCTCAAAGACACCTGTAAAGATTTTAAGGTATATTATTAAATAAAAATCAATTTCAAATTAAAACAGAAATTATGACAGCAAATATAATGCCTAACAACAATAAACTGCCAGAGTGATTTAAATTAAGTAAAAGAACTACTGCCCCATATCTGTTAAGATCATGGAATACTGACTATTTAGCAAAAGTCCATAGGATTATATTGCTAAGTTTTAAGAGCAATTCTTTTCCTCAAATGAAGAAAATATTTCCTTCTTTGTAAGTTTAATGACAAACTGATTGGAAGTTAAAGAGACAGGAGTGGGGTTTTTTCCCCCCATTTATTTTTTCTATGACAGAAAATACAAAGAGGATGTATAGGATGAGAGAGAGGTATTATATGCTGATTGTAGAAAATCAATCAACCTTTGAAACACAGATAATACTTTGTCTTGCCTAGAAAAACTCAGGCAGAATTATTAATTTTGTTTTGATTCTTAAAAACAATTTAGAGTTTTACTTAAGTAATGAAAACCATCAAAAATGGTATTTCAAATGTTTAAGTTATTTTTACTTTCATTCAAATTTAATTGCAGGAATTTTAAAGTTAATTAAACTTTGCCAACATTTCTCAGCATATTAAAATAAAAAGAAATTAGAAAATGGAATAAATATTTGTGGGGTAATGCAACTACCTAAATGTGAATTGGCAACATATAAATTTCTGGGTAAATAATCTAAACCTTCAGTAGGGCAATCATTAAGACATATGAGGATAGGATTTTTCTTGCCCAACTAAGACTTTTAAAGTCAATGAAAAGCAACCAGCCTTTCTGAAAGTCTGTTCTCTTTCAGAAATTCTCCTTGCTCACTCTGTGTGAAGGGGTTGAATTCATACAAGTTACTCTTAAATGTGTAAGGCAGTTGAGAAGATTCCTACCGACATTTAGTTATTGATATTGGGGGGTGTGAGGCTTGTAGATTTAGAGAGCCTTGAAAGTCATAGGCAAGTCTAATTCCTGATGAAAATCAAGAGTAGACATGAAGTTCCTTTGGTATTTTCCCTTACAGTTCTCAAAAAGTAATTTTCAGAGCTCTTCCATCCTCTTGTGGGGGGATAATAAAATGGACTCATGACTTCTCTTTTTCTTCCTCTTAACATCTATAGTTTAGCTCATTCTCAAATGCTGTTTGTGGACAGGGCTTTCCTTCATGTTTTGGTGTCTTTTTTAATGTGCTATTATCTACAGTAATAAAAAAAACTTATTGGCACAGCAACTGAAAGGATCTTTTCTTATCATTCTTCAATGTAACCAGTCCTTTGATTATCAAAGCTACAGAAAAACAAGACTTTCCTCTTCTGTAGAACTGTCATGACACCCGGACCAAAATTTGACTGTTATTTGACCCAAGCCGGTGTTAACATATATAGTGTAGAGGGGGAAAAGCAGACCCTAGCAAGAGTTAATTCCAGAAAGCTATAGCTCCTATAATATGTCATGCTAACACATATAGCACATTTGCACACTTGAGTGGACACTTTCTGGTGGTTGACAGAAACTATCATCCTTTTTTCTTTGTCTGATTCATTGCTATTAGACTGGTTAGTTCATGTGTCTTTGTGCAAACCCATAAATCCTCAATATTTTTTGCTCCTTCTAGGAAAATTCCTATTTATTTGCTATAATTTTTAGTTAGTGTTATCATTAGCACCATTTGTTAAAAAAAAAAAAAAAAAGACTATGTACTGAAATAAACAGAACCAGTTTTCATTCCTATTTAGTCATAGTTAAAAGAGTAGAAATTGTAAAAGAAGGAAAGACTGAGAGTCTTTCTTCAGAGGATAGATTTCTATGACCTTTTCTTTTATTACTACTTGAACGTGGTTGAGTAGCCTCATTGAAACTATTTAAAATATTCAAGTTAAGTCTGGTACAAGATCAGGACTCTAGCCAAACTCTTCTATATACTTCTGTTCAGTCCAAGGAGTGAGTCTTTGAGTAAAGGCTAAGCTAGATTCTCAAATTTTGGTGCCAGAACTGTGGATAAAGGCTAGGAAGATTTCATCAACTGAAATTGAGGTGTATTAGTGTGACATGGCAGCTAGAAACAGAATAAGGAAAGTTTTACAAAAATTTTATAGGCTTTTAGACAGAAAAGCACTGCTCCTTTGCTCCCATTTTTACACTGGTCTGTAAAATTTAACAGAAAATAAGATCTTCATTATGAATTGTGCTGCTCATCAAATAATCCAGTGGATAAATTAGTGTTTCTACTGATCTGTATAAAATAATTCTACAAAGAAAATTTTGTTTGCAATTTTACATATATTTTCCTACTATTTATGAAGCAGCAAAATAATAATCATGTTTACTCCTATGAATGGCAAATATGCTGTTTCAGAATCAAGGACTTGTTTCTAAACTCTCAATGGAAATTGACTTAATAAGGGAATGGAACTTCTTCCTAAGACTGCTAATAAATGTTTGTAATTCAGCTTAAAATTCTTCCCTTTTTTTCCCCCATCATTTTTTTAACAATGAAAAATAGTCCTTGATATTGAAAGGAAAATGTAACATCATTTGCCATTAGTCAGAAGTGTAACTTCATTAAAGCAGAAGGCCATATAATCCCTACAGGAGCTCTCTGCAGGAAATACTTTATTCTTACTTAGCATATCTGTGAATTCTATCAGCATTAGTGTCTTTCACAATGTTTATTTCTCCTGAATATTTATGAAGGACTGTCCAGTGACCTGCTTAGAATCTCCAGGTTTGTTCTGCCTTAACAATCTCTCAAGTAGAATGCAATCAGAAGACTCATTCTCCTTCAACAGCAGCGATCAATATGGCAGAGGCCAAGGAAATGTCTGCAGAAAAGAGATTTCTATCAATGAAATGGAAGAAAGAAAACAAAATCTAGGATTGGACTATAACTCACAAAAAAAGTCATAATACCTAAGCCATGGCAGTGTCTCCTTAGTTCATCTTTGTGTAATTGCATCACTGCATTATAATGTTCACCACAAAAACTCTTCACAGAAAAAGAGAGTTCCTTTCATAATAAATTTGGAGAGCTTTTGAGATCAGAGAAACAGTGTTCCTTCATGACTTATTGATACATTTTAATTAATAATTTAAAGGTTTGGATTAATTTAACTAGGACCAGAAGGTTTGAGGTTTTTTAGCTGTTTTTTGGCATATATAATTTTAATATTATTGCAACTCTTTATTAAACTTAAGTACTCAGTACCTATTAAGCTATGGGTTTTGTTTTCCTCCTGAAAATTATGTCCCAAATTCCCAAACATGTGCACATCCCAGACACTGTTTGAGAATGTTGATGTAACACTAAGCTACGCATAAAACTTTTTATATAACACTGTCATCTCATTGACTAAATAACCACTCACCCCCCATAGATTAATTCCCCTGTAATAATTAGCATCTAAAACCTTACCAGTCTTTCTCCTTTAAATTCCCCTGGAAGGTTCTACATCCATGTTTGATTGCACATTTTTTATAGTTGTTCATGTTAACTATCATGATGAAGAGCATTATATACAGATAGTCCCTAGATATGCTCAGATAAACCAACAGATTACTTTTTTTCATTTTCAGAGGATCACAAAATGGGACACGTTGGAAGGGATCACATCTGATCCAACCTCTCTGCTCAGGCAGGGTCATGGTAGAGCACCTTTCACAGGATTGCATCCAGATAGTTCTTGAATACCTCCAGTGAGGGAGACTCCACAACCTCTCTGGGCGATCTTTTCCAGTGTGTATCACTTGCACAATAAAGTTCTTCCTCATATTTAGGTAGAACTTCTTGTGCATCACTTTCTGCCCATTGACTCTTGTCCTGTTGGTTGACATCACTGAGAAGAGTGTGGCTCCATCCTCTTGACGCCCTCTCTTAGATACTTATAGACAATGTGGTCCCCTCTCAGTTGTCTCTTCTCAAGTCTGAAGAGGCTCAGCTTTATCATCCTTTTCTTCTATGAGAATTTCTACAGATCCTTGATCAACTTTGTAGCTCTCCACTGGACCTGCTCCAGGATGTCCATATCTGTCCTGTACTGGGCATTCCAGAACTGGACACAGAAATCCAGGTGAGGCCTACCTAGGGCTGAGCAGAGGGGCAGGATCACCTCCCTTGTCCTGCTGGCAATGCTCTTCCCAATGCACCCCAGGATACCTTTGTCCTCCTTGGCCCCCAGGGCGCTCTGCTGGCTCATGGATGGCTTGTTGTCCACCTGGGCTGCCAGATCTCTCTGCAGAGCTGCTTCCCAACAGCTCAGCCCCCAGGCTGTGCTGGTGCATGGGGTTATTCTTCCCCTGGTGCAGGACACTGCATTTGCCTTTGTTGCATTTCAGACAGGTCTTCTCTGCCCATCTCTCCAGCCTGTCAAGATGCCTCTGAAGGGCTGCACAGCTCTCTGGGCCATTCCTCCTAGCTTTGTGTCACCAGTGAATTTGCCAAGGAGGCATCCAAGCCTTCATGCAAGCCATTGATGGGCAAGTCAACAATACTGAGCCAAGTACTGAATCTTGGGGGACCCCACTAGTGACTGGCCTCCATCTAAACTCTGCGTCACCAATCATAACTCTTTGGGATCTGCTGTTGAACCAGTTCTCAATCCACCTCACTGTCCACTCATCCAGTGCACACTTTCTGCCTTTGCCTATGAGGATTTAATGAGAGACAGAGTTGAAAGCCTTGCTGAAATCAAGGTCAAAAATATTCACTGCACTTCTTTCAGGCATCCAGGTAGCTGTTGCATGATAGAAGGCAATCACGTTGGTCAAGCATGATTTATCTTTAGTGAATCCATGCTGAATCCCCTAATCTCCTTCCTGTCCTCCATGTGGATAGAGATGGCCTCCAGAATGAGGCTCTTTGTCACTTTTTCAGGGATTGACACGAGGTTGACTGGCTGGTAGTTCTCTGGGTCCTCCTTCTCACTCTTTTTGAAGACTGGGTTGAAATTTGCTTTCTTTCAGCCCTCAGGCATCTCTGCTGATTGCCATGACCTTTCAAAGATAATCATGAGAGGCCTCATTATGGCATGTGCTTGATCTCTCAGAATTCATGGATGCATCCTGTCAAGGTCCATTTTGCAAAGTAACTCTTAGGAAAATAGAAAGGAAAGATTTTGTCCTGTGTAGAATAGTTAGCAGCAGACTGTCCCACAGGCTACAACTTCTGGAAACTAAATGACAGTTTTTTATCTAAAGCATGGCAATATTACTGGATTTCAAAACAAATATACATGGGTATGTGCAGGTTAAAAAAAAATGGGAAAATTATCAAATGCAGGAGGGTGAGAAGTTTGCCTGAGAACTCTGGATAACATAGAAAGCTCCAAGTCAGAGGTTGTTGAGATTGAAGTGCTTTTTTCTATTTGACTTTTGTTTTATTCAGAGACAGTAAAGTTTGTTATTCTTTGTAAATAAAGACAGTTTTGACTGAAATAACTTGGCTTTATCTTGTTATTCTCCTGAGTATATCAGCTGATTATTTTTCCTTACACATTTGAATGAAAGTTCTTGTTTTCTGAAAACAGAGCCTGCACAGAATATCCTATATTGACACATTCTGTGATTTTTAATATTACAATGTAAGCTTTGGGTTTATATAAATTAACAAAATAAACCAGTTCTGATTAATTTAGAACAAAAAGGACCATATACTACTTCAAGAAAATAAAACAAAAATCCCTTGGCTCTTCATAACTACATGTGGTAAGATGTTTGTTTTCTGTAACACCTAAGAGGCTTAACATGTAGTTTCAAGACTGGCTCAAGTTCTGGTCAGTCCTGCTGTTCCAGCCAAAAAGTTTGTGTACCAGAGAGAAGTGCTGTTATTCTTTCTATTTCATCCAGGTCACAGGTGTCTGTTTTCCATTTTGACAGCTCTTGCTGTCCATTGTCTTACTCAGCTCAGCTCAATTTCTAGATCACCTACAAGGGGAAGAAGGATGTGGAAGAAGGTGGCTGGGATGAAGGAAAACAAGGTTTTTTCACCATCATCCTGCAATTATGAAGACTTACATTATCTTGGAAATATTACTTAATATGGCTTTGAGACTGAGAATTTTATGGCTAGGAAATCTAAAGATTGCTCTTTATTTCTGTAAGCAGGCATCTAAATAAAAAGACTACTTTCAAAACCAGAACAGAAATTCCAGTCACTATAATTAAACCCTGTAGGAGAATCCCTATGAGACCCTCATAAACATTTTGAAAATTGATCCAGCTGTTTTATTTTCCATCACTTCTGAGCAGTATGCCTAACACAAGCCATCCTGACAAAATGCTGCAATGGTGGTTGAGTACTGACTCCCAAAGAGGTTTGATATGCAGAGATGATCAACATTACTTCCTACAGTAGGTCTCTTTCCTTTTGTTTCGCCCCTTTTTTTTTCTAAGTTCGCCATCTAGGTATTGACAGCTTTCATACTGTTTAGCTTGTAAAGGCTGACAAGAACATAGCCCAAGGGTTATATGGCTGTACTTCATATAAACCCTGCAGACTTTAGGTGGTTCTACAGTCAACCAGCCATTTTGAAATCCATAATGCTCCTTACCTCTTGGAGTAGCAGCATACTGATTGAAATATAATTATTCAAGTTTATGAGGAAGGATAATATCACAGGGTTGAGTGAATCCCAGACATTGATAATACAAAAAAAAATGGAATTTTAGGACTACGATATTTCCTTCCAAATACTGATGAGGTATTATAATTTTGAGTGACTGGTATATTCTAGCTTGCTTACAAGGAGGTATCCCCTTATAAAAGATATCAGCTTTGTAGCATTCAGTTACAATTCTAGCTACTATCCTTACAGAACTTATGGTTACCTAGTGAAGAGAAGGATGGCAAGAAAATGGTATTTTTTTTTTTTAAGTAACAATTAGAAGATTTTGAGGAGAAACTATACAAATGAAATCTTGCCTTCTCTGGAGCCTAAGAAATTGCAAATACAATCCTTTTTCTTAAATTTTTTTGGCTGGGGACTAAGTTAATTTTTTGAAGATAGAAGAGCATTCTCTTATCTCTTATCTCTTATCTCTTATCTCTTATCTCTTATCTCTTATCTCTTATCTCTTATCATCTCTTATCTCTTATCTCTTATCTCTTATCTCTTATCCAGCAGTTCAGTAGTTAAAATTTTCCTCCAGAATGTAAGAATCCTGAACTTAGCTCATTTTCTGCCTGATGATTGTTTACATCATCCTCATCTGTTGTGAATATGCCATTTTCTTCACGGAATTTTTAAATATACAGTTAAAAGTAAGAATGAACAGCTTAACATAGTTATATTGATTCTAAAATAATTTCATATTATGTCAAATAATTGTGTAGAAGTAGCTACTAAGGAAGGGAGAGAAGAGCACTGGTAACTGTAAAAGAACAGAGGAAGGTTTCAAACACAGGTAGTATCTACTAAATAGGTTATAGAAATTGCATTTATTCCCTACCTAGTGATTTTACTAATTAATTTTTTAACATTTTTGAAGGAGGATCTGTGAGAATATTTTTTTTTTTGAGACCTTAGGCTGTTAGCCAAGGCATATTCTCAGGCAGTTCTGCTGGAAACTTCTCTGTTGGAAACTGAGGCTGAGGTGAATGTTTCAGCTCTTAAAGCAACATGGACATGGAATCCTGATATGTTATAGGAACTCTGAGATTATTTATTCTAATGAGCTGTTGAGGGGCTACATGGTTTTGGTATACAGAAGACAAACTATCTAGTACAAGAAGGTTATGGGGAAAACTTCAATATCAAAACACTTGCTCATCTAAAGTTTGAGTAAAATTTATAATTTAGTTTCTGAAATATTTTCATGGTCTCTAAAATCTGTTAAAATGTGTAGCAGACCTTTCTATTTAAATTAGCATGTGAAAAAACCCACATCTTCAATGACTGATGTTAGAGGCTATGATTTAGAACTATTTGATTTCAGAATATAAATAAAACTCACAAGGGAATAGCATTGTTTATTTACCTTAGAAGTGACTAATATGATACATAAATAAACAATCTCTATCACAAATATCCCAAGTAATATTTTGTATGGGAAAAACTTTAAGTATTAACAGTTAAATAATAATAATACCTTTAAGTATTAAATAATAATAATAACTTTAAGTATTAACAGTTAAATAAAAATATGAGAAGGAGATAGTATGGAAGCATTTTGTATAGGTTAAATAGAAGATAGTGTTTTAAATTGCACCTTACATCTGAGCTGGGACTTGCTGCTTCAGACATTTTACATCAGAAACACACTCCTATTTCATGATTTCTCATCAGTTGTGTACTAAGGCATGAAGTGCTCCACTTAATACCACAGCTTACACAAATAAGCATGTTTGATTTTGATGAATCCTGAGCTTGCTTTTTGATGAATACTATTGAGACAGCTCATTAAAAACTAGGTGCTTTTTTTTTTTTTCACTTTGGTCACATTACTATCTAGAACAAAGTCAGGCTGCTCTGCAAGAAAAAAAAGTTTTATAATGACTTGGATTTTACCTCTGTTTATTAAAACAACATCAGAGCCATGTACTGCATTTTGTAAGAGAAGGATTGAGATAGTCATGACAGTCAATGCAGTTTAACACATATTGTCAGAAGTTTCACTGTATGCTTTTCTGTTAGCAAGGACAGCTTCAGACAATCAGTAGTTTCTGTATGCAAAGCAGGTCTGGCTCTACCAGTGTTAATAGCCAACAGCCAGGGATTGGTGATTTGGGATCAGGAGAAGCATTATAGCCGTGGACATGGTGCTTGACCCAGACTCACAAACCTTGCAGCTCAGTACAAGTGATGAGGCTACATGGAGGTCTGCACCAGTGGCTATAACAGTTCCACTTAGAAATTTTCTTAAAGCTTGCATGAATAATTTTCTTGCATTGCATCCCTTGTGTGCCCTGAAATCAGTTTTTTAAAACAGAGGGTTTGATGAAAAACGTTTGTAATTTTTTATGCTCTTATTGCAAATATAATCTGAAATTTCTAAATATTTGTTAAGAGCCTTTATTGTTTAGCTCTATTAATTTTTTGTGTTTCAGAGTCTTTCTTAATAGGATTCAATGGAGAAGGCCTAGGAGGTAGGAACATAATCCCCTCCATTTAGTGTGTAATTGAGACAGAAACTTTCGAGTTGGTTATTTGAAAGCAGTGATGAAAGTGGAAAAAATGCTGCAAGTTTTCTCTTAGTTGCTATGTCACAGAGTTTCTGAAGGAAAAGGAAAAAAACCCGTGATCAATATGTCAACAAAACTATTCCTAAAACTGACAGCTTCTGATTTCTCTCTTTTCTGGGCATATTTTGTCCATAAATAAACGTGAATTATGTCACTTCAAGACACTATTTTTAGTGAGTATCATAATTTAGGAAACATGGTAAATTGAAGGACCAAGAGAAACGCACATGTAACTCGATGGAAACTTCCCAGGCCTGAAGATTATTTTGCTGGGGTCAGAAGTCAGTTTTTCTAAAGATAGGACAGCACTTCCTTTTCAGTAAAATTTTGAGGCTTTTTTTCCTTCTTTGAAAAACCCCAGTAATGAATTGAAAAGTTCAAAACAATTCAGATTTCAACTGTTCCACCTTTGCTGCTGCTAATCTGATAGCTAGCATGAAACAGAGCACTAAAATATACTTAGAACTTAGTTACTTAATTCAAACCAGGTATTATTCCACCAGAAGTGTAAGTGAAAAAAAACATCTTTACATATATCTACGCATACTCATCAAGGAAAGAAAGAATCAGTCCTGCAATGTCATGTCAATACAGCTGTAAAATTATTGATTGATAATTGGTTGCATTTTTCAAATTTAAATATCTGTGAAAATTTGTACACATTGCTTTACCTAAGCTGGATATTTTGTTTTCTTTGAAAGGTTGAATACAGTGATGACTGCTGATTTACTTATCTTGGTTTTCAGCATGTGACATGACAAGAACCACAGGAGGTTGAAACATGAAGTGGTACTGTTGGCTCAATTTTGATTTGACACTACTGAAAAAATAATTTCTTCAGTGGAACATTCTTTCACAGACATTGCTGTAAGTGTGAAGCTTCTGTTGGTCTGATTATATATCTTGTATCACTACAATATCTAAGGAATTTGATCACCAAACACTTAAGAACTGAAAACTATCCTCAGCTGATAAATGTTTTTTAAGAATATAACTCTATGACTAATATAGATAGGTATTGAACTACCCAACCCTGTTCATGGAGAGCTATAAAAGTACCTGGGGTGTAGGACAAGAAGGTGAGAATTGAACTGCTAGACTGTGGCTCAGCTCCAAGCTTTTAATAAGCAAGTAGATTTTTGAGAAAGCCAAATACTAAGAATTGATAAAAAAATGGAACCTGCTTTTAAAATTTCTGCTTTCAGGAAGAAATAGAAATGGATGTACTAGATGCTGCTGGCAGTTATTTTCTCACAACATTATTATGTTTGGGAAAAGATAACTTAATGGAGATTTCACAATAAAACTACTTCTGTATGATCTGCAAAAAGGTTTAGCCTATGATTTTGTAAATTATTTATATAACCAATGCTTATTTACACTTTCAGTACAGTGGCGTATGTTAATTTCTGTCAATATTTCTGTTAAGTACTTTCATGAAAATAAAACTTTTCCCTGCTTTTTTCCTATCCAAGGAAAGGACTGTGTTTACCATATTGACAGGATCTGTTTGTTTTTTCACTTGTTCATTTGTTTGCATAGATGCACCCAAGGATGACTAGGTTGTTATTTCCAAAGTAAAACATAAGAAAAAAGCATTGAGATGAAAACTGAAAATTTGTTAGTGGGCAAATGAATCTACAGGTGAGCTTTACCACTGAATTCCCCTTTATGAAGAGATTCACTACCCTCCCAAGGTTTCCTTTGCAATATGCTATGTTATTGTTCCAGTGGGAAGCAACCCAACACAGCATTATGGGCCACAGGAAGGCAGGATATCTTAAGCGGGTCAGTCACAGAGGACTTTGAACTGCTTTCTATAGTTAGTTAAGAGAGTGAAGGATGACCTACATAGCTGAGAGAATTCTGGTGTTTATTTGAAGTAATTGGAGCTTTTCAGGATATATGTCTCCATTGCTAGAGGGAAGCTAAAATAATTAAGTCTAAATCTTGTGTCTAGATCTGTGTCCAAAAGCACAGACTACAGTAATCTCTTAAGAATGTAAGGGGTAGATACTTTATGTTTGACTGTTTTTATTGCAATGTTTGATAGAACTCCTCACAGAAATAAGGAAGCCAAAAAGACCACAAGATTGTAAAACAGCTGTGAGGATTATTATGGAGAAGATAACTCTCTTTCAAATGTTATTCCTACTTGCATCCAGGGCTACCTGGTTATCCTGTTGTTTTCAGGGATGGCAATCACCAAAAAGCTGCAGTAGATACCTGAAATGAAGGAACATAGAGTTTGTGTTTCACCTCTGGATATCCCACATTTTTTTCTTGGTGTCTGGTGATAAGTAACATGAGGGTCTTGTGATTCTTGTGGGACAGTAAAAACAGCAGCCCATACTTTACTGTATGTAATTTAAAGAGGGAAAAATGTAAAATTTCTAATATTTTTTAGAGTCAACTGGATGATTCAAATAAAAATTTGGGGTGCAAATGCCTAATGTAATGGAATATTGCACAGAAACATGACTGCACTTATCCCCTGCACGCAGACCCAAAGCAGTGACCTATTGAAGATTGTGTAGGTCTCTATTTCTTTAATTATGGATGCGAATCTAATGATTCAAGATTTTATTAACTTGTCAATTTTACTTGTTTCTTTGTTATCACGCATTAGAAAAGGAAGACAGATACACTATTGCCCAATACTTTCTGAGAGATCCATATTATAGAACTGTGAGTGATTCAATGCCTGTATTAAGAATCACTTCTATGATGTATTTTAAAGAAAACCAAGATAGGGTAATTAGTTGCATATTCATAAAATATGTAATTTTAAACGAAAATATTTTGGAAGCTTTACTAGTGGCAAATACATTCCAATTTGAATGTTTCTTAAGTTCTGAGAACTGACTTGAACACACTTCTTTGAGGTTTTTGATAACTTTTCACATTGACAAGCCTTTCTGTAATCTCTATGATACTTATCTTTTAAAGGACTACAAATAAGAATGACAAAATGGGCATAATATCAAAAGATACTTGAAAATATCAAATATGATGAAATATTATAGATTATTTTTACTGAGATTAAAAACTGTTACATTAACATTCTTTATTAGCTTTCTTCTCCAGTAAAAAAGTTGCACTGAATGAAATCTACATATGACTTATTATTTTTATTCTTAAAATTCTGATTGAAAGAGAAAAGAAAAACAAGACAGGTCACTGTTTGTTAATTCATGCCTTGAGTGGTGACTGTTGTAGGTGTCTGGTTTTTGAGGATTACAGAGCTGTTTGGCACAATCATAATAAGTGACCCTTACATTGTCTCCACACTATTGATTTTCACATGGGATCATAGGTTTTGTGAGAAAACTGAGCAATGCTTAAGTGTGCATAGGAATTTTATCTTCAAAAAATCTTCCCAAAATATTTACAGTCTTCCATGCTGGTTAAATCTGTAGATCAGGTATCTTGGACTCATATTTTGCCAAGAGATTTACAATTATCAGAACTTGTTCTTGAAAACTTTGTGAGTGTGATTTTGTTCTGTTCTGTATTCTTTTTTTTTTCCTGGTTTGGTCTGGTTGGTTTGAGGTTTTTTTCCTCCCTCATTAAAATCTGGCCTTTGGATTTGCTTTAGCAAATGACTTGCCACACTCATGTGGACTTGAAGACTGAATAAAAAGGTTAATATAAGGAGCAATAGCTTTGAACCACCAATATTTCCAATTTATTAATGTAAGATAAAGTGGCTGAATTTTACTCACTGGGAATACATTTCAATTTTAAAAACAAACAAAAAGCCCAAACTAACAAACCCAAAAAACCAAGAACTTTTAAAATTTAAAAGAGATATGCTTATGTTTAAAAACAATAAGAGATTTGAAATTCTTTTAATTTTCTATTATTTCTTTAAATTTATGCTATTCAGTGATCTATTCTACACATAATTGCTAACATTTATGTGGACATGACATTGATTCACACAATCTACTCAATGTGTCGAAAATTAACTTTGGGAGGAGAAGAAGGAAGAAAATGGAAGTCAATATCCATTTCTACTCATGGATTCAGCCAGCTGTGCCATTTGAATTGTATTTTGGATCTAAGCAGGCCATTCCATGGTACTCATGAAATTTCTATGGCTCAGCCACTTTCAAAAGTCTCTTTAGTGCTGAAAGGAGTCCTTAAGCTTTACAATCCTGTTAAAGCCTTCATTTTCCACTCAGATTAACCTTTATACTTTGAATCATTGGGGTATTCATCCTTGCTTGAAAGAAAACTGAGGACGCTATGGGAAGTAAGAGACAGGAGTTCATCGTTTTGAGGTTTGGCTTTTTTGTTTTAATGTGGGGGAAAAATAAACCTCTCTTTCTGAGCCCTACAAATAAAAATGCCTTATTCTAAGGAAGAGACATAAACTATCAAATGCAATGAAATGTTTTTGTTAAATAATAAGCAACAGAAGCATAAAGAAATAAATATTTTTCATAGAGGTAAAATATATACAACTATAAAATCATAAATATACTGGAGAATTATAATATGAATTTGTAAATTGTATGCAAATAGCTTGAAACCAGATCTACAAAGACATAAATAAAGCAACAAGACTGAAAGGTTTATATGTTGGCTTGTTTATAGAGTAGCACAAACATTTTTCTTTTTTAATTGGCAATTAATTTTCGGCAGCCATCTAGGTACTTTCATGTCAAATTACTTTCCCTATACTAAACAAGATTAGGCATCCAAGCAGCAAAGCATTTATGTGAAAAGTGAGAAACTGACTGTCAAGTAGATATTTTCCACATATAACCAATTAAAATGTTTCTTTTGTGATGAATGGATGTTGTAATTCCACATCTTGTATTTCCACTTTGGTCTGCACACCTGCCTAACTTCATGGTTCTAATGTCTGAAGATAGATAAAGGCAATACTGAGTTCTCTTGCTGTTCTTCTTGCTCTTTAACTCCAGGACAAATGTGGTATACAAGCATCTGTTATCGTGGTCTGAGTCATAAATAATATATTCAACCAGTAATGCTGCCCATACATATTTTAGTTCAGATGAATACCCACAATACAATGGATGAATGTAAGCTTTTTAGCAGGTCATTCTTTGATAATTTTTTTCTTTTGCCTCACTTCGATAGTTTTTCAAGATATCTCTACATTTAGAACTAAGGCTACTGACACATAAGGTATAAAGTAATGTATTATTGATACTTTTCAAATGAATGACATAAAAAGGAAAATATTGATTTTAAAAAGATGTATCATTTTTCTTATTTCACAGAAGACTGATGCAGGTTCATGTGGCTATCAATATTATTTGAATTAATGCATATTCCTTACTATTGATTGCTTTAACAATGATTGTCATAACTGATTTATGGGCACTTAGGCATGTTAAATTTTTAAAAAGGCAAATATCAGATTTGTATATATAGATGGATTGACTTGAATAAACAAGATTGCTAAATGTTAATGACACGGTGTTTGATGGAATTTACATTATTATACATTATGTTCAATACTTTGTTTTTAAAGTGCCACTGAAAAGCCTCAAAGATTTCTTTGAGAAATTTTACTGTAGGACAGATTCTGTTACTCCCATTCATGGTATCATATTCAAAACGTCATACCTTTGATTTCAGTGGGATTTATTATAAGTAAATAAAATACAGAGAAAAGGCTAAATGTACCTTAAAAGTCAAGGATGGCACCTGTTCAACTGGAACCTAAACAGAGAAAATATGTAGGAGGGAGGGAACCCAAAATTTTCATGTGAGTTGGCTGTCTTTAAAACAAAAATAAATCCAGGTCAGAAAAAATGGACTGAACACAGTGATGGAAGTGAGTGTAAAGAATTTATGGCACATAGACGTGAAATTCTCTAGATCAGAGGAAACACCTTGAACTACAAAGAAAAATCCTGGACAGCACAGCACAGACTTGAACTGCCCAAGTGCTCTGTTATAGGGAATAAACTGTTTCAGGGACCATATAGAAGGTATATCAATTTGTTTTCCTGTGTGTATGTCTAAAGGACCAATACTGGCTAAAGCTGGACTCAGAAGAGTGTGCCAGAGAAAAAAGTAGGGATTAATTTCACATTAAATTCAGTGCCTATAGAGTTGTTGCTAGTTTTCTAAGATGAATCAATTCACCCACACATAATAAATGGAGAAAAGCACCCGAAGGACAATGCATCTAAACTCTAAATGGGTTTGCAGAGTAGGTGATACTTTTGAACCCTTTTTTCTTCCCATTGACTGGAAAGCAAAACCAAGATGATTACTTTAGCTTTACTAGACTATGTGAGCAAATATTTCAAATTAGATGAAATTAATTCCATTTATTTGGAGAGTGCTTATAAATGTCCCAGTAAGTAAAAATGCCTGAATTCTGTTAGGAGGCAAGGAAATTAAGAATGACCAGGGTTTAAGTTAGAAGCCATCACAAAAGTCTGCAGTATGTCCATCAAAGCTGTTTCACTAGGGCAGCTACCACATTTGCTTTACACCAGTTAACCAATCTTTCTGTCAGAAGAAATCTTGAACTAAGCAGAGGAGCATTTAAGAAATCTTTTGCTCCATCCAAACCCTAACTGAGAGAATAACTTTTGAGTTTATCTTTAATCATGTCAGTATCTTTTAATTGTATCATGCTGTATTTAGAGATAAGCATTCACTTACATTGCTGTTTGTTTTGTTCATTTATTTGCTTTGGTTTCAGTTGTTTTGGTTTTTTGAAGAGACATATGTAAAAATTTGATCAAGGAAGGAGCTGTAGGGTTAGGGAAAGAGCATGGTTAACTTTTTAACCATGCATTTTTTAAAAGATAATGCCTCAGTTCAAAATCTCGAGGGGCAACTATACTAAATTCACATGGGGTTTAACTGTAAAAATATTTATTACAGTTACTAATACACAAAATGTCTAGACTGACTTTATATAAAAACATTTGGATTTTTTTTTGTTGTCAGCATCTTTTTAAATTACAATTAAAATATTTCTAATATGTAATAAGTTCACATTTAGAGCTCAGTTGCATCCTACTCTTACCATAGTTGCAACAAAGCAGCTGACATTTGATAATCCTTGAGATCCTCTGAGTTCTGTCACTCTCTCATGACCAGGATTTGGACTAAAAAGATTACAAAGAAACTTATCAGCATTTTTTTATTCACAACTTATTTTCTATGTAATTGCATAGCAAGTGCAGCACAATTACAAAAAAATGCTTATCTCAGTTGAAAAAGTAAGACATTCTTCAGCTAATACTGTGAGAATCATGGCAATTGCACTACAAAAATTTAATATATAATTAAAAGTATGTACTGTAGGTTTTGTTTAGTAGAAGGACAGACTCACAGAAGCTGTCACCTTAGTTTTTAAACTTTCACAGCATTTCATGCTATGATGAATAAAATTTTATTTTCCTTTATATATTCAGACCATACCTTTCCCACACAAGGGATAAATTAATCTTTGCAATGTATTTAAAATCTACACCAGAAAAAAATGTAATAGCCATTGGCAAAGCATGTTTAGAAGACAGTCTTGAAAGCTGGTGGCATGATTCAGAAAAGCAGTTTGTTTCCCAGTGCACACAGACTTTTTTCCTGTCTCTTATTCTGCTTTTGTGTCAACTTCTAGGCTAAGGAACCTGAAAGCAACTCTTGCATCCCACGATCGTATATTCACACTGGTTGTATCCTAAATTTATGTTAGGTGAGACATGGATGTCATGTACATAGAAATGTACATTTTACTATGTATTGTTGCTGCTACTGTTAGGAGTTTTCAATCAGCTTCCAGAGAGAATAAATTTTGAGAATTTGATTAGATAGCATCCATAGATGGCTCTAAAACCTGGGAAGCCTCGACAGTGAAAGGAATGGAATATCGGGGTAAAAGAGTAAGTCTAGATCTAGTCCAAGACCTTGAGACCACTATGGCTTATCTTACCTGACTGTGAAACAAGGGCAAGAATTCTTTTCCTTTTTCTCAAAATGAAGACAACTGTATCAATACTAGCAGTACAGAGTCACAGGTTAGAAGTAAACAAAACTTACTTATTTCTACATATCATTGCTCTAGTAGGGTCCTAAATGGCTACAGTAATAGAAAACAGTCTCTGTGAGGCCTTCAATACACCCCCTGAACAAATCTAATCCTTACATCTGAGAGACTCATACCAAGTAAAGTCTCTCACAAAAATTACTAATCCATCACTACAGCATTTCAATCATGATACAGAATATGCTGCAGTCTTAGCTAGTTTGTACATCTTCTCTGGAGGACATTTTTTCCCCTCTGCCACAGGAACTGCCATTTGAGGAAAATCACAAATTTCCATTGAAAAAGTAATTTCTCCATGGATAATTATTTACAAGGAAGAAGAGGTATATGAGCCCTTCAAAAGCAAGTCTTTATGATGGATGAGTTAAATGCAATTTACTACTGATGCTAACAGTGCAAATGTGGAGTAAATGGGTTTGTTGAACTTTAACTGAGAGTTCTCCATGTATACTGTAAAAGTTCCTAAAAGTTACTGTTCTGAAACCACATCCATACAAGAGAAGAAAATACTCTCTCCCTCTTCCTGATGTGAAAAGCCTTCATCCCTTCATGTGCCACAGCAGCTTGGAGAAGGAAAAGAGGTTTAAGATTCATTAAACTACCATTATTCACTGAGTCAGTGATGCTACATACTGTGGTCTTTGCTCTGGTGATGATCTAAACTACTGTGCTTGGCTTTGCATTGAAATAGGCCAAGATTATCTATTGGATCAATTACTACACTTCAGAGAAAAGGGACATAACTTGTTTCTGAGGAGTGAAAATTTCTGAGATTATATTGATTCATTTGTGATTGTAATTTGAAATTATTTAGCAAACTCATAAGAAATCCTGGACATAATTGATGAAAGCCTGGAAAACAACATTTTGTTTTACAAACTGGAAATGAAAATCAAAAAGATGAAAAATAAATTTTCTGAGCTCCAGTTCAAAAATGGACCTTATAACAGCAATATATGCTATGCTTACAATATTAATCCATTCTGATTACTAAAAATTGTATCATTTTTGAATTATAGATGGATTCAGGCACATAGACAACTGACCCTTTTCTAATCAGAGAAAAAAAAAGTAAATCCATAGAGACTTTATCGCATAAAGAGACATCAAGATTGACTTGAATGATGCCATTAATATTTTTCTATTGCTCTTGGAACTTTGCTTAATACACCCAACATATCCTGTTTGCCTTTTTGTCACAATTGCATGATGCTGATATGTCATGATAATTTCTGTGGTTCTGATACCATTCTAAAGACAGCTTTCATTGTATAAACACTGAGAACAGTTATTTTTGTTTTGGGCTGGAGTCCATAGTTATTTTCAAACCTGCAAACACATTAGACTTTTCCAGTCCAACTGAATCTTTCTCAGACATCCTGCACCAAATAATGCATGACCTCCTCGTTTCACAACATAAGGATTTAACATATGTTGTTTACAGTTATATGTTACCTTCACCAGTATAACACTCAGGGGAGTGAGGGGTTTCATAGTATATGTTTTAGAAACACTGAAGTTTTCTGCAATTTCACCTTCTTAAGTAGCCTCTGACAAACCTGCCATGAGATTATAAGAAGCAGAGGACTCTGGATAAAGCTCAATTTTATATTGCATTGCTTTCACTTGCAAAGGAACTCAAATAATAACTTCTAAATTAAACAGCTGTGGAGATGTTAAGGTATTCTCCATGGACTCTGTGCTGTCGTCTGCAAGATGATGATTCTGGAATTCTCAGGTATTGTCCCCATGAGGTGCTTTTTGCACTGACCTGTACATCTTTTCTGTGTATGTCCCAGTTTCTCTGCTCAGTGTTTGTCCTTGAACCAACAATAATTGGCACTGTGAGACTGTGTTTCATAATAAAAATATACAATCTGTAATGTTACCTACACAGTACTCCTTGCTCTTCTCCTGGTGTATTTGTAGTTAAACAGATTTTCTCACACTGTTTTGACCCCTTTCCATCTTCAGTAGCAGTCCAAATGAAAACAGTAATATCAAACTTATATTTCATGAAAGTATAAACACTTAGTAGATTATTTGTGTTTTTTTAATTTTGTATGCTATGCATGATATGTCTCTTCAGACTTAAGAGTTGTCCCTTTTCTTTGAAATCACTTGTCTACTGCAAATGCTTGTCTTTAATTCAGCAACTTATTAATGGCTGGGTTTTCTGTTCTGCTTTCTTTAACCAGTTTGTAAACATTCTACAATCACTATCAACTTCTGAATTAAGGTAAATTTGTAGAATTTCTGCAATTTCAGCATTGATTTAAGACTGCGTTTTAGTGAAACAGCAGAAGATATGCAACAATGTTTAGGTTCAACTCTTTCTGCACTCCATAAAAGTGCTATCTTTTTCTCATCACTAATATAATTATTGACTATATCCTGATACATTTTTTCAGTAGAGGTGTTTCAGTCCTCTACTGAGCCCTCAAATGAGAATGTGTTCCCCAGGCAGAGAGTTTAACTTCCTTTTCCTTCCTTATTTGAACTGTACTGCACCAGTGCTGCAGGATGTGGTTTTAGTTCTACTTTTAATCTCCAAATAATTTGTCTTTTGCTGTACATGTGGAATAGGGTCTTGTGTTTGTCAGTAGTTATTGTGTATTGCTTGCTTGCGGCAGGGAATCTCAAATAATGGTATGTATTACCTGTGTAGGAGTGCACACAGTGTGTGGCTATCTCAGGGCTGCAATCCCCACAGCATGTGACAAGCAGATAACTCCATGGCTCTTGAAACATTGTTGGTCCTTTGAAAATATGTTCATTTCACAGAAGGAGCTTGTGCTATCCAAAGCGAACACCAAAGTCATGTACCACATAGCAGACATTAAAAAATATCCAACACTCTCCTGCATCTAACTTACAGAAGGTGTAGGCTACAGTTTGCCTTTTTTTATATTTACAGCCCAAGAGGTGTTTTATTTGTAACTAGGAACCATTTTGAGGTAATAAGGGTAAGCTACAAGGATGAAGCTCAACAGCAAAATAATAACCACGTTTTATGTAGGCCTATATCTTAAAGGAAGAGAGAAATAGTCATATATTTTGCACTTATTAATACTGAGAGATTCTATATGAAGCATCATACTTATTCAATTCTCAACCTTCTTCTGAGTGGGACGGGATATTTGGGTGTACATTAATAGTCTTAATTTTCAGGAAAAGACTGGTTTTGTGGAACTGCTCTGTTATAAAGGATGTGTTAGCATGTCAGGTTTCTGAGAGAGAAAAGCCTGTGGATAATTGTTGAGACCTTTAAGCATTAAGTACTTAATAAATAGAAGAAAAACTATGCTTCACCTCTCACTAAGTTAGCTTCTTTAAGAGAAGCACTTAGCTGCAAAAGTAAGAGGTCTAAATGGGCACTGCCATCAAGGAACTAGGCTATCATTCTATGTAATACCTTCAGAAGTATTTTGGTCTCCACATTTAAACAAAGGAGGCTAAAAAGGGAAAGAGCCTTTTATGGTAGTGAAGCCAAGCAGTTGGGATCCCTGTCCCAGTATGCAGGCATTGACAAGGAGATTGGGAAAAATACAGAAATTCTCAGCCTGCATAGGCGACTTGTCAGGTGGGAGGGAAAAGTATTTTCTCAGGGATGGGCTGTTACTGAACCAAGATGCATGGAACACCTAGGAGCAAAGTATCCAGCACCTGAGAGAATTAGCTATGCTGGAGGTACTCTATAAGGATTCAAAGAATGAGCAATCCCCTTATAAACGCAGGTGAAGTTCGGTGTATACAAACCACATGACAGAATTTCCTTCAGAGTGTGCCATAGCCATATAGAACTCCTTGGTAATGATGTCTTGGAAAGAAGGAGAACAAAGAGTGGATCATTTGGTTACCAAGCTCAGCTACATGAAGAGAGTATCTCTTTCCTGACACAGCCTTGAGCATGGAAATACTGTTCAAGGGTCTCCAGCAATTTAAAGAAGTGTCCTGTCCCCCAGCAGTAGAGAACAGACTCTCTGCTACTGGGATCCCTCCCTGTTCAAGACCAGCTAGAATCTCTCTAAGCACAGAGAGAAATTAGGTCCTCCACATCATAAGTTTGCTTTTAACACAGATAGGAAGAATGGCTCACCACTGACTGCAGAGGGAGCCAGGAAAACCAGCTTAAGCTACACACTTAAATTTCAGATGTCTTAATTTAGGTGAGATTAATTTCTTCCCATGAGTGAGAGATTTCTTAATGACTCTTTTTAAACAGGGAAAAACCTAATATCTTTCTATGCCAGAGATATTATTAGGCCAAATTAATATTCTTCAAGTTATTTTCATCTTATTATCTTGAAGGTATTGTCAAAATCCAACCTGCACTTACAATACCACAAATTTAATACTATTGTAAGTTGGACAAATACGTATTATTGAATAACTTGTTAATACATGAATAAAGTAAAAATTTCATGTTATAAAGTTTATTGTCTTTCAAGAGCATCCTAGATATAATATAGTTAATAATGAACTACGAAGCTTAATAGCAAACTATATCTATGTCAGCATTTTTATGAGTGGATTTATTCCCCTTTTATCCCTTTAAATTATCTAATAGACATATTAATCGAGAAGCCCTTTTTTTTTTCCATTGAAAATCCACACAGAACTGGCAGATATGACACTACCTGCAGAGAACCTCCAAAGCAACAGATAAATTGAGGTAGGATACTCTAGTGATCTCACATAGGGCTTGTGTTTAAGCAACTGAACCATGCTATCATGAGCTGCCACATGACTAAAATCATGGAAGAGCTGATGGAACTGTAAAGCATTTTCTGAACATATTAAATGTGTTTTGTTTTCTCACAATCAAGCCTAGATTTTTACGTTTCTTCTCTGATTATTCAATTACAATTTTTATACTAGCAATTAAAAGTTAAATCCCAAAAATATTTGGTTTATCTGATAAGCAGCAGTGGGCCTACTGTGTGTCAAAATTACCAGAGCCCAGATTATCACATGCAGCCTGAATTTACAATCAGTTTTTGCACCGAGTTAATAAGCGTTCATGGTGAAGGAACATCCACCCTTGAAATCACTGATGAAATATTTCTGTAAAGCCAGTTGTGGAGTATTTGCAAATGTAGCGTGTTTACATGATAAATACACAGCTGCAGAGTGCTCTTTCCCACAGATTGGACAGAACATCTCCTAATGTATCATCCTGCCTTTGATGCAATAATTGTATCACCTGAAGAGAGGAAAGAGAATGAGCTTTACCTGAGTAGGCATGCAAATGGTACAAATTCCAGTCCTAATTGCTAACGAATCAATTTTCATTGCAAAAGTCAGAACAGAATGTTTGCGGTACATCCTCTGAAGTTCTTTCAAGTCATATTTTAACTTATTTACTATATTGCCTTGGGAAAATGATTTCATATGCTGGCTTCTACAACACAATATGTAGCCACATGCTCTGTTAGTCAGGAGCTACTATTCAATCTTCTTGTAAGCTCTTATACTGTATGTTGAAACACTAGTGCAGTCGACATGTTGCTTAATTGCTGTCTAAGTCCTAATAACCTCAAAGAGAATAAGAGCAGCTACTGGCAATTTAACAGCACTAACATTGCAAGATGAATCTAGGTAATGGATATAACATGTGAGGGACCAGTGGGCTAATTTACTTAAAACAAAATGTGATTAAATGATCTGAATACAAAATATCTTCAGCAGGTCAGGTGCTTCTACACCGCGTGACAAACTGTTGGATGGATGCCCAAACCAGCTCTGGAAAGCTAGTATTTCTAAACTGTCAGTTCAAAAAACAAATGCATTATAGCCTGGAGCAAGCTTCACATTTTCTGAGGCAAAGGTGAGTCAGAAATACTGCATTAAAAGTGCGGCTATGAAGCTCCGAGGAATGCGATCAAAATAAGATGCAAGTGAGAGACAGAGGATATAGGAATTACTAAAGTATGATTTGTCTGATATATTTAGATGTTTAACTGAGAAGAAGTGGATTATACTCTGAAGTGCACTATTTATTTCCTTGGAGTATAGGTGAACCACACATACGTATACAAAGATAAATCTGGCTTGATTCATTCGGATGCCACAACAGTTCACAGATGTGACACACAGTCTTAGAAGGGCCAGTTCCCTTCTGCTGTGGTAGCCATGGGCCAGATGGAAGATCTGGAACATCTCAGCTGGTATCACTAGCCTCTGTTGTAAAAATAAACTCAACAGCACAGTGTGTGGAAAAATGAGATTGTATACATCCATATCTCAGTCACTGAATGTGAATAACTATTGGAGGACTCTATTTCCAAGCACTCTTTATATTCTACTTCCTTGAAGGAGAAGGGATTTTGTTGTTTAAGAATCTTAGTATCATTTCTTTCCTAGATCAGTAGCAGGTGCTACTTCTGAATGTGTACTCATAGGTGTTTCATTTGAGAGAGCTGGGAGCAATAAGTACACAAAAATCCAATGCCTTTTGCTGAGTTTTTCTTGACTCCTTCCTCCTGCAGTGAATTACTGTCTGAAATTCAACTTCAGCTAAGTTTGGATTTAACACAGAGACAGGTCAGGCCTGAAACTTTATGAAAACTAATATGCCTTCTGGTAAATGTAGCACAAAGCAGCAGGTGAAGAGAAGGCTGCATTCTAGCTAACCTTATTAACTCCCACTTGGGACAGATCTTCTCCATTTTCTGCTAGATTTTACGTGGTACAAAGTGTGTTTCTGCATTGTGCTTTTGAATGTTTTGATGGGATCATTTTTCAGACTGCAACAATGCTAAGATTGAATTGTAAGCCTTCTCAACTGAATAAAGTGCCCAGGATTTAAGTGAAAAAGAGCAGACATGAAAAAAATGGCTCAACTCAGGCCTGGAATATGCAGAACTGAAGAAACCTTCTCAGGTCTTTGTAGAAATCTGGATTGTCTCTTCGCTAAGTTCTTGTTTCTAGGAACTTTTTTGCTGAAAAGCAGCAGCAAAAAGGAGATGGACTGCAACACACAACTGCATATTTTATCAGTCCCACAGTATCCAAGGAATATGCATCCTTTACATTCATTCATTAAAACTTAAAGACCTCTCAGGTTCGCTGACAATCATTAGTGGGGATGAGAGACTTTTATTTATAAGCTCTGATTTAATTCCTTGTGAATACAGTCCATCGTACTTGATGTAGACAGCAACAGTGAGCTGGGCAACTGTCTCCTCCCTGTGTTAGCAATATTACAATGTGGTTCATGAGCTGATTTTGCCTCTGTCCTCTGTAAAATGTGAATTATATTTACTTCTCTTTCAAGTGAGTGGAAACTGGAGATAAAGATGAAATTTTGGGGTTTTTCTTAGCTGAAACAACCCAGAAAATGCTTGTATATATAAAGCATTTCCCTTTGAATACAAATACAGAGGCTCTTCACTTACCAGTAAATAATGAAGAAAACTTTAAAAAAATATATGACAAAATGGTTCCATTAGTAGTCCTGCCACCTAGGAATAAAGTGTAATCATTATTTGTTTATGTCAATCTTAATGTGGGTTGTATGTTCATAATGCAGTATTTCAACCTCCTTGTGTTTTAATTGTCATGTGAGAATGGTAATTCTCATGGTGTGAGAATACTGCACAGAATTTTAGCTTGAGATCTACTGTGTGTTGCCAACATTTCCTTAATTTAGTAAGGCTTATAAAAGTAAGACATAGTTAAGTTGGCATGATTTCTCTGCCACTACTATATAGTGGCTACGTTTTATCACCTTACTTTCCTCTAGGTGCTTGCACACTGACTGCTTTAATAAATGTTCTAGCAATTTACTAGCTATTGAATTTAAACTTGCTGTTCTGTAATTTCCTAGATTGATTCCTCTGCTGTTTTAGTGGAGGCTATCCAATATTTTAGGGAATCCATTTCCCAGAAAGGAAAATGTAACGCTCTGAATGCTCTTCAGCATCACCTTTTTTATCTCAGGTGTACTCTCATGATTCTCTAGTCAGTTTTATAATATCTGTGCATGGTATGAACCTCTGCTGTAGTTCTTGGTCCTTGGTTCCTTTGAGTTAGGTTTTAATCCATAAAAATTCTATTGAAATGACTTCAGTATGTGTAAATTGCCTAAACACCTGAGAAGAGAATGAAGTTTTAGGAGCTCTGGGTATGAAATCCTTCATGTAACTGAATAAAGTGGGGTCACAAACTCTAAAATATGACAGAATTTGCCATTCTTTGTGATGGATTCCTTGTTTTATTTGCTTCCACACTATAGAATGTAAATAATCGACATAGAATGTAAATAAACAATAAATTAAAATTAAATAATATTGTTTATATTAAAAATTTCTGATGGACAGAGCATTTCTTTATAATTCATATCAGAGGTAAAAAGTTGTGGTTCAGATAAATTCATCTATATTCCAAGTAACTTCCTTTTTTTATACCTCTACTCCCAGGAGAAGAGGCTTGTACCAGCTGCTGAGCAACAGAAGGTGATGAAAGGTTTAACACCAATAAAATACTTGTGTAAGGACATAACCTTATAGAAAAATTAGAAAAAAAAAAAAAAGGAATTTTAGGCACCCACTTATTTCTATATTCCACTACAGGTGTCAGCTATTGGTTGGTACCAGAACCTGCCAAGCTTTCCCATGTTTTCACACACTCAGTAAATACTGAGTATCTTAACTATAAACTTCCTTATACTGCATCCCTCTTTGGTAAGTCCCATAGAGCTATTCTTTTGTTTGGAAGTGGGTTCAAGAGTCCAACCAATAGCACAACCAGAAGCACTCACTGTGGGAAGATGCTCTGTTCATGGCCCCAAGATCCTTTAGGGTGGTGTTTTACCAACTACCTGCTGATTCCTATCTTTCATCAGGGTTACACTCTCAGTCTATTTGTGGAAGTCTTTTTTAGTTTTATCCTATATGTTTGAGGACATCTGAGGCCTTTCCATGATTTTGCAGTTAGTGAAAAGATGAAGAATCAGCATCTTAATTTTCAATCATTTTGATCATCCTTTTTTTTTTTTTTTTTGGGTCTCCTATGATAATTCTATGTATTTTGCATTAAATGATAATTTAATAAAAATTAGAAAAAGTGCAGAGACCAGTGATCTTCAGACTAGGTTGAGAACTGGCAGTCTTGAGGTCACAGAGATGCAGCTCTGAGTGAAGCATTTTAGTTCTTATGCAATGCTGATGATAAATCATAAAGTCTCGACTAAGGGAGTCTCACATGATGGTTTTCATGATGCTAGAGCCTGGACAAAATAGTTATTTGAGCAGTTTTGAGACTAGAAGCTTCAGGTTATAAGTAAAGTTACATAGATTCAGTTTCTGGTTGAAGAAATTACTCATTACTTATTTAATGAGAAGATAAATTGTTTGCTGATAACCAGAATTCAAGTAACATTCAATTAAAGGTAAAGCAGAAAAAGAAAAGGCAGCAGAATTTATAATATGGTTAACACTTGGACTTCCTAATAGTCAAAATATTTGTTTCTAAATAATCATATGGCCTTTTCTGCTTTTGCTCTGAAAGAAAATATGATTTCAATCCTCACATGAAATTCAAAGTCAAAACAAGGATAAGAATCTGTAAGAAATTGCCCTGTATGAACCAAACCTGACAATTTTTCTCAGTCCTTGCCTTGGCACAAGCTTCTTACGTCTATGCAAAACATGTTTGAGAAATTATCACGTCACAGAGTTATTAAGTGAAGTCATCTTGTGTTTACTCTGCATACATGGATATATGCATTTTTTTTCATATGAAAAAGAATAGAAAATTAACCAGTCCAAGTGCCTATAGATTAAACACCCTGCTGTAACTATTGATGTGTACTTTAAATTTTTTTATTTCTATTTTCTATATGAAAGCATCTTAAAAATGCAAGTTACAAAGCTAGAATTCATGCCCATTATAGATGTAGTAATAACTTTCTAATTAGAGAATTCATTGCTACACTGCATAATCAGCTTGTTGAAGACATGCATTATAGTAAAAGAAAAAAAAAAACAATCACTCAATAGTAACATAGCTGTCCCATTAAAGTCTTGATTAACTTTATAACAATAATGCAATATCATTATACTTTCATAAATTAGAAGACAAATTGTATTTATGTCAACTAATGCACTTGTATCTTTTCAAAAGGATGCATGTTTAATTTAAAGTAAAATAACTCCAATGACAATAATTTCTTAAGTAGGAGGGTGACACATATCAACTCTACACAAATATATAAACTAAATATTTCAATATATCCACTATATTATAGAAGTGCTTCAAAGAAAGATGTAATTTATAATATCAATAACTATATATATGTGTGTGTGGGTGGGTGTGTGTGTGATAAAAAATGACACAGAGTAGCATCAAAATCAGTAGATATGAGCAATGACAATTGAGATTATCTATTGCAGATAGGCTGACCTATCCAAGTTGAGTCCCACTGCTCCTGTTTGGTCAGCAGGCACCTTCTACCATCTGTTTTACTTACATTGGCTTAATCTTTTCTATCATTATATAACAGAGATATGGCCAGATGGCTATTTGGATCCAAAATGCAGTCTGGAAATCACAGAATTTACGAGCTCAGATTAAAAACTCAGATTAAGTTTATGAGACTTTAAAACAGGACAGTATTGATAGCTAAACATGCAATTTGTATGGATATTTAAGATTAAGAAAACAAAGACTGGCTTCCATATAGCAGAATTTTATATCTAATATCAAAATTACTGAATGAAATGTTCATATGTTAACTAAAATCTAGGGAAAAATTCTTAAAGACAATCTCAAAAAGACTGTATCTATCAGTTTTAGGAAGAAAACTCACCTCACAAAAAAACCCCAACTTCTACATCATTGCTGTCTAACTATTCCAATAACATTTTTGAAACTATATTGCATAATATCCGCTTAGAAATTGAATAACAAAATTTTTTTTTACAATCATTAGATAATCAACCAGTCATTTAAAAGACTCTGTACTGAAGTTCAGTTTCAAAGAGGCATATGACCATAAGAGAAAGACTGCAGACACAAAAAGAAGGCTGGGTCAAAGCCCCAGTACATATCTGAGAGCCCACATGGCTGGCAATATACTTTAAGGTGCAGCTAATAAATATTTGTCCACACTTTCTTCTCTCTTTAAGAAAGCATAGAGTTCTAAAATTTGATATGCTTTCTATTATGTTTATATAGTACCTCATATATAGGATAGAAGGAAGATCCCAAATTTCATCTTGCATTAAAGTGAATCTTTTTAAAGGAGAAAATAAAGCATTTTATCAGCAATTTTTTCAAGAAATTATCTGTTAAACTGAAAATCTAAATCACATTAGAGTAATAAAACGTATCTGTTAGCTATTTTTTTTTTTGCCATCCCTTTCCCAGATTGTTCTGCAAAGCATTAATTCTGCCTTATCCTTGGAGAAATCATTTCGGTTTTTTCCTCCCTTGCTTTCAGCTCATAGAGATATCTTTGGGAGAAATTTTGTTGTTATTTAGATTTTTTTGGAAGTGTTACAGAACAGAAACCATGAGCTAGCTAAAAGCAATGGGATTCTAGTGAATAAGACATCACATCAGTATCCTAATCATTTCACAGCCTAAAGACAACTGCCGTGAAGCCAACAAAAGAGCAAGTAGAGCCTGCCAATAAGCCAGATGCTACTGCTGAAAAAGAAATTTCTGCTGCTTAACATCTGGGCACTGTGAATACCTTTCAGAAATGAGGGAAAGAACTATTCTACGCTGAGATACAGAGAATGTTTATTAAAACATGTTTCACCAGCAGATCACTCTTATTACAAAACTATCATTAGAAGGTATTTATTTTGTAGCTGAATTTTTTTAAAAAGAAAAGGGATGTAGAAAAACAGTCTCTATACTTTAAAGCAGCCCTTGTGCTCAGTTTGAATTAGCAAGGGTGATTGATAGGAATCTTGAAATCAATATGGAAGCTAATGTGCAGGTATCACATGCTTGATTTTGTTTGACTTGTAAGCATGGCTTTACTTGCAATGTTAATGCATCTTCCTCAGGTCATCTGGAGATGTTTTTTTTTTTTTCCTAGCAGTCCCATATTGGATGCAAACTTTATCAAAGATTTTGACTAAAACGCGATTAAGTGAATGCTGCCCAAGGCATTTCTTTAAGGACTGTAGCTTAAAGAACTTTTTCTACCTATGTAGGAAGAGAGGAAATGAAATTTTGGGCATAAAGATGGATGTTACATTGCATTGGCATTTTCTAGAACAAAAAGAACAAGCAAATAGGGTTTCTGGATATTTGACACTTCCCAGTCTGTTAAAAGACTAGTTCAAGCAAATTGGCACTGGCTTTCCATTACCACAGCACACACTTTGAATAAAACTTTTACAGAAACATGAAATCTTAACAAGCCACAGTTTTGATCTGATAGAGAAAAAGTTGTTACATGAAGTCTTTAAATAACTTTTCATTCACTATTTATTTTATGTGGGAAGCAGAATAGTGGCAATGAACACCATTATGAAATTCTGGTATAGCTGAGCCTAGCTCTATTGTCATTGTCATTATGGCATCACCAGCATTACCATGATGCTTTAGGGTACACATACCTGGACTTATATCCTTTATGACTTTGATTTTATGTCTAGACTACTAACACCTGCATTCTAGATCATTATCTAAAAAATAATATTTCTTAAACGTATGCATTAATCTTTTCAAGTAAAGATGGTGTCCGATAAAGCAAACGGTGCAACATTACCTTTTTTCAAATGAGTAGAAATGTATCAAGAACAAATTCTATCTAGTTTCCAAGTAAGAGTTTTATGAAATACTGACCAGGGAAAAGAAAACTTACCACAGTTCAGGAATAACACTCATAGCCTTTATTTTCACATCTTAGTCAGAATTTTACATCTGAGTAATTTTTTTTTCCCTTTGGGTAATATTTTACAGCCATTGACCTTAGAACCAGACTATTTATTTGTTGCTTTTTTTTTCCTAGTGCAACATGCACAAATTCATGTTTCCTTTAGTGTGAGAAGCACAAGGCCAAGTAGAAGAATAGTGAAATGGTTCCCAAATGCTGAAAGAAGTTGAGTAATTTTAAAAACCTCGAATCTTAAGTGGACTGCAGCAGCTTATGTATCCTGTTCTCAAAAAACTGCTGGTTTAAGTCATAGAGCTCTTGTAAAACCATTGCTAGATGTTCAATATAGGAAAATTCCCCAAGCTGAACAACAAGCTGTGCTATAAAAATATATCTTTATTATTAATAATTATTTAGGTTGTGCAACCCTATGTCAGCCCATTGAATTGTGCTTGGATCTTAAGATGATAGAATCCAGTCCCACAATCCAGACCTTGGTTACCACACACCTTAGGTGAGGAATCTCACTGGTCCATATGAGGCAATTGCCTACTAGTCAAATTTTACACTTATGCAATATTTTTTGCTCTTCATTCAATTATAGATCTTCATTAAAGCCTCTTGGAAGTACCCATGGTAGGCTGGAAAGACCAGGTAAGGACTACAACATGCTACTTGTGTAAATATGAAAGGAAATGTAACCATTAGGATTTTATAATTTCTATAAGATTTGTTGTTGAATAAAATAGCATTTCAATGTACACTGTTTATATTTTTAACAGAATTAAAATTTTATTCATTTACTTCTAAATGCTGCTTCCATTTTGTAGGCTCTGTCATTTGCAGCAGATGAGTAAATATACTTACTTGACTTTGAAACTACCCTATTTCTGACTGCAGTTTTCTTACAACTATGAATGACTTTCACAACAGGAACACAGGCCAATTTAAAGTCCAGGCACCAAGCAATTTGAGATCCACCAGCTTTATGCAGTAATATAATTATTCCCTCCGAGGCTCTTAATTGTATTCATCACACCATGATTTCTGCACAAATTAAGCATGCATTTACTGCTATATATAACTTGCTTTGCAGTTAACATCCTGGAAACAAATTTCAAGGAGATAGAATCTTGAACTTAGTCATCCCATGAAATCACTAGTTTCACTGCTCGGAAAAGTCACTTAGACTGTAAGGTCATTATATTTTTACATTGCCAAATCATATACAGAGAGGCAGTGAATAAACAGTGTGATAAAAAGATCACAAAACTTATATAAATATTTTGTTCAGACTTTAAATTTTAAAACCCCTAGCACAAATACCTTTAGATGTATTTTTAAGACACATAGCAAAAAAATTACTGCTGTCAAAAAACCTTGCAGTCTGTAGAAGAAAAAATGTCTGAAATTCAGATTCAGAACAATTATGATTGATATCGCATATAGATATGTGTGTGTTTGGATTTATGAATGTGTGTGTGTACCATTCTGACCTGTTACTTCATTAATTTTACAAAAATCACCCATTTCTATGAGTATTTCAAATAAAAAAACCCCAAACCTTATAGGACTTCACATAATTGTCCAAGTAATGAACTGCAGTGAATTTATATTTTGTATGAAGTTATTAAATGAAAAATAAATTTGTGTGTACAGTTGTACCCTGTATAGGAGTATATCTACTCTGTAAGCCAGATAATTTTGAAATATATGTTTTTGCAGTTACATCACAGCAGTATTGGTGTCTGTGAAATCAGAATAACCCAGTAAATTTTTTTCTTGCTAAACTATTTTCTTGGGGAGGTGGGATAGGGGAATGGAAGGGAAAGCAAAGTCTGAGGCTATGCCTATCAAAATGTGATAGATATGAGAGCCTAGACGTTCTTTTATTTTACTTTGCATTGTTTTCTTACTGTGGACATTTCTCTATACCTGCAGATGTAGAACGTACTCATCAAGAAAAGAAGATATAAACAGGATACAGAGCTTGTGAACCATTTCCACCTTTATACTCATTCTTCTGGGATTTTAAATTAGAGTACCATTTTGACATGTCTGTAAATTTCTATAATTTTTATTTCTAGAGCTTAAATTGTTATAATTTAATAATAATTACAATTTATTAAAAATTATATCTTGTATAAATTGTCCTGTGTCCCACAGAATTAAGAATCAAGACTTTAGCAAGATTCAGAGTTGTTGTGGTTGAAATGTCCAGAATTAATGTCAGAGTTAAGGGCTAGAAACAATAACAAATAAAAGGAAAAAAGAAAGCTGTGTGATTTTAGTTGGCCTCTCCATATCGAAGGTCAAACCAGAAAACCTCTCTGAAATGTGAGTGGCTGGTGAGCATCAGGAAAGCAATACTCGCTGAGTACAATTGAGATGGTGACTCTTACATTCTTGCAATATTATTTTCTCTTACTTTAATCTTTTTTCCCCCCTGTTTTTCCTTTATTGTTTTTAATATGTTTACTGAGTCAATAAAACATAAAATCTTTCAAGGTTTATTCTATTTTTATTTAGTCAAATTGTAACTACTGATGGTTACAGTACAATGTTTACCTCCTCTTTTAATTGCTTGAGGTGACAATAAATTAATGAAAATATCAAATATATTCATAATTAACACAGCTCAGTAAAGGCTTAACTTGGCATTGGTGTCTGACTAGACTCAAAGTCTAAGGTCATAAGAATAATTTCAACTTTTGGAAAAAGACCTAATCTCCAATGTCAATGAAAAACATCTATTGACTAATAAAATTAAACTGGATTTTGCCATATATAATGTCAGCAGAGTTGTACTGATATACTGATAGATCAGATATCTCATCTCACCACGCATACATGATAATTTAGAAATATTTCTGCATTTGTTGCATACATGAGGGAGAATCTTTGTTAGAAAACTGTGAAAATTCCCTTAAACATCTGTAAGACATTTGCCTGACTAAGGTCCTAAATTTGAAGTTTCAATAGCCTACAGGGAGCACCTCCCTCACAATTAATATACCTAAGAATTATGGGAACAGCATGGAAGTGACTTGGAATGTTATATCATGGCCAAGGGACTCTTTAATTTAATGATCTCTTTTAGTTGCAGTTCACATGTATGAATCCTCTACCCTTCAGTCTGATATGAGCACTCTCTGAGCGTTGCATAGTGTGAATGAGCCGATAATATCTCTGTAGTTACAGCGCAGAAATGCTCCTTCAAAACCCATATAAGATACCAGGCCACCAATTAACAAAACAACATAATCCCTAAGCATAGAGAAATAAAAGAGCAACAGATTTTTTTTCCAAAATATAACAACCAGTCAGCAAAAGTCTATTTATTGGCAATGAAAAGTGTCAGACCTTCAAGCTCACCAAATGAAGCCTCTTCCTCCACAAACCTCAACTCTCTGCATGCATCTGTTCAATATGACTGGCTTTGTAAAATCTGATAAGGGTAACACTTTAACATTATCCTTGAACAAGAAGGAAGAGAACTATAGGAATGTTATGGAAAATTAGGCACCAAAAAATTCTTTTTGCTCCCATCATAGGATATTGAGTTGTCTTCTCATTAATTAGAATTGGTAGGATTGAGAAAAAACCTTCTCCTGAGTGCATTGCCCAAAGTAATTTTGACCCTCAAAAGTCAGAAACAGTACTCTAGCATCCTCCTGGAAAGAGGAGACAGACATGAATTTGTAAAACTATTTCTTTATACGTCATTAAAAATACTATCTAAAATGTAATGGAACTGTCTTTTATTTTTCTCTGTCAGACCAATGTCATCTAAATAGATGCTGAGCTGGTAGTGCAGCACATTACAGTAATCCAGTGTAGAAAATCTGAACATGGGCTACCATATTCTGAATTTAAGAAAGAACAATAGACTCAGTTACTGCTGTTGTTTGCTTCTGTAAAACAGCTAGGAGTATGTCTGGACACCAAATCAGTAAGACCTGGCAAATGACAATTAGCTGGGAGGTGTTGCAGGAGGCTTTCTTACTCAGAAAGGGCAAAGTGGTGGCCACACCCAGGTGTTATTCTCAGCATCTTAACATACAAGAGAAACATGTGTACTCATCCTAAACTGTATACAAATAATAGATTACACAATAATATTCCTTTACTGACTTTAATCTTAATATTTAAATTCCTTTTAATCCAGTCTTTCCAGTTCCAAACACATTCCTTGATTTCTTCATTCCCCGATGAGGAAGATTTTGTCCATTGTTAATATGAAAAAAACTGAAACTCTAGCATCCATGCAAATTTATATTTATTGGTTTGTGAGGTACATAAATGTTATTTGATTATTTGGATTCTGAGCTCAAATACTTTGTAAACCCTTATTGGTTCGCTTAGGGTACTGCCACTTCTGCCCAGACCTTCCAATTTGGATAGTTATGTTTCTCTTTGATAGTCAAGACTACTTTGAATTTTATCAGAGCCTTTTCACATCATGGTGTAATATATGTTCATGTAGCAAAATGAAGACAAGATTGTAACATGTTGAGGAAATCTGTTTTTCCAATCTAATAATAGCATTTCAGGCATGGTGCCCAAGCCCTGACATCTACTATTGGCCAAAGTACAGGCTCCCTGTTCCATATACGATGTTATCCAAGTTGCTGCTATGTACTGAAGCAAATGCCCCCATTTTCATTTATTTTGTTGCCCTTGTTAAGCAGATAATACCAGAACATTTTTATTTTGATCCTTTGACACTTAATCTATGTGGAGAAAACTAGACTTCTTTGTTTTATAAACCCTGATTCCTCAAAGTCCTGCCAAATTGAAAGGACAATGCATTTGATAAAAAAAAAATGAAATTAAAGTAGCAGTTTTATTAACATATAAAAATAGTTTTGGATCACATCTCTTGTAAAGTCTGATCCAGTGACCATTTAAGCAGGTAAAATTCAGTAGCTACTAATGGCAGAACTACGGCTTTTTCACATGCACACCCCTATAAATGTAGCTGTACATTTGTCATCTAATAAGTGTAGATTTTATCTCATCAATAAGAGCAATCTGAAGCCAGTCACTTTTAATAGAAAGTATGGCAGAAGTTCTGAGCAATCAGACAAAGCAGCACAATTAATGTAATAAAAAGCTTCAACAGGAAGTCTGTTGTGTCGGTTTTCCACTTAATCAGCTATAACATTATAAAGGAATTACAGGCACTATAAAGTCATGTGAGAAATATCTCACAGACATTTTCTTCGTTATTGTAGGAGAAAAAATAATGTGAAAGGATAAGTAATTTTCTCAGGTGCTCCTGAATTTTTCAGTTTTGGGGGATGAAAATCTGGTTTTCATGCTGCTGTTTTTTTCATACCTGCGTTCTGACATTAAAATAATGGAGCCAATGAAGTGAATATATTTCTAAATTTCTGTCACACACATCACTCTGTCAGTTAGTAATTGACATAATGACAAAGTGTCCAGGGAAAATATAAGTGGAAAAAAAGGGATTGGAACAAACAGGATGTGCGAAAGAAGCAGTCCAGAGAGTCTGCATACACTTGATGGCATGACTGGCTTCATTCCCATTGTATTGCTTAAAAAAAAAAAATCAAATATTCTAGGTCTTGGGGGTATAAGGTGAGTCTGATAAACAGAAACCTTTTAATTTTCTACTTCCAAAGAAAGGTCTGTTAAGGTTAATGCTGAAGGTTCCTGAAGAATTTTGATTGGCACTGAGCAATAGTTTGGGAAGCATAACTGAGGAAAATGAAACAATAGGCTACTGAAATATCAAGGGAACTGAGAGTGTTAGAAGTGTTCATACAGCATTGTACACCATGGCATCCTGGACATGAATATTCATGCTTCTACAGTTATGTTCAAAAGCCTTTAAAAGTTCCCTGAGATATTATGCTGCTACTATTAACCCCAGTTAATATGTACTGAAAAGAGTAAGGTGTGGGACTACACAGAAGGAAACTTTTACTGAAAATACTTTGTTTAGATAGGAAACTTGTTGATTTTTACACATGGTTTTGAACTCTGGCACGAGGCAGGAAAAATGTTTACTTGTTTCCTAGAGCAGGACTACGTAAGTCATGCTTATATTGTGTTCAACTCCCTTCCCAAAACAATGATTTTGTGAAAGGATTTGAGTCTGAACTCTGGCCCTACTCAATCTACAAATAGAGAACAGTTACAGTCATAGTTCTAATGAAGATATGCATGGATGTGCATAGCTGTAACAGGTTTTAACTTGCTATTTAGTTGGGTTTTTTAATAAGCTCTCTGCTTGTTTGTTTGTTTTGCTTTGTTATTTTTTGTCTTGGGGTTTTGTTGTTTGTTTTGTTTTGGGTGACTTCTCAAAAGAAAACTGCTACAGAAGCTATTCATAAGCAGTGTCAGCCTGTAGATTCATTCCTGTCCTCTTTTATTTGAAAGCCCATTTACAGCAGAAAACACTCTTTGGTTAGAAACTGTCTGCAGTGGGAAAAGGGGAAACGTAGCACAATCTCTAGAAGGCATCACAGAATCATCCCTGCTTGTAGCACTTCCTAATGGCTATTTTCCAGGTGACTTCAGTAACATGCTTCCTGGACTGTTTTATAGCACTTAAGGCATGTTGCTGAATATATGAAGACTATCACTACTTAGTTTACATAATCAAACACATTTGTTCATGATTGTATGCAGAAATGACAGATTTTGGCATTTATAATTGTGTATATATAGACTCTTACACTGTATGCATGTGACTCGTATTACTAATCATTTCCAAATGCACTACAAAGATGTATGATATAAAATTATAAATCCTTATGAAGATATTTTAATCATTGCTGAGCTATAGCTCATATAGATCTGCAGAACACTAAATTAAATAAAAAACTTTTATTTAGATGATAGAAAAGTCTCCAGTTTCATTTTTCATGTCTATATAAAACATAAACTCTCAAAAATTACCCATCTGATATGACATTCAGAAATAATATGTAGCTATTTTGAAAGACGTGTGTTTGTTCACATAGCTGACATAATATATATTTATTCATAGTTAAAGAATCCCAGGAATTCATTATTATAAAATAATATTTATAATCTTATTTGTAATAGAATCCTGCCATTTTTTGAAAGACATTTTGATAGAAAATATTATTTAGTTCTAGACAATAATCCAAATCCAGCAATAAGTACATGAAAGACCCATTACAATTTTCTTCTACTTGCCTCATTAGGTTCAATGTGCAAAAGAGATCAATGACTCCAAGGTGAATCGACAAAGTGTGTATTTTATCATTTGCATGTGCCCTGCCTTAAACAGAGTAAAAGATTTAGGGTTTATTTATTTGCTGAAGCATTTCTACTTTCGTTTCTCTAAGTATACCACATTTAGCTGCTTTCACACTCTTTCTGTTTTACTAGTGATCTGTTAGTGCTCTTCTCCTTTCATCTCTCCACATACATATCCTAACGAAACTATTATGGCTGAACTGTTATTTTTCAGCCTTCTCTATTCCTACAGTATTTGGTGGTAATGATCTCATTTTATTTTTATATACTGACATTACAACTGTCCTTTTCATCCCCCCAATTTTTTTTGGAGTCTCTTTAAATATATATATTTAATTATTCAAATCACACAGCTGTATGATCTCACTTGGTGCAAAAAACATTTGATTATCAGATATGGGATACTTACATGGCTGCTAACATTTGTTTTGCTGTGTAAATTGTAAACTGTTAAACAATAGTACCCTGAAGTGCAGTATGAAAAAAGGAGAAAAAGCCAAAACCAAGAAAAAGAGAAAAAGATTTAAGGACAGTTTAGAATGTTTTGCTATTAAGGGGGAAGATGTGTCTCATTTTGCATCTTCTTGCATTGTCAGCCTGCATTTTCTTACAATTTAACTTGGAGAACAATAAGTATTCTAGTATGAATTTCTTTTACATTTCGTCTAAGGACTTCAATGAAATGTGTAAGTCTTACCAAAACACGGATTGCAAAATTAGTCCAATATCTCTTAGTTGATCACTGTGTCAACAGGAGAGCTTCACCAATTTGCATCTGTCTCAGGGGATGTGTTTTCTGGAACTTGGGAAGAAGTGGAAATTTGAATCACCTTTTCTCTCTGGGTGTTTTTTTGTTGTTGTTGGTTTGTGATCTTTTGGGGGTTTTTGTTACACCCAGAAGCTGTGTTTTTGACTTTGTTGGTACTACTGGTCAGCTTGTCATCATTGACTACATATGGTAAAACATAGAAAGAAGGGTCTTTATTGCTTTTGGTCTTCTCATTTTCCATGGTACATAAGGCACTGTTGAAATGCTCCTTAAAAATGCATGGTTTTGCTGAAGGTAAATGAATAAGGAAGAGGGATTTCCCACCTTTTCCCTCTTTCGCTTCTGCACTTCCCCACACTGGCTGATGGCAAGAGCCTGCTGCTTAATGGGAAAACTGCATGGGTTGGGAAAATGGATGAGAGCAACCCGTCAGCTGCCATTTGCTGGAAACTATCACTAACTGATTTGAAATAGCACAGCTCATAGTTTTGATCTGAAATGTCTCAGCTGAGACAAAAACCTGAACCAAACCATGTATTTCACCAAACAACATCAACAAACCAGAGTAAAAGGTTATCTTGACATCACAAACATGCTATATTTGATTAGCTCAATTCCCAGTATTACATTTGCCCAATGCTACTCTTACAATAAAGCGGTTTCTTTGGAAAGTGACGTGTTAAAAATATATAAATTTGAACCTTTTTTTCTGTAACACATTTCAAAATAAATTATTGCTTTGAGATTTCCTTAAGAATAAAATTTGTATTTTATTCTTGAAGAAACTAAATATTTTCATAGGCCACACACTAAAGACATGAATCCTGCATAGGAAAAAGGGGGAATGATATATGACCAAAAAAATTAAAATAAACTCAAATAATTCTTCTCCTCAAAATAAGGAAAATGTTTCAGAGTTCAGAAGGTTTAATGAATTACAAAATTATAGAACAAAGGTAGAGGTAGAGGTGACATTAACAGGGACAGGTGCATAGGGCAGCTACTCTCATTTCAGTCTCAACTTACTAAAAATGTTGAGTACCACTTGGAGTTTTAGAGTAAACTAGAATTAAATAAGTGCTTGCAATTCCAGGGTCTTACTTTCTCAGATTAGTACTTTGTGTGAGAAATGTTCATTTTTCAGAGACCAGGAAATGTTCACATAAGAATTATGTGTCTTTTATTCCGAAAGCAAAAAAAGGGTTTCATCAGCACCTGAGCTTATGCTAGACTTCTACAAAGGAATAAAACTTATTCACTGACTAATACATTATTATAATTGAAATTGCTGCCTGAATAAATTAATATTCCATGTAAGTAAGTGGCACAGATCAGGACTATGTTATTTTGCTATCAATCATAGGAAAACTCAGAAGCCTTGTAGTTTTGTAGCATCATCATATTTTAATAAGAGAAATCTGGTTAGAGGATTAGAAGAGAATGAGTAGAAAAGAAAATACATTGGGCATTGAAAAGCAACTACGTTTTTGTGTATGAATTTCATGAAGCATTTTATGTGTATGTCAAAAAAACCAAACCAAAGCATTATTTTTCTCATTTATGCAAAGAGAAGGATGGTATATGGCTGAGCTAAGTTTTTAACTGATCTCAGTTTTTGTTTGAGGACAAAGATGTAAACATAATGGACGTATGAATGACCTAGGGATACATTTTTTATATATAGGCTAAGATAAATATATAGATGATTGTGGTAGTGTAAGAGATATTTATATTTTATTTCTGATTTAGCTATTCTTCTATGTCATCATCTAAGCAAAATCTATGCCATCATCTAAAGTCTAGGAAGGACATGACAAGAGCAATGTTGATCAGGACGAATTACTTTGCTGTATTTTCCCTAAAGAGCATGATATTGTTTGTATAGAGTCTCTTTCAGAAATATTCCTCCTACATATATTATTTCTTTCAATCTTCTCTGGTGTTATGCTTTCCCATTTAATCCTTACTTTGTAATTTTACTCATATCTACGGAACCTTTGGAGTAGCACCGTTTCCCATACCTGACATTTATTAAGTACATGAGAAGAGGTTACTCTTTGAGAAAGCACCTGCCTTAATGAGTAGATGGTGAGTGACCTTAAAAGTGACCTAAAATAAATAATTTTCTTTTCTACAATTTTAATTTCCATGCATAAGTATTTTTGATTCATCCTTACACTTTTTGCATATTAATATTGTGCTTCATTTCTGGAATTTGTGTTCAATTATACTGAATTCATACAATTAAACTCCTCTCACTTCCGAAGTTACACACCTACATACTCCATTTCCACAGCCCCTGAAAGTAAATGTTTAAAAAAAGATTATTTGGGTCCCTATGGCAAAGGCCAGCTGAATGGAACTCTTGCAAATTCACAGGGAAAATGGAATTGAGATTCAAGAAATGCTAACTACAGTTGCACAAATATTTTAATTTCTGAAAGCTCTTTTATCCTGTGCTCATCAATTTGTTCTCCCCCTATTCAGACCTACAGTTTGCATTTAGATCATTTTTATTTTCTGTGTGAGTCTTTTAATCTGGAAGATGTTTGAACTTCTTCTGGCAAAAAACCCTCATAGTTCTTTAAACCAACAGGTTTTAAATTACTTGCAATCAATAGTGTAAAGTGATGAACATCCTTTGCTCAATGGATTTCTTGAATTTTTTTGTTACAGTCTAGGACTCAGAAATGCAATGATCATGGAACCTCTGCCTTGATCTTAGAGTTTGAACCTTTGGGTCTTACCTCTTTTACACCAATAGTTCACTGCAGTATTGTCTTCAGTAAAAGTACTTCCAAGACTATTCTTGAAATGCTCTGTGAAAAAATGTTTTTCCATTGGTGAACATTAAAGTAGGAATTCCTGAAGAACTCCAGTGACTTCCAGTTGCTAATAATATAGCTTCAAATCTCTCTGAAAGTATTCAGTCTGAAATTACCTTAAATTGCTTTTTTAAAAAATTATTTTATTTACCAGTTAGGATGTATTATATTTTTCTTTCCCCCACCTTTCCCTTTCCCATTTCCTTTTTCCCCTGGAATCACATGAGTTTATTTTGCTTGAATTAAAGTCTCACAGGGTTGAGAAACAGGGCAGGTTTGGAGTTGAGGTTTTTGTTTGCTTGTTTGGGGGGTTTTGTTTGTTGGCTTATTTGTTTTTAATTTAACTCCTGCATTTCCTCTTTTGCTACAAATTTCTAACACTTTTTCAGACACCAAAGAAAAGGAGGCTGATATTCACTCCTTTTATTATCCTTGAGTGTTTTAAAACCAGAACAACAGTAGTATTTTCTTAATACATGGAAATTGCTTTAGCGACACAGAAGTTAAATCATTTCAACTAAAAAAGTATTAATTTAATTTCTTTAAATTGGCTCAACCATGTCATGGAATAATAGCCTTTCAATAATTTAGGATTTCCTTGCATCAGATTGCATTTCTGAAACCAGATATTAAATAAATGGCATACTTTTGTTATCAGTTTGATGATTTTATTCTTAACTCTTCTGATATTTCAGCCTTTGATCTCAGGGAATACTTGCTTGTCAAGGTATAGTTTTGTTCAAATATAGTCTGTTTTGACACACTGGTATCTTCTTTTATTGACTCTTTAAGACCTGAACTAGATTTGTACAAGGTGGATATATGTAAGCAACTTTACAGTAAAAAACATTAAAAGAAAACTGGTTGACCTAATGTATAATTTTCTTTTCCATTCCAGTTAGTGCCTTCTGCTTCAGCGGACTGTTAAAGTTCTTATGGAACTTAATTATGCTGTTCTTGACCCTCCCATGTCTACTTTTTATAAAAGAATGTACCTGTGACTGCATGGTACAGTTTTTAATAGACTTCACAAATTTGAATTTCTTCTCCTTTGATGTCCTTGGGCATTCTTGATGTGTTTCTTCATGGTTTGTAACCCTTTCCTAAAATGCACTGTCTAAACTAAGGTAAAGTCCCTTTCCAGATGATGCTGAATGTAATCATGTTGTTCAGAAATGTAACCTTTGAAGTCTTGTTCCTCTTGTGTGTTTGACCAAGTACTATGCAGATAAAGCTATCCAGCTGTTGTATGGACAGTTCCATAATGGTCTTCATAGAAAAGTTGTCCCAGTTGAGAAATTGATTTCTTTTCCAATTAATACAACTTTCATAGGCAGAATTTTGGTGAGATCTTACAGGAGGAGTCAAAGGGTAAGATCTTTGGTATTGATGGTATTGATTTTCATTATGGGTCATGCTCATAAAAATTACAAAAGTTGCTGCTTGGTAATAGTGTAAAATACTTTCCTACAGTTTCATCAGTAATTTCATAACGAATGGCAGTCCTTTTAGTACTGTCCAATGGACAATACTCCAAAGTATGGGAAAATAGAGGGAAACAGGAGCAATCTAGAGTTTTGCTTTATTTTTTCCTTTTCTTTCATGGCAGTGAAGAGTCTGCTTGGGCTTCTGATCTGGAAATGAGTAAGAGAAAAGTTTTTCAAAGTAGGCTCTTGAAAGTCTGACAGCACTATCAGGAACAGAGTCTCATTAAATATTCTCTGTTTTCTTCTGGAAGTAGATTTGAGTATTTTGGTTTGTCTTTTTTTTTTTCTATAATAAAGACTTAAGTCAGAGTTAGTACTTCTATTTATTTTCTGTAATAGAAATGCATGCCAGAAGATGAAGATATAAACATAGTGCCTCTCATAAAAGTTATGAAGACCAAAGGCAATGGGAAGAATGCAATGCAAAAAATTGGTATGTTTGTGGTAGGATGTGTGGCTTGCTGTACTTCCAGTGTATTTCCATCCCAGTGGAAATGGAAAGTATGAATTCCAGATTGTCCCATATCAAGCATACAAAGCTAGACCATAGAATGTTTTTGTGGAGAACATTTCTACTGTCTGGCTGTTAACAATGGCCCACAATGCAGTCAGATATAAGGTGAGTGGCTGTTCTCTTTTATTTTTTTAACTTAAAACCATATATCCATGGGTTCTGGTTTCTGCTGCTAAGATATTTTTAAGTTGTTTCTGCAGTTGTCATTCTTATTGCCGTTGAGAAAACAGATAGGAGAGTGTGAAGAGCATTCACTGGTCAGAGGTATGGGCTTTCCAGTTTGACTCCTCAGTGCTTCATGTTTGTATCTTAGGCAGCCTGAATTACATCAACAACACATAAATACCAAACAGGGCAAGGTCAGCTGCTGAGCAGTGGGAAAACCTATAGACTTTGAGGAATTAGTTTTGTGACTGAATAATGAGCCTTGGATTCTGCAACCTGGCACCTGCCATCAGTACTATATTAATGAAAAGGAAAACCCTCAGAGCTGTTATGGAGGCATAAAAGCTGGTGTTACAGAGTGGTGAATCAAGCAGCCTTTATGAATAGATACTGTGGTGTTTTACAATAATGATCAAAAGCACTACAGCTTGTAACACTATTACAGCACTCTTTAAGGATAAGAAGCATTACTCTGCTAAGAATTTTTATAGATCTGAATCTACCATGCTTTGTCATAAGAGGCCCACTGTAAAAGTATTGAAGTTGATACCAGCTGATTTTATGCTGTACTTCTTTTGCTGTGAAGCCAATGTCTCTATTCATTTCTATTTATTATATTTTGATATGTGTAACTGTAAGGATAGAGCCAAGAAAAAGGATTTGTGTGAAGTTAGGGTTTTATCTGGCAATTGTGATCTAGAAAATCCCATCTGAGATTTTACTCAAAGTATTTTTGTCAAAATTTGCTCATTTCAATGAGTTCTCTGTGTTCCTTGAATTCTTCTTCAAGGCAGGTGTATAAGAAATGTGACTTTGTCACATAGTGGGTAAATTAACCTATGAGACCAGAGATCTAGAACCTATTTTATGTCTATTTTCATCCATGAGCCCTCAGTATAAAACACATTTTGGGTTTTAGCAGCCACTCAGGATTTTGCCACCTACAATTTACAACTACTGTATCTAACCCTTTATTATGAAGATCTTCATTGAATATGGTCTTCACTAAATTCATAGCTTTAGCAATTACTGTGGACATATCAATCATTGAAAAGGTAAGGTCTTGTAATATAAAGTATACACCTTTCAGGCATTTCTTCTACGAAATTTCTGTGGATCTAGAGTATTTCTTCCTACAGAGAACCATTTTAAATATAACTGATATAAAGGAAATTATGGGATATAGCCTTAGGATTATATCTATGGGAACACATGTTTATATGGTTATAGTGTTATGATTACACATTAGGCTGCAAGTGGCAGCAGGAAAGACTAAGCTTTCTGCATTATTTTGGCACATAACCAGCCATTTGATCCTCTTTCATTTTCTCCAAACTTCTTCTTAAAAGATTTAAAATCTTTTAAATTCAAGATCCTTCTGATAATACTTCAGTGATATATGTCATTTACAAGATAGCTGTGGATTTGGCAACATGCTACCTATAGTTACAGAGTAAATGCATAATGCATTGAAGACTTCAAGAATTCTGCTGTCAACAATGAACTTGCCAGGCAAGAAATACTATATTAAATGGAGAACACCTATTTTAAAGTCTGTTCAATTGCCATGGGGGGAATAAATCAAAAGGATTCAAAAGACTATGAAAGTCTGACTTCTTTTGATGCTTTGACTGTTTCAGGCAAGAAGTCCATTTATGGATTCACATTCACCTTATCATGATTCCTTTAACTGATGCTTCCCTGTTGGTTGTACTATCACTACAAATTTCTGCTGAAACATATACAGGCTAATCTCTGTTGACAGGATTAACAAAACTCTACTTAATCTGGATCAACCACTGAATAGATGAAGGTAACAATGTCACCTCACCAAATCCTTTCCCATTCTTAGATTCATGCAATAATATCTTTGTTTTTGTTTTTATACTCTAGGAAAACAGAATAAAAGCAAATATAAAAATATAACTCAGTAAACACTTCCTGAGCTCATTCTTTTAATTTCTTATGGCCATGGTATTGGTATGTCAATTCAATATGTGTTTTCTATGCTGCTTGTGCTGGGACATATGAGGAGTATATGAGCTTAAGAGGGCTTTAGTGCTATTTTGAAAGGGCCTTTACTGGTCTTTTTAGATAAACTTTAACTTTAAAAAAATATATGTATCCTTTGAGATATTATAAAAATTCTGCAAATAGCTGAAAGAGTTCAAATGAGTGTAACTAAATGTACTGAATGTCACCAATGTAAACACAACCTTGCTAAGAAACAGCAAAAAGTTTGTCTAATATCATATCTTCTCACAAAATGCAATACTGGGAATGCAGTCTTCCATTAAGACACTGCAGTAACTTTCAGTCTGCTAGCCCATATGGTACAAATCACACAGTTCCCTGACATTACAGGACTCTCTGATAACAGGCTGAATGAGATATGAAATGTCAAATCTCTTTATCCAGTGCAAACTATTTGAAGTGCAAACAATGCTTGGGATACTGGTTTTTTATTGCTTCTAAATCTTGACACTTTATTTCAGTGAGATGGAAAATATATTGTGAATTTCTATGGTAATCAACAGAGAGTATAAATCTATTTTTCTCTGTTCATGGAACATACTTCAGGTATGCTATACCTCATTTTGCCGGGTACCTTCAAAATAATATTGAATGGTTGCAGTAATTCCAATGCTGGACTTTGGACTTAATGTTGGACTTAACATAGCTGTCCAGAGAGTCTTCAAATGCTTTAGTGGAATGCTTCATATTTCCAGCCGTGGAGACATTATAGAACTTCGCCTACTATTTCCAGATGAGACTCTGGTCTATGCAGCTGGTCTAGAAAATGAGTTACTAAGCCATGGACGCATATATTTGTAGGAAAATATCTATGACAATATTTTATCTTGGAAAGGCACTGTGACAGCATTTAGGTGTGTTCAAACTGAGGGAGGTTTCTCAGAAGATAAAATGTTCTTTACTCTTCCATGCAGATAAGAAACCCCTCTAGCTCTCTTCAAAAAGAAGGATTATTTTGGTTCTCTTATGACAGAAGTATTCCTTCTTTTACATAGCAAAGTCAGTATTAAAAAGGTTTTAGAAGTAATAAGGCATCAAAACCAAAGTTACTGTTAAATTTAATTCAGTCAAGTGGTGATGGTATATAGGTACTAGATACAACTTATTTTTTAACACTTAAAAAAAAAAAATTAGTTTTAAATCTTGGGAACCATACACACGACAGTTCTTAAACAATAATAAGATTTCAAAGGCAGAAATATAAACCAACATCAAAATCATAAGTAAGTATCCCTAAGAAAAAACTAAAGAAAAAGCTAAACCACAGCATATTAAAAAACCTGCTTTTCAAGAATATGCCTGTGTTTTGTGGGGTTTTTTTCAGTCTTGGAACTGCCACCTGTAACAAATTCCTATTTTCTGTTCACACTACAGGAGAGAATTAAGTTTATAATGTTGTTTTTACAGTTGCAAAATGGAAACAAAAGATTAGTGTCACAAAGATAAAAGCATTTACATAGGACTGTTTCATACTTGAGTTTTTACAGTCATTCTCTTTTTTCATTCTTATATTGAGATCCACGTTACTACAGAGTGATGCGCAGCTTCTGAAAAGTATGTTTGCTTAGAGGAAAATGGGAAAAACAAACACTGACTAAACAGTGTTTATTAGGCAAGGAAAATAGTATCTGGAAACTATGACATAAAACAAATTATCAGAACATAATTGAATATTTTCTTCCGCACATAACTAATTGAAGTTGTAGGTTTTACAGTAATTACTGTGTACACGCTCCAAGTTATTCAAAACATTTAACACTAGATATTTAACTTCAGAAGTTGTATTAGAGAACTGAACGGCCTACATGATCCATGAAGCTTGTAATGGAAAATTCATAGCATGTATGCCAGGAGCTGACTTGTCCCATTAACAAGAACCTGATACTTTAACCTGCTGCTTAAATACAAGGAGTGTGTAACCCCCAGCAGTGGGAAGCTGCTTCCATTTTGTGACTTGCCTGTGCTGGAAAGGTCTACACTCATAACCTTTTCTTTTGGCTGTACTAGGGTAGTCTTTGTGCTATGGTGCGTGAGAACATGTAGTGCAGTGAACAGAGAAAAGCAATAGAAGTGTTAGGATATGTTACTTCTATCTGGTCTGGGAGGCTCCAGGAGGAATTGCATGATATTTTTTTTTGAGAAAATAAATATATTGAGAACACAGGCGAGATTTTAAACTGTATATTCAAAAGCAGAAATTGTGATGAGTAGAAATAGAATGGCAATGTGTGCAGGAAAGGACAAGTTTCTAAGCTTCTGGGGTGTAATATCTTTTCCTCATGTAAGTGAGGAAAATGACTGCTAATCATTAAATGTTTTGTGGAGGCCTGTGGTCAATTATAAAAATTAATTTTTCCTTCCCTTATTCAGAAGCCCTTCACTGAGTTCCCTACATTGTCCAAAGTAATAGATCTTATACAAAACCTACTGGAGCTTCTGAATTCACAGCTGAATTGTGATAGAATAACTTTCAATCATCAGTTACTTACACCATTGACAAAAATTTCTAAACATCTAGTCATGGCCAAACTGGGAAAACAAAACAATTCTAATTTTTTGGCTCTTAGTAGCCTAACCATGACATGTGCAGAATACATACACAATGGTGTACGCACAGTACCAACTGGTAGATCTCTCTGTCATATCTGAGAAACTCTAGACTGTATAATCACATGGAAGATAATATCTTTGTGCTTTATAAAGGTATTTTGGCATGCTGATTTTCTCCTGGATGAATTTTTGTGAAGCTAGTGAGTGTTCAAGCTTCTGAAGTAAGATGAATCATAAAAGAGCATTCAGATATTTGTGAAATATTTGGCTCAAACAAGAGTTGTTGCCAAAGATGCAGGCCATATGCCAGGCAGCATTGGGATCACATGAATTCTGGAGGGAAATCAAAGGGTTGAATGCTTGTCATACTGGGCTTATGTGTGTGTGAGATAGAAACAGATGAAATAACACAGAAGTATTGAGAGAAAGCAAGCAAGGGAACTCTAGAAATAGGAATAGAACCATAGAAACAGGAATTATTCTGTAATTGAAAAGTCTGGAATAGTATCCTGTATCCTTCATTCTGATTTACTGCTTTTGTCTACTCTTTGCAAGAACTTGTGTGAGCCATGTGCAACAATACTGACAGAATGTTAAAGAAGATTGATTTTGAAAAGAGAGTGGTAAGAAGAAGATCAGATGCCTGAGTATGGTACCTAAACAAAACTAACTTCATTTGGGGGTAGGAGATGATCTACTTGGAAACAGCAGCTGAGGATGACGTAAGATATCTCAGGACATCTCAGATGGCATTTCCCAACAACGTTTAGGCAATGGAAGAATTCCTTTGGCCTTTGGCCATGTTGATTTAACTACATAAAACTAGAGAGAAATGTGAAATAGTTTATGTATCTGGAGTTGTGGTCCTGCCAGGTACCTATGCAAAGCCAAAAACTTCAAAATAGTGTTGTAGCAAACAGAAACAAAATTGCCAGTAAGATATCTTCTACAATATCTCTGATTTGACAAAACTTTCTAAAAAAGATAAGATATGGAGAAATTTCTAGAGGAATTGTTTTTGCAATTTCTGATGTATATCCTTTTTGGACTCAGGTATAGATGATGGTGCAGCTGAGATACTCAGTAAAATGAGTAGCACTTTGGACAGTGGGCAGTGGACACAGTGCACAGGCACAGCACAGCACCATAACCCAGAACCAGGAACTGGTCGTTAGTCAGCTGATGATTTTCTGTTCTCATGGTTATGATTAGTGCACCCTGTTTCTCCTTGTTGGGCCCTTGTACATTTAATGGAAGTTATTTTGCAGCATCATGTTCACATATTTAAAAAATGTCATTACTTATTATTAGCTGTATTGATTATATACCGCCAGCTGCATTCAGATCTTTATTTTCCACTGATGTTTTCTACTATTTATCCATTAGCAAGTGGAAGTAGAACTCCTCCCCTGCCTTCATCAGCCTGAACTTTACTAGATCAGAGCCCCAGGGCTTTGTGAGGAAACAGTCTGGGGGTTTTATAAACCAAATAACCTCAAGCTGCTCAATAAAAAGTTTAAAATGTAAGTACTGTACCACTAGTGTCATTAGGACCTCAAATGTGTAGCTCTGTGGCTATCCTATTTCTAATACAATATGAAATTATAGATGTTTCTACATAATATTGATTTATGAGACCTAGCAATAAAATAACATATGCAGATGGTTTCTAGAATGCACTTGGAGCACCTCAGAAAGATTCTCACAGTAAGCGGCACCTTTGCATAGTGGGATAAACTCCAGAGACAAGTGTGCTACATTAGTACCGGTGTCAAGCTGACATTTCAGGGTCAGTGAATAAATATCCTAAAGCCCAAGTGTTTATTTTTGAGAAATTTCATATATAATGACCTTGACTTTACATTGTTTTTCAGCTATGCATATGACCTCTATCCAAATCACAATTTGCAGTGATTTACTTCAGAAATATTATTCCTGCACTATTAAAATGAATTAATCAAAGCTTGATGCAGTGCTTGATGCAGCATATTTGTGCTTTTATTCTTTCTCATGTTTTGATGAAATAGAGAAAGGACTTTGAATTATTAAAGCACATGCACCCACACAGTCATCCACACATATATATTCATATATATATATATATATATATATAGGATTTACTTCCCTGATCTCCAATTTGTAACCATATGATACATAAAAATGCGTAAAATAAGGAAGATCCTGTTCACTATCAAACCAGTTGGTAATTTTTTCATGTAAGCACTGCAAGGTGCTTACCTTTCCTGCTTTTTCTTCAGGGTGAAAGTAACTATACAAAGAGATTTTTACTGAATTTACCCTAGCAGAGTTGCTATGGAGCTTATATTTGACCGTGGAAGGCACAGGGGTGCAGTCACCAAATGCTGGAGATCTACAGGTTAGGATCTTGCTTACCTTTATGTTTGAAAAGAGAGTTTTTCACCATTTTTCTGGAAACAGAACCCTGTTCTGCAATGAAAAATAATCCATTCCTTGGAACATTCTAACATATAATAAGTCACACACCTAAGCAATCCCCAACCATACGAAGTCTAACAAGACTAAGTCCATATTCTCCACCTGGGTCAGAGTAATCCTGGTTATACCTTCAAACTGGGGGTGAAGAGGATGAAGAGCAGCCCAGGGGTCCTGGTCCATGGTAAGATGAACATGAATCCCCAGAGCCCTGGTAGCCAGGAGGGCCAATTGTGTGCTGGGGAGCGTCAGGCACAGAATCACCAGCCAAGCAAGGAAAGGGAACGATCCATTCTGCTCTGTGATGGTCAACCCTCACCTTCAGTGGAGATTTTTAGCATCTCAGGAAAGACATCAAGCATTTCATTCCATCTTATATAGAAGTAGACACCTTTGTGCTGCATCATAAGTTATTTTACCAATTTAACCTCCAGGCTGAAACCTCGGTTCTTTAAAACTTGAGAGCATTTTCCCCGGACTTCAGTGATAGGCAATTTCATTTTGATATCTATTTAGGATATGGCCTTTATATTTCATGATGAGTTCTTTTGTTTTCATGAATTAATGAAGCATAGAATTTTTGAGTTCAAATTGAACAGATGAAAGGATTCTTCTATTCCATACTCTGATTTTTTTTTGTAGCGACTGTTTTCAATTAATATATTGAAAAACATTTTTTAATTTCAACTTGCATTTAAATTTTACTTAGTAAAAACTTGGGTTCTGTGAGACTGATAAAGACTAAAGAATTTCCAAGAGGAGAAAGTTACAGATATTATGCATTACTCTTGTATCTTAATTTCTTCCTTCCTATAAAAAGATCTCTAAGAATATCCTCAAGTTGTGTACCAGTTCTACTTAGTTGTCACTCCTTAGTGCCATACTGAGCAATTGAGTCCAGTCTAGGATGAGGATTTTCCAACTGGCATTTCCCTTGTCTGTCAAACATGAGACCAAAGACCAAGTTTTAGATTGGTTCATCTACCTGTTTTTATTATGGCTGATACTTTTGATCATCAAAGGCTTGAATAAGAACATTAACTCTCTTGATAATTGCTACAGGTATCTAATTTTCCATGTTATGAGCCTATCAGCTTTCTCAAGGATGGTTACTGATGAACTGAACTGGAATATTTGGCTCTCAACTACCTTTTAAACATTGGTAAATAGTTACCTCACAAAACCTCTCTTATTTATCCATCTTTTCAGATGGGAAAACACTTTTCTCAGAATTGATGACTACTTATTTTTCAGCTAAAATAAATACAGATCTATATCTCTTTTCATTTGTGCAAGAAGCTGACACATTCTGTCACAACATAGCATGAGTAAATGGGAAAGTGACAGCTTCCTGGCAAAATTTTAAAGAGATAAACATCTATTTTTGTTTAAACAGCTACTAAAAAAATGGATAGAAGCTTTCCAAGCTGAAAGGCTGTGGAATATATGAATGCTGCAAACTGGCAAATAAATGCACAAGTTCTGGATACTTTTTATTACCCATACAGTTTTCACTGTATTTGTCCATTACCTAGTATGAAAAGTTTAAGTAATGTACTTAACATTATTAATTTATGTATGTGAAACCATACAATAAACATTGCATTTTATTATTTTTCAAAAGAATTCGTTACCAAACTTAAAAAACCCAAACAACCTCTTCTAAGTAGGAACGTAGTTTTGCATTCAGTTTATGTGGAAAGGTTTTGGTAGTGGAGAAAGGGGTATGAAGGTTTACACTCTGTAAAAATAGACCAGGAGCTGCCTACAGGTTGGGCAGAGCTCCAGAATGGACCTGCCATTGCCCACAACAGCCAAAGAATGATGCTGGTTGTGTCTCTGTGCCAACATTCAGAAAGTTGTGAGAGAGGAGTGAGAATATGTGAGAGGAACAGCCCTTCAGACACCCAGGTGTGTGCAGAAGGAGAGGGAAGAGGCGCTCCAGGCACCTGAGCTGAGGTTCAACTGCAGCCTGAGGTGCAGACCATGGTGAAGCAGCTATGCCCCTGCAGCCTGTGCAGGACCATAGTGGAGCAAATATCCAGGCTAAAGCAGGTGGGCATGTCCAGAAGGAGTTCCATGCCGGAGCAGGAGCTGTGGCCTGCAGAGGGGAAGCCATGCAGAGCAGGGATTCTGGCAGGAACAGCGGCCAGGGGGGACCCATACTGGAGTGGTCCATTCCTGAAGGACTGCAGTCCGTGGGAAGGACCCACATTGCAGGAGCTGGAGAATGACTTTTTCCTGTGGGAGAGACCCCATGCTAGAGTAGGAGAAGAATATGAGGAGGCAGAGAGGAAGTGTTAGGGTCTGACTGACACCCTAATTCCCCCTCTCCCTGTGTGGCTCTGGGGTAGGAGGCAGGCAAATCAAGGGTGAAGATGAGTCTGGGAAAAAAAGGAGAATGGAGTTAAGGTGAGTTTAAAATTGACAATAAATTTAATTAATCTTAGTGGCCACCTGGTGGTTGAACTACTACACACACTTGGAGTGCTTACAGATTCTAACACCCATGGATTCAAAACAGTTTGGATAGTTTTTGGATCTTTTTTCTTAAAATTAACAGGATGATGATATATGAACTTTTTTTCTGAATGCAGAATTCAGAAGGAGTAAGGAGAAAAAAAAAGAAGAGATAAATGAAAAGAAATCTCATAAGGAAGAAAACTACCTGTCCAGAAAAAAAAAGAATGTGAATGCGAGACTGGGTAAGGGATAAGTTTGGATAAGACATACATCAGCTTCTGAAAAAAAATCAGAAGAAAGATGGAAAATGTATACTGTCGTGCAAAAGAAAAGCAGAAAGACATTTGTCAAGGGAAGAAAACAGAAATTGGAAGGTTCACAGGTAAAAGGGAGCTGCAGGAAAAGTGAGATGCTTTGAGTGGGGAAAAGGACTGTAAAATCAAAAGAAAGATAAGATAAAGATCTGGATAAAGAAAGAAGAATCATTGGATAATCACTGGTCCCTTCCAACCCAAGGCTTTCTATGAGTCTATGATCTAGTCAAAGATCACAGAGTAAAGTGGTGTGAGAAAAAAATGAGAAAAAACAAAGTTGTTTTGATTTATGCTGCTGGCTTTCTATGTTTCTAAGTCTTCATCTTTACCCTTGAAAGGGTAAAAGGAGAATGTTTGCAGGGATTATTGTGTAGGACCTGTGTGAATTTTGCTTCTTTTAGAACACCAGCTATCTCTGCAGTTGACACACTTATGTTTAACTCTTGGCCAAAGTCTGAACAGGAAAGGGATTTTATTAGCTCCGTTTTGCAAATGGGGAAATTGAAGTAAGGAGTAATATTTTTCCGGGGGCTTCAGTTCAGTGATAAAGCCAGGATAACCATATTCCAAACCAAACTGAAATGCCCAGCTCAAGCTTTTCTTATGTTGCTTGTGCAGTTGTTGAAATTGCACTTGTTGAGATCAGTGTAAAACTCACTGAAGGAGAGTTGGGCTTGGGTTTAAATATAGTATATCTTCAATTTCCATCAGTATTTCTCACTTAACAGTAAAGGACAACTCTTCAGCAAGCATCTGCAGTGTCAGTAATTCCATTAACAAAGAAGCCACTGTATTATCAACATACTGTAGCTTCATTTTAATGTGTCATTTGCACTTCAAAGTCACATAACTTTTATTATGGTAAATCAATTAAAACTATTTCTCATGATAATTTATCTTCTACAGAGTTTATCATCTCAGAGAATGCAATATTTCCCAATTTAACTTCCAAGACAAAAGTGATGTAATTTGAATGCCTTTACTGAGCTTATTAAGCATAAAGATCACAGAAATTTCAAACCCTGAAAGATAACTGTTTCATCTATGTGATAAAATGGAAGTCACATTTTAGTAGCTTACTGGAGGTAGTAGGAGACAGTATGCTAATTAGTAATATAACCTCATTTACTCATTTGGTATGTCTCTTGTTTTAAATGATAGTCTGTCTAGAATAGATATCCAGCTTGATACAAATATGAAAAGGAAATCAAGTGAAGCTACTGTATATTCAATAAAGCTGCATGTAGCATTCATTTGAGTGAATGCTTTTCTTTGTGTATTTATAATTCAGGAATCACCTTGAAATAAAGTAAACATTCTCAAAGATCTTGCAGTGGAGAATAGAGGTTTGTATAGAAAAAATTCCATTCAGAGGGGAGAGATGGGTCAGATCCTCAATTAACATAAATTGTCACAACTCTAGGAAAGTCAGGATAAAAATGTCAATGTACATACAGGATCTGCAAATCTAATGATGTACAAGTGTTAAAAAAACTCACAACAAGCACGAAAAACCCAACCAGTGTACAGCCACCATCCTCTTGAAATCTTGAAGCATTAATATGAGCTGAAAAGTTCATCTGTGTCTTTAGTGAATGTATTTGAGTGTGACTGATTTTTTCTTTAGTGGCAGAAGGCTTGATTTTCATATACTTTTTTTTTTTCAAATATGCTTGGGGCACCTGCCCCCTGATTTGTACTGTGATTTGTCCTCTTGGCTATTCAAAAGGTTTTAAAATGCTGACAGTCTCTTATTCCTGTCTCTTCTCCATCTGAAAGTGCTGGGTTCACACATTACATTATAACGTAAGCAAAACTAACAAATAAGAAAATAATAACGCTCGGCTATCTTAAAATTAGACCATGCAGTTTTGCACAGAGCAAGAGAAAAAAATAATCCCAACATCCAGTCAGGCCTCTGGTCCCCTTTCTTTTCAACTGCACTAGCAGTAAATAATTGCTGCCCCTAAGCTGTAGACCTTTGCTCAGCAGGGAAAGGGAGAGCTGTTCCTGGGCCGTGTGTGTCATTTGTTGGCCTGTGGCTCCTGCCTCTTGGTTTGCACACATCAGTGCACAGCAGCTCTCAGCTAGAGTAGCTTATTTTGGCTGGAGTAAGATAACTGGGAACACTGGGCTGCCCTCTGAGCTAAAGCACAATACATATTAACTGCTTAGAGGTCTGACATAAATTTTAAACTCTTAACTCAGCATCTTTTTGATCTCTGTTTCTGAAATTGGAGCATAAAGAGGTGCTTCTACTATATGTGGAGTTTATGCTCATATTTTACATGGTGAGGATGCTTCTTGCAAGTTACCATTTTGCAACCTGGAAGATTAAAATGCTGAAAATAGTATGTCTGAGTTTCTCTACAGCACTTTTTCTGGGGAAAAAAAAAAATTCTATGTATTACCTTGCTGCTTTGCTCATGAAAATACAGCAATGTCTTATCCGTTCACTCTTTTGGCTGTAATTTCTGGAGATCTATCTATGTGAAAGGGAAGATGCATACATTTATATAAAAAGGAAATTTAGACTGAAAATCTGCTTTGATGGTATGACTTATTGGACTACATTATGGTCTCCAAAGGGAGGAGGGAGAAGTCCCCTTAAATAATGGAAAAACACATGCCTGAGGACCAGGACATAGAGGAACTAAACATGGAGAAACTGAACAGATTTTATCTAAGCTAGAACTGGCCAGTTTCTTCTGCCATTATCATATTTCCAAAGGAGCAGCAGAACAGATATACAACATTTTCCAACCACTTTTATTTTATGGAATAAATACTATGAAGTATGTTCTAAAATAATTTCCTTGGATGATGATTATTTGTTACTATGAAAAGTAACTGGGTTAACAGCAGGAATACTTTCCTTAAATTAATCATTTCATGTTCTGGCTATTCAAGGAAGCAAAGAATGAGTCATTCTTTTGTATAATTAGCCTAGAAAACACTCATTTAAGTCATGTATCCAGGACCTGCATTTGCACAAACTGAAGGGAGTTTTGCTGTTGACTTCATTGGAAACAGTCAAAGTGTCATTTTCCACAGATGTGCAGAGGCCTTTTTGGAATTGGTTGCATTTGATTTCACTCAATATATGGGTGAAAACATTTAGTATCTTGTTGACAAAATCCATTTGGTCTGGGCCTACTCACTGCTGAAGTCATTACTCTTCTACTAACATTTTGAAACAGAATCACATTTTAAAGGATCCAAATACCCCTCACTTTGTATTTGGTATAGTTCTTTGCACTTTTGAAAATGAATAAAGACTCCTGCTCTATCACTGCTTTGGTGTTTACAATGCAATTGTGCTTCCTTTGTTTTGATAAAAGGGGAGTCTCATCGACATTCTGCATTTCAGCTATTGGAGAAGCACAGACCTTCTTATGGAAGGTTACTTATAAGAATTCTCTTTTCATACACTAGAATTATGCATCAAGACATTTGGACTATAATGCAAAAAGCTGCCTATCTATTATATTACCACCTGAATGTGTTATTAAAATGTTACTGGAGTGCTGCACTTTGATGGTTTCATGCAGTCAGAATCCAACGAAAATCATTTTAGAATCCCATCTTTGCATTACTATTTTTAAGGGTATTGATTTTTTTCTAATAGCCTTTCTGAAGAGTTTCTTGAGTTCAATGAGGTTTCTTTATTCCATAATTACAGAAAGCTTACTGAAGATAATACTTTTTTGAAAGAATTTTTTTTCTGTTTAGTTTTGCTTTGATATGGTCACGTTTATGTAAATAAAGATCTGTTTACTCAGTTTCAATATACAGTAGTCTTAAATCAGAGAAAGCTCATAATAAATATGAAACTAGAGCATTCCTTTTTGTAAACACATCTGCAAGCCTGACTGCATCTCACTAAGCATTTTATAGGTTCATTACACTACTTGGCTCACATTGAAGTCACCTCAAATTTTATATTTTTTTTCCCTAACCATCATGTGAATAAACTTTGGCTTCTGTTTAGACTGGAAAAGATCCAGTATCTGCTGATAATCTACAGATTCAGGAAAACATAATGGTTATTACTGGTATTAAGGCATTTCTCTACACCTGTGTGTCACACTCTAAACTTTAGTGGGGTCAGCAGAGTGCCCCTTGCTAGAACTGCGTTGTGGATTTTATGTAGAATGAAATCCATTTCATTTGCAAATGAGCAAAGTTTGGAGCAAAGTTAGCTGACAGGCATAAATATAGAACCAGATGGTTATATATGTATTCCTATGGGTGTACGCACACACACACACAACCACACACACACACACTCATATCTAACCAACACACAAGGGATGGTCTCAAAACATCCTGTTTCTATAGTTTGACCAGCACCAGAATATCCTTCTTTATTTTAGTGGGGTTTTTTCCATATACATCTTAGGTGTTTTTGAGGAGTTCATTGTTGTCTGTGTAGGAACCAGTTTCAGAAGCATTTTAGAGCAACCTAGATGATCTTTAAGGTCCCTTCCAAACCAAATCATTCTATGACTCCATGATCCTATGTACAGCATTTAAGAGTATATTAAGGCATCCTTAAGAATGCATGATCAGCATAATCAGACATATATGCTAAAGGGATTAGACTTAAAAGAATGCATTTTTCTTTTAACAGGATGCTATACTTTGCAAACCCATTGTCTCCTGTGTAAACTCACTGTTTGCAACTGTGGCAATGCCAACTCCATTGATGACAGTACCTGTATTGTAACCCAAGAGATTTTTTTTCTTTCATGAGATGTAAAAAAAATTATTAACACCTTATCAGCATGAGAAAAATCTTAGCTATGTTATTTAAATTTTATTATATTTATAAGAGTATTATTGATAGCCATTGTAAGTTATCTGCAGCTAGTAAGGTAAAAGCAATTTTTGGGGGACAGTGCTGTAAGAATTGCATTTTCTAAGACTAATATAGAAACTTAGTTAGTTGGTCAGCTGCATTGAAGAATTTTAATTAATCAGTGTAAAAAATGCAAAAAGTCAATATGCTTGAGATCAATCATGTCCTACTTTTGTTTAGTTGTATGTAGAACTGTCTAAAAACTTGAAAAAAGACACACAAATAATTTACTTAATCTTGGCACTGCTTGTAAATCTTCAAGTAATAATTATTTATTAAATATTTACTTGAGGTGAAAATTAGACTTCGTCAATGAAAAAAGATTCAAAGATGCTTGGATCTGTAAGGCTTTTCTTCTTTAAATCTAAACTTTAAACCAGTCTCTTGAGATTCATCTTGTTTCTGTGAGCCCTAGGGAATAGCAGGAAATTCATACATATTTAATATTAGTCAAATCAACCAATGCAATAACCATGCTAAAAGAACAATTATGCAGACTATTTATGTAAATATGGAATAAGAATTACGTGTTTTTATTTAGAACACTGGAAAGACTTGTAAATTATTTAATTTAAGAAGACATGCTTTGGAGTCATTTTGAGCAATTTATTTACAATACATATATCATAGAAAAATATTTTAATATATTTGTTTTTTCATATTCATTTCAACCATAACTAGGTTAAGACTAGTATAATCTTCAGAGAGCAGAATTGCTTTGTCTTTTATGAAACATACATGCAAATATCTGTTTGTGCCAGAAGAATTTATTTAACATCTTATTTGACAAGCTTTTTTTTTTAACTAAGGAGACATGGCAAAATTATTTAACTCTGTGTGCTCAATAATGACAAAAAGTGATAGTATTTTTCATGCATATAAGAATTCTAAGAATCTGCAAATATGTTTTTTATTTTTCTTAACTACTCTAGTCATGAAGAATGTTGCATATTTTAATGAGCCTGGAAACCAGTCTCAGTTAACTTCCAGCAGCAGAAGGTATCCACAGAAACCATGAATTTACCTCTTCAGAAATGACTTTCTTATTTTAGTCATTGTTAATCCATAATGCATGCTTTCTGTAAGGTCTGTTATTAGTTCAAGAAACCATTGTATTCAGAGACATTTGCACTGAAACATGGTGAAGAATCATGGTCAGGAATTAGGGTCACAGAAAGACCCTTGGAGTCTCCATTCAAAAAAAATGCTGTGAAGGGTCAAAAATTCTTAGTAATTTAGGTCAGTTCAGAACTTCACTGCCATTCTATACATTGCTTTCCTGCAAAAAGGATAGAGATGACTTGGCTGTAAACAGTTCTTCTGTGTCAGAATGTGGGGGGTTTGCCTATCAGTTGTTTTGAAAAAGCTGTTTTTGGCATTTATTCTGGCCAGGCATAGACAACCAGACCCATTCAGTCACTTTTCTGACTCATTTGACATGTATATGTCAATACAAGATGTATCTTACTCTAAACATGGATGCTTTTCATTGGCTCTAAGGTGAAGTCAGGACAACTGACTTACCTGCTCGCTCTTGGTCATTCTACTAATTCCAGTGGAAGGTTCTGCAGTACAGACACCTATACTACCCCTGATAACTCTCTATGCAATTACTCCTCAGCTTCTCTAGGTCTGTACTGATGTTTTAACTGCCTGGCCTGGCACTTTGATTGATCATGATTTTGGTGTCAGCCAATACTTTGGGTTGATCCCAGAATGATATAGCTGGCATGCCAAAATAAACAAAAAAGAAAAAAAGAAAAGGAAAAAGGTGTTTAACAGTATACTGTATAAAAGGATTTGGATGCCTGCAATTAGGTCTTTCAATTGAAAACCCAACTTCAAAGCTGAAAATCTGAAAACTTCAGTGTGTGGAACTGCTATTTCTTTTGAGAGGTATGTACATGTTGATGAAATCTGAGCATATTTCAGAAAGTAGTCCTTTTCACATCTAATCAAAAGCACTTCAGCTATTAAGGCTTCCTAGAGAAACTCCATGTGCAGTTAAGTAGAATGGAACTTACTAAACAGTGCAAGCATAGTTGCTTTCATTAAGAGGTCAAATAAAAGAATTGACCCATATTTTCATATAAAAGCTCAGTGATCAGAATATTTACCTGAGTTTCAGTCTCTCTGTGTAAAGGAAGATTTTATCCAAGTTCCTCTTCGAGAGTACTGAAGAAATAACAGAGGCAAAAGGGGAAAAAAAGGGAAAGAAAGGAATTCTTATATTCTTCTAAGAAATTATCTTTTAGCCTGTCTGGTCAGGAAGGCACATGTAGAATCCAGACATTGTTTCCAAATTTTAGAAGCAGAGATGCATTTACCTTTTACTGTATCTTTCTTCTGTACCTATCTTCTGTATTTTTCTGCGCAAGCAAGCATTTTTATAGAGGAAATAGAATAAATCTGAGCATAGGGATAAAGAGATGTACTTTGAAATTCTTTCTTCATTATTTTTTTCCCAGTGGTAATTTTTGTTTGGTTCTAAGATGGAAAAAAACCCAAACCAAATCCACAGAATAAAAAGCAGTCTTAGGGACAAGGCCAGAATTTAGGAACCATCTTTCTGAAGTCAGTTTAGCCTCATTGTTTCAAGTCCTGGGTTGTATTCATAAACTTCCAGTGTTTGAGAATTAAACCAACAAGTAACTAATCCCCACCATAATTTCAGTGTTTCTCTTTACTTTTGCAAAGAGAAATGATTTTTAATATTTATATTACATAGAACAGGGCCAAAAAGTTGTCCTAGCACCTTTTAGCTTTACCTTTTCATATCAGGGTAAATAAAAAAATGTGCTTGTACCTGACATTGTATTGCAACTAATATCCCTGCTTTTACTGCTACTTTCTGCCTCTGTTCTGTTTCCCATTCTAGAAAAGCCTACAGTGCTAAAGTTAACTTAGAGAGCAGTGCTAATTAAAGATCAGCTGGAAGAAATCAATAAAGACATTACTACACATTAACTGTTATCCTAAAAGAAACACTGGTTTCATTTCAGAAAGAATAAAAAGGTAAATTTATGTGATGGATTCCTGAAAGAACAATGCAAAATATGAAACTCCAGTAACTGCAAAGAGATGCAAGAACAATTTTACCTGCTGTGGACAAGTGATTCATATTGTAGTCCTGAGAAAGTCATGCAGCAGTCTGGGTTGGTAATTACTATGATGTGGATTTCCAAACATAATTTAATGATTTCATAGCCAGTAACTGACATTCATTTTTACATGGACACCCATAAGGTCAGTACTTTTAAAAACACCATTCCTTGCTTACTTCCCAATATTATAATTAGTTAATTATTAACTGAGTTACAGTCCATGCTGTGAGATATTTTGATTTACAATGCATCTTTAACTTAAAATATATTATTCCAGTGTACCTGACTTAACTTAATATTAAAGTTTTTTTTTGTTGTTGCTCTGTTAGTAGGGTAATAGTAACTTTTCAAATGTTGATCTATTCTGTTCTTTAATTTCTAGTAACGTGAAGTTCATAAGCTTGAAATTGAAATAAAAATTTTGTGTCAGACTTCATCTAGAACAAATGAATTCTCATCTATTCAAGTCCACAGAGTTATCCTGCTTTACTTGCAAACCTGCCCCAAACATCTCTTTTTAACTCTAATTTAACCGATATATTTAATTATATTTTAAATTGATGCGGGGAAAACAATCCTTAAATTTTTCTTTTCTGATTGGAAGACACTATCCATTAGAAATCTCTTAAGAAATGCTGTCGGATTATCAGGATATTTCAGCACAGAATTTTAGCCTACTCATAATTAAGTTTGGTTTTACAACAAATAAAAAAAACTCAACATCATAATAGCAGCTCTTGACATAAATTGATAATCAAGGGAACTGCATTACAGAATGCAATTTTTGTGGGTTTTGGTTTGTTTTAAATATAAATTATTATTCATGTACCTAAAATAGTGTGTGTATGAGTATGTATAGGCATACACTCCGGCAATTTGTGATTTGACCTTGGCTGGCTGCCAGGTGCTGACCCCAGCTTCTCTTGTACTTCTCCTCAAGAGGACAGGGCACGGGGGAAAGGATGGGTCAAGATAAAGACTGAAGATCACTTGCCAATGGCTGTGATCAGGCAAAACACAGGCAAAACTCACTCAGCTTGGGGAAACTGAATTAGAATTACTGCCCATTTTTAAATAATATTGTTGGATGATGAAAAGCTTTGGCTCTGCTCCTTTTCTTAGACTCAACTGCAGTCCTTAATTTCTAGCTCCTCAACCTTCTAACTCTCCATCCATGTCGCAGGGTGATGGGGCATGGGAGCTGTGGTCAGCTCAAAACAGTTCTTTGCTGCTCCTTACTCCTTCTTCTTCCTTGAGGTCAGCTTGGACAGGATGTTGAGCAACTCATTCTACAGGAAGGTGTCCTTGGCAGAGAGATGAGAACAAGATTAATGTCCTTTCCAACCCAAAACGTTCTTTGATTCTATGTTTTTCCCCTGCTCCAGCTTGGGCAAAACTGCAGTCTCTCAGGACAAACGGGCTCCATTATAGTCTCAGACGTGAGGCTCAGAAGACTTTCTCCTCTATCTTGTGGCACAATATCTCCCCTCCTTCTTCTTTGACCTTGCTGTTTGCAGGGCTGTTTCTCCTCCTTTCCCCCTATTTCTCCTCTCTGCTGTTCAGCATTTTACCCCTTCTTAAATATGTTTTCCCTGAGGCATCACAATCTTGGCTGTGGGGCCCAGCCATGCCCTGAGCTGGGTCCATTGTAACTGTCTGGAATCGTCTGGAAGCAGCTCACGTAGCCTCTGCAGCCCCCCTCTGCCAGGACCAGGACACCTGCATCCAATACAGTACATAAATATAAATATAAGATATGCTGACTTTTTCTGATTTCCCCATTTCAGGGAGATGGGAAAATAGGAGGCTCTACAACAGGGAAGGAATTAAACTTATGACCAATCAAACCAATCTCCTTTGAGCTGCAGCGCTCATTCATTCAGTCAGTGCTGAAAGAATGACATCCAAAGCAATTAAGAATTAATGGTCCAGATAGCTGCCTTATCTTGCTTTTACACTGGGTATCTGTACTGTATTCACTCTATTGAATGAGTAGACCAGGAGAATATGATCTGCAAGTGTTAGTGGCAGATTGAGTTCCTTTCTTTTAAATGGAAGAAACCCCATATTAAAGGTTGCAGGTTCAATCTCTACAGGTGATCTCTGTTTAGGTATATTACATGAGAGAGCAATAGAATGCAATGAAAGGTGATTTTTATTAAAAATGCTCTTGCATATTTATGCAATGTGAATACAGAAGCTTTTAATATACAAATTCATCATAGATTCTACCACAGAGTGAGAAGCCACATCTAAAAGCCCAAAAGGGCTATTGAATCACAAATGTTACACTGATGACTGAAGTTTGTGACATCAGACTTCCAATCACATGTCTTAAATCAGTTTAGTTATATTTTTCAATTGGGTTGTTATATTAGCTTTATTAGCCTCAGTGATCAAATACATAATGATTTTTTTTTGCTCTAAAGGCAAATCAAAAAGAGTGTTGCAGAAATTTTTGCCTATATAAGTTATCAAAAGATAGTTTCAAAGGTTCTATTTAACTTTTGGGGCCATGATTGCTTATATGTCTAGATTTTGCAGCAAAAGAACAAGAGAAAACTAAGAGGCAGAAAGCTGAAACAGGTTAGCAATGGCACAGGGACTGCCAATTTTCCAGTAACATCTAAATGAGAGTTAAATTAATCTAAAAATCTGGAAGAGGTTGTTGAACTATGGTTCTAATGAACAGAAGACAGCATAGAAGGGAAACACTTTTCTGATCAAAATAAGATATTTATCACAGAATTTCCTATGATCATCAGCCTCTGTGTATTTGGTAGCCAATGCCCCCCATGTGACTACTGAAGCTTCCTGAAATGCTTCATTTTCTGTTGACTGTTGGGCAGTTTCATATGGGCATTTATCCTTGGAAATAATACATATAGCTGCCTTTCAGTAACAAAATGTACTCCATTGATCTTGAAAAAAACAAGAGGTATTTTAATGATATGGATATACTAGCAGTTCCTTATGGAATTTTCTTCACTGTAGGTCACTGTCAGACTGGGTTTCAGTTACATGGAAGTGTGGAGTAGTTTGGGGAATCAATGCAAGTTGTACTTCTCAAATGGTTGAATGTCTCCAAAGAGAGTGTTAATCTTGTAAATTACCTAGGATGACTTTTAAGACAAAGTTGAAGCATTAGATTTTGTAATAAAGGGTAAAAAACTTTGGCAGATCAATATATTTTGGTTTGGTTTTGTTTTTTATTTGTTGTGTTTGGGTGTGTTTTGCTTTTGTCTTTTTTTTTTTTTTAGCAAGCTTATTATAGACAGATGGCTATTAAGATATAGATATTTAAAGTCAAAATAGACTTCTCTTAGGAATCTACTTTGAAGTACAAATACACAAAATGAAATTAGAGAGAAATTACTTAGACCAGGAATCTGCACCATTAAATTCTAGCATTTTCATGGATTTAAACTTCTATACTCCTTTTCTCAAATTCAAAAGCACATAGATATTAGTTTATAGTGGTCCACAACATGCAGACACGTGGTCTTATCCCAGCAAACAGCTAAACTGTGAAATGTCTATACAGTGCACATACAGGCTAATAGTGAGGTTGAGGTCAGAACAGTTTAGATAGATGGAGGTTACAAGTGTGAAAAAACCTCAAACAAATGCATGACATAAGGACATCCATTTTCAGATCTCAGAAGTTAAAATAGTTCTCATAATATTTTTGAATAAGGTTTGAAATTACACATAATTGGGTAATAAATTATCTAGAGGTGTATCTATAAGTTTTCAAGACCTTTCATTCTCTGGAGCTAGCCACCTGCATTAAAAAATTGACAGAAATCCTACATGAGAAAACAAAATGAATATTTGGATGAGATCACACTCCTTTTTTGCTCTGTGGTTCCTCAGACAACTTAAAGTTTATTACCCTGTACTTTGAGTCCAATAACGTTGATTTCGCCCTGCCTTTTTCCTAAAAACTGATTAAGACTGCCATACAAAGTAAGAAACACAGTTTTCCTCATCTACTTTTTTCATGTACCAATGTCATCAGGAGAGTGATGACATTTTTATTTAATTTAGTGATGAATTCTGAAAGTTGGTGATGAGAAAATACAGGATAAATATATCTAGGAGCATTCAATACACTACGCAAATTATGAATGATAATCTGGACAGATTTAGCAGATTCTAGTATGTGGAATAGTTTGAGAAATGAAGCCTGTCATCTAAGCTTTTTACAAGTAAACTGTAGGTTTTTTTAGGGATACCTTTTAATTGAAATGGAATTCTATAGAAATGTGTTTTTTATTTTCCGTTCCCAGGGTCCAGTTATCAGCTTGTGAATTCTAGAACAAACTCCATCTACTTCTTCCCTTTTTTTTTTGAGGCATCATCCCTCAGTTAGGATCTTTTGGTATTGTATTTTAAATATATGTGATTTAAAAAAAAATCATTTGAGAGCTAACTAAAAAGAAGCATTTTAAATAAAAATGTTGAAGAAACTTTAAGATGTAAATTTATTCCTAGGATGAACAACTAACATAAAATAATATAGTAACCTCATGAAGTTTCATCCATCCAGCCTCTATAATGTCCATGTGAATGGCATAGATTAAGTTCCAAAACTCTTGGAAAATATATCCCCAAACACACAGTTAATCATTGCTATTATGTTAAATATAGTGAAACAGTCATAATTTGCCTGGTAAATTACAGTATATTATAAAGTGCACTGTAAACACTGTGAACACTGTAAACATTTACTTGTAAATTGCAATTCCTTTCACATAGACACGATAAAAAGACATATTTACCAAACACATGTATGACTTCTAAATCAGTTTCCACAGATTTTAGAGTTGTGATGTATTTGAGTTTAACATAGTTGGCCAAATATATAGGTGTCAAGAAATAACTCTTAGTGGAAACTTTGATCAATGGGAATGTAAAAATGAAAAAAAAAATCAAATCCCAAATTAGCTTATTGTCAGTGTGGTTTCGTTGTGTTTGTTTGTTTGTTTGTAGATTATTTCACCTAAGTGAATAAAATGTTTTCTATAGTTCTAAATTTATCTATATGCTGTGGGGTGAACATATTAAGAAACAACAAGGTCTGTCTATCTATCTATTTATATTTGTTCTCATGCTTGTAATGTCTTACTGCCTGACAATAAGATCTGTTTAAAGCCTGGCAATTAAGAAAAGTGAATCTGACCGGCCTCCTTTATTATCCAAGCCTAAAGCAATGCAAGATTTAAACACAAGGCAATATTAAGCAAACTTGCATTTAAACAAGCTATGTCAGTCCTAGAGTTTTTTGCTAGCTCCTTTCTTTTCATCCATTATATTCTATTGTATACAAAAGTCTATATGTTAGTAAGCTTTTGGTTACAGTATGTTTGGATTAGTTCCAAATTTAGCAAAGCAGCATATAAGAAGAATGGAGGGTTTGGGCCTGCAGAATCAATATATTGATAGCTGAGGATATCAGGTGTGGTCCATTTTGGAAAAATAATTGTATATCTGCATAATTATGACTTGAACTCTGATGTATAGGATTTATTGAATCTGAGAATATGAAAAAAAATTGTGCCTGCTATTAGACACAAGGAATATAAAAAACAAACATCCAGGGAGCCTAATGAAGTATCTGGAAAGGCGTCCCTCTGTTCTGCCTCAATGCCTGTCTCCATATTCTCTTTCTCTTCCCCTCCTGTCCCATGGCAGTGTCTCTGCTCTCAAGTCACTATTAATCACCCTTACTGAAGACACTCCTTCTCCTGGTACAATCCTGTACTGCTCGGGTGCTGAGAAATACTAATTAGAGACACAAACTATATAACAAATTCCCTCTAACTTCACAAGGTAACAAAGAGCACATAGAGATGCTATGGAATCAAACAGGAAAAACTTTTTTTTTGTTGGATTAGTGTCTAAGTGAAGAGTTTTTAAAAGGTAGGAAGAGTACAGTTGGCTTATAGAGTTGGCAAGATACATTTACAGTAGTGATTTTAAGAAGCCAATTTAAAATCTAATATCATGTTTTCAAGTGTTTTGCCAGCAAACCTAGAAGTCTTACTTTATAGATATTTTGAAATTGCCTAGGAGGTTTGTGGAGTCTCCATCCTTTAAGATATTCAAAAGGCATCTGGACATAATCCTGGGCAACTGTCTGTAGATGGCCCTGCTTGGACCTGCTTGGCCAAGCTTGGACCTGCTTGGACCAGCTGGCCTCCAGAGGTCCTATTCAGTGATTCTGTGATATGCGTTTATAGTTTATAAATTTTAATTATTGTCTGGCCATCTTATCATTCTGTAAAAATCTTAGAAGAATTTGTAAGTCATTAAATTAATCCATTTTAAAAGCTGTTAATCTAAGTATGCCGTGTGGAGCAAAAAACATAGAATGAAGCTATTGGCGTCCACTACTCTAATTTGATAACCTTGGAAACCACTTGATCCCTACATCTGTGCTTTCCTTTATGTGGGACAACCGCCTGGAAAAGAATCACTCAAAAAGGAAACTGCTTTTACCTTCTAACTCCTGTTATTAATCAATGCAAAAGTCTTAGTTACGGCTGAAACTTCTTATCATGATATCATAATTTTGCTCTTGAAATGTAGTTTTCATTTTAAGATATTGATAACGGAAACTAGATAAGAAACTTTACTTTGCCTTCCAGCATTAGAAAATATCTTGCACTGCTAATCAATTATCTCCTTGCTTTTAAAATAAATCTACTCTGGGAATAATGGGATTCTGTGTATGAATATACAATATACCCTTCTGTGCACATGTGTATGTGTGTAAATGAGTGTGTATTCTGTCCTTCTTTGTGAATCTAAGGCTGTTTTAAGCACATCTCTGTTCTCTTACGATAAGACATCCCTTTCCTTTCTAATGGAGACTAAGATGAAATCTGATGTAAAAATAGATTTCACAGATGAACCAGGCTTGAAGTTAAATTTTTTTTTCAATACTTTTTTTCATGCTACAGTTAAATTAATGTGTAGTTAAACAATAGGCAGTCTGTTCACATATTTAAATGCCATTTTAGTATATATATATATATAATATTGGGAAAGTTTCTTTTTTCACTACAGTAACAAAAAACTCTACACTTTACATTTTTAATACCAAGAATTTTAATTATGTAGACAGATAGTTCTAACAATGGATTTTCCTCTTCCATTTAAAGGTTTAAAAATTCTAATCAGGTCAGCAGTAATGTGGACAAGTCATAAAAGGACATTTTTCTTGAAATAGAGACCTCTTCCTATTTTAGAAAAAGAAAAAAATCAATCAAGAACCATACCAGACACAGGATCCAATTTCTTGTAATTTTGGACAATATACATTTCTGTACCAATGTCATGAATCCCACGATTCACACTGCTTTGTTCATCTCTTGTGTGCAAAATCCACTATGCAATGACAAAAATTTCCCATTTTTCCTCAGCAGTGAAAGTTTTTTAAAAGTAATATAATTTTTTCAAAGCCACCTCTGAAAACAGCTTTTCCATGGGAGCTGCCTGGGAGCTGAGGAAATGAGGAAGGGGAAAAGCGCCACCTATTGACCGTGGCTGGCGAACTCGCTCGGCGCCGCTCGGTACCTGTTGTGGTTGCGCTTCATCAGCGCAGCCGGCATGTTAGAAGCACGCGTCTGCTGCGACTTTCAATATTGTCAGGCTGCATGTTGAAGTGTTTAAAGAATATATATTAAAACATAACTAAAGCCAAATGAATATTTTACGCAGTCGCGATGCTGTATCAGAAACAAAATCCTTCCTTCCTTCCTTCCTTCCTTCCTTCCTTCCTTCCTTCCTTCCTTCCTTCCTTCCTTCCTTCCTTCCTTCCTTCCTTCCTTCCTTCCTTCCTTCCTTCCTTCCTTCCTTCCTTCCTTCCTTCCTTCCTTCCTTCCTTCCTTCCTTCCTTCCTTCCTTCCTTCCTTCCTTCCTTCCTTCCTTCCTTCCTTCCTTCCTTCCTTCCTTCCTTCCTTCCTTCCTTCCTTCCTTCCTCCCTCCCTCCCTCCCTCCCTCCCTCCCTCCCTCCCTCCCTCCTTCCCACCCTCTCTCCCTCCCTCCCACCCTCCCTCCCACCCTTTTCTGTCCCCTCTTCTCCTTTTTCCCCCTCTCCCCTCTCCTATATGTCTTTTCTCTCTTCAAAACCAGCTTTCTTTTGAGAGGTAGTGAGGACATGAAGAACAGCTCTAACAGAAGTTTTGTTGCAATCTGTAGAACTGTATACTCTGCAATTGCTTTGCACCTGGTGGAGAACTTTGCATGCTGAATAGACAATCTTATATATCTTCCAGTACTTAAAGGAAGAAACAGTTAATTTTCCCTTCAATGAGGATGGGGATTGCTACAGATATTGTAAGGTTGGCAACAAAACAATTCTGATTTTTTTGTTTCAAAGATTGTTCTATATTTACTGCAGGCTGATTTTAGCATATTTCAAATCCTACCAAGATTTCTGAAATGTGCCTTCTTTTTTTTTCCAAATGGGCATTAATGATGTACATATTGTGACTTTTAAATCACTGGGTTCAATAATGAATAGTTCATTGACTGCTGGTTCAATGAATTGTGTGGAAATTCATGGACCATGCAGGCAAAGAGAAAAGGTAGCTGTTATTATTTCAAACGAAGATTTTATGTCTTAGTGGCATTGTGAAAGATTGACCTTCACATGAGATATTGCTGTTCTTGCATTACCACCCTGATATCAATAGAAAACTGCTTTTAATCTACACAAAGGGTCCTGTTATCCTCTCAATGCATGGGGGATTATCATGCTTAACTCTCCAGAACATCGAGAGGCAAACAGACCCCACAGTCTCTATTGCTGTGAAGCAGTTTCTTGAACATAATTCATATGCGTTTCAGTGATGGGTTTGAAAACTTCTTTGGTGTGTGTGTGATTTGTTTTGCTTTGTTTTAAACAAGGAAGTTGGCTTTTTGCTGTAAATTTGTACAAGAACACTATTCGATATGGAATTGTTGAGTTCTCAATATTAGTAATTATATTCTCATTCTAGAAGCTAAACATTTGTGTTTTAATGGAAATGTATATGTGAGATTTATGTAGGAATCTGGCAGAGGGCACATCAAAATAATAATAATAATAATAATTATTATTATTATTAATAATAATAATAATAATAATAATAATAATAATAATAATAATAATAATAATAATGGTAGACAGTATATTTGTTTATCAGCATTTGTTTTGATAATCTGCTATAGTGGCAATACTCTTCATTGCTAACATTCCATTGCATATTTGTCTTTTGCATTTCCAGATCAATAGGATAACCATGGGTTACTGTATTCTGATATCTACTAACACAGACACATATATATACATGCACACACACCACACATACATACATACATACATACATACATACATATATATATATATATACACACACACACACACACATATGTATGTAGGCATGTGTGTACTGTGTCCACTCAGTGAAAACTTTTAAATATTAAAAAGAAGTATTGCATCCCATATTTCATCTATTCTTACAAGACAAGAATGACAGTATTAAGATGCACATTCAGGATAGCACTCTTTCTACTTTGAACGCTGTCAAGAACAAAGTGCTTTACAGACTTAAAATAAATCTAGGTACTAATCCATTGAATTTCTGACAACAGGAGCCCAAGGTTTCCATGCACTTAGCTGAGTACTGCATAAGAGCTTGTGCATTATTTATGTCCACTAATGGTGTTGCAATGCTCTTTGTGTGAAGCAGTGACAGTGCAATCTACTAAGATAGCTGCTGCTGTGGACAAAGCCATACATTTTCCTGGGCTTGAATTTTTGACAGAATACTCTATTAATGCCAATTCTGCTTAAGTAAATGCTGAACAGGGGTCAGTTCCTCCCCTCCATTCCCCTTATTATTTAAGAAAACAGAGCCATAAAACTGAAAATGATGTTCTGGGCTTTGCTGAATTTTGCAACACAATAGTAGCTGATAAAGGTCAGTCTGCTTTTTTGTCTACTTTTATGATTTTGTGTGATGGTCCACAGACTAAATAGGAAAGCTCTTAGCATTGGAGAAGGGAGGTGCTATTAATTCCAGTTTCATTGCCATTATACTCTTCAGTGGATCAATAGAATTAAATGAGCTGAGATATTAGGAAAATATTGTGAAGAGAAGTAGGGTGGTATTATTTGACCAAGGTTGGGATGAATAGAAAATAAAGAACCATTTATATTGGGATGTCAATAAATCATAGGACCCATATATAAAATGGAATAGGGCATAACAATCATAAGCATTCAAATGACTATAATATCTTTCACTTTTTAAAATATGTTGATATTTGGCTGGCAGCTTAAAGGGCCACTGCAAGTATTTTTTTAATGGTATTTTTTTTAAAAAGATTAATTCTCTTTGTATAGAAGGTCCTATTTAAATTGTGTAATCATAAGTTTATAATAATTTTTAAAAATAGCTGTCTTTTTTTGCTTCTTAACCATTAGGGTCTGGAAGTTCTTACAGGGACATGGCTGAGCCTGAGGTACCTTTTCCCATGTGCTTTCCTGTTTGTACTGCCTGCTGCCTCTGCAAGCTCCATTTCAGCCTTGCTGTTTCTGCTCCTAGGAAATGCTTTTCTTGAGAGCTTGTAAAACATTTAGTACATCAAATATATCTGAAGAAATGACTAACCCAAAGGACATGAAGTAGCTGCTTTGGAGTCAACATGCACAGAATCCTGTGGGAGATAGACAAAGGACTTTCAGGTATTTGAGAAGGGGAAAAAAAACTGTCTTTCTTGCTTTTCAGAATCCACAGTATGAACAGCAACAATTCTCACCATCTGAAGAGCTCAGTGACTACAAAGCAAGCTTTTTTCATTGTCTCCCTTCTGCAGTTAGGAAAATTGAGGTTATGCACAAGTGAAGTTTTCCTAAAGTAATAGACCTAAGGGCAGAGGTGTAGTCTTGTCATAAGCCTAATGGTTACTTGTAAGTAAGGTATTTTAGCTAGAAATGAATTAAAATTTATTTAACTCTGAAACAAATCAAAGCATATCAGGCTAATATGTGCAATAACTTGAGATAAAACTGACAAATTGTATATCCAAAGTTCTTTTGTTTAGCAGTGGAATGCCTCTATTTACTCTTAGTGAGCCTAGTTTAACAAACTTAATCACTCTTCATCCTGTTGAAATCTGAAGAAAATCCCATAGTCTTCATGGCCACAATTCCTTCCCCCCTTACCCCCCCCAGGTACTAATCAGTTAATTTCATGCTCTTTCTTCCTGTCCTGCCTCTGCTTTGTAATATGTCTTCAAACATTTAGGTCTAAAAGTAAAAAAAAAAATCAAATCTAGTCCTTTCACACAAAATCACACAGTATTATGGATTTTTTTTAAGTACTTCTGGCAGTTTTTGGCCCAATGCCTCACTCAACGTACATCCAGGAGTAATAGATTGCTCTGGGCTGTGTCCAGCTGAGTCCTGAATCTCTGCAGGGATAGACATACAAGAGCATCTCTGGGAAGCCTGTTTCAGAGTGTGCCCACACTCAGTATGTATTTTTCTTTTTGAGATAGAATTTCCAGTGTTCAAACCAGGTTCAATATTATGTTCAGGGCATTGTTTTACTGGGCTGTGTCTTCTTTATAGTTTGTCATTAGGTTGTTGTTGATTATTGTAAGATACAAGCCCTCTTTTGTTAGGGATGAACAAATACATCTCTCAGCCTCTTCTCTTGGCTTACTCTGCCAACTCCAGAATTGGTGCTGCAAGACAGTTTTATTAAATTCAACAGCAAGCTCCTTCATTCAGTGCTCTTCTTCCAGGAGTTCAAGGAATTAAAGAAAGAAACTCCAGGAAGAAGTCTTAGTTTCTGTCAGTTTGCATATTCTGTTCTCCAACAGCTTTTATCTTGCCTACCCAGCTATTAATATAAAAGTTTCTTTGGACAAGTAAAAATATCAGCAGTATAACTTTTTGTGGGATTTTTACAGAGCTATCTTTCAGATATGTTGCTTTTAAAAATTTTGTTATTTGATGAAGTTTTGTCATTTGATGAAGTTTTATCTTACACCTCTAAAGTATGAAGATTTTCACCCAAGATTATTGTCTAGGCTACATTCATTGGCATTTATAACATGTGTTTCATCTACTTTTAACGATTTATGCAGTAGGCTGGATGATAAATTTTCCTTCCCCACTGGCTGCCATAATGGAGAACTGCTGCTAAGTCTTCAATTTTATACAAGACAAACACTTAAGCTACAGAGAGTATTTTGTAACATTGACTATGATTTTTTCCCCTGTACAGATTAACCTACCTCTTTAAAACCTTACTTATTTTTCACAGTCTCTGCCATGATGGTAGTTTCACTATCCTGCTTGTGCATTGGGAAATATCACTAATTTGCTTCCAGCATGTATCTAAATTTTAAGGCTCTCTTTGCACATCAGCTCTGATTCATGGTCTGTGGTGTCTCCACAAAACTAGAACACTTTTAAGACTCATAACTTTGTGTCACCAGAAATTTTTAGATCTTTGTGAGTCTTGCCCTTTCTATCACATTAAATACCATCTCTTAACTTTCCTTTTCAAGACCATTCTCAAGCTACCCCTGACCTATATTCACTTCACATTAAGCACAGTTTTAAACACTAACCTTTCAGCAGCGTGTGACATGTGCCATCACTGCCCATTTGTCATTTTTTGGAATCATAAATCATTCTAAGGCACACATTGTATGCACATGTAGAAACATGTAAGCCTGCCTGCAGTCTTCACTTCTCTCTCTTAAACTCTCATGCCATTCCTTTGAGGGATGGGATTGAAAAGGCAAAACAAACAAGCACCCTAGACAGTACTAAAGTCAGATAAATATTTGGTAGCTTCATCTAATCTCTCATTGTTTTCTGGTTTTTAGATTTTTGTTTCTTAGCTCTTATGGCAGCCTTATACAGAGATCAGGCACTGTGCATTTATTTCACCGTTGTGTGAAATCTAGCTGCTCCTTGACTACCAGCTCTGAATGCCTGCAGTCGAATTCATCTCATCTAAGACTGGTGATGGAGATATATAGACCCAAACAAATCAATTTACAATACCTGCAATCAGTGGGGAAAAATAAACATGATTCATCTGATCTGTTTTTGATATCTGCGTTTTGATGGAATGCCCCACACTAAAATGATTTGTTTAAGAGTTCTGGTTTTGGTACAATTCCAGGTCTGTGTGAGCCAGTGGAGAAAATATTGTGAGACAGAGTTCTGAAACAGAAAATTATAATCACAATGAGTAGTGGGAAAAGAGTACAACTCCCACAAAACACTCAAATAGCATAAAAACAGGTCATGCTTCCTGTAAAAGATTAAGTTCAAAGGTCACTCTTGAGAGACAAAGATTAAATCATCTCTCTATTTAAGCTTTTATATAATTTAGTTTGCAATTTATATTCTGAACTACGGCACTGAAAATCTGTAGTTCAACAGCCTTGCAAAGGAGTTTATGTTTCTGGTGTACCTGTCTGGTCTTATACAGATATATACCTGTCAGCAGTGTTTTAAATTTCTCTCTATTTTCCTGATTTCAGTGACCAGTTTGCATGTGTTGAGAAGTTGACCCATTATATATACACTAAAAGGAAATAAAAGCAAGCTCATTCAGTGTTACTCTATAGCACATTCTCTACCTGTGCTAGAAAATCTGACACAAACCCTGGTTTTCAGTGGTTCATTTCAGACATTAAAAACCCAGATTGTGTTTCTGAGAAAATCATGTGACTCAGTTGGTGACAGTTTACTAGTAAATAAAGGTGCAAAGGTTTAAATAGCGTACTAAGATTTTCTAGAGGTTAATTGTGATTATGATCCCTGGCCTCTTTTTAGGTCTGCACCAACTAATGCCTTATACAAAACATTCTCATCACTTTTATTTAATAATGTAGGTGTAGTCTTGAGTGCCACTTCAATGAGTACTAATTCCTATTCTACATATCTGTCATGGTTTGATGCTGGCACACAAAAAAATTTCCTTAGGTCTGCTGTGAGATGGGACCAGGAATAGAGCAAAGCAGGCTCCAATTTAGGAATAAAGGGAAAAAACCAAAAACTTTATTAACCTGCAACTATATTTAAAAAGAAACACACACAGAACTCAGAATGAAAACCTTCCAAAAACATTCCTCCTCCTCCCACCAAATTCCCAATACATCACAGTAGGACAAAACCTTGGATTCTCAATTCAGTTACCACCCCTCTGATCACTAACTCTCAGTCCATCACCACCCTTCAGATAATCAATTTTCAGTTCATTAGGAAGAGAGGAGTCCCTCTTGCACCATGGGCTTCCCCAGGAAACACAGTTGAGACCTCGTGTGTTTCCCTGTCATATGTGGCATCGTCTGGAGATCATTTTGCCATCGTGACCTCTTCCTTCCATGCCCAGTGCTCTCACCACTGTGCATGGACCAGAGCTGCTTCTAGGGTTTTCCTTTTAAGGATGCTTTGCCCAGTTCCAAAAAGAGCACACTGTCTCACTTTTGGGACACCTGTCCCCCCCAAATTTCACCCCCTGGGGCTGAGGGGTCTCAAGAACAGAGATCCTCTTCTTCTTCCCTGGAGATGGAGGGCACCACCACCACCCTCTTCACCTGTCATTTCTGTTCACACATTCCTTCACATCACTGCACCTCCTTGGCTCTGAGTCACTGCCTCCCCCTAAATGCAGTCTGTGTGTCACAGGAAAAATGATTCCATCCATGGCTATACAAGAAAAGCCCAGCCAAAGGCCACTCCATCACCTCCTCCCACCCAGGATTCTTCTCAGCTTCTTTTGGACATCTTGCACAAATTTGTATCACACTTGCCCATTTCCTGCTATTCCTTCTCTATCTCTCTTCTCATTCAACTCCAGGAGAATCAGCATTTGTAAGGTTTCCATCATCCAAAAAAGGGTTAAAAGCTCAGGCTCGGCCTGTCCAGAACTCCCAGGGCTGCCCTGCCGGCACCTTCTCGCCACCTGCTTTCTCCTTCTTGGCCAGGCTGTGCTATCAAATTTTAAGATGGCACAAGCAGAGGCACAGTCTCCCTCTCTCTCTCCCTCAGGGGGTGGGAGGTGGCTGCCTGATGTCTCTCAGGGTTCCTCCACCTTTCCATCCTGCAGGGCCTTCTCCTCCCTTCTCTGTCCAGGCCCCCAGCCTACCTGACTCACACCTTGTGGCTTCCCCTCCCCTGCCCAGCTCAGAGCTGGGCAGGGCAGCTCTGAGCTCTTTCACAGACCAGAACCAAGAGAGTTTTCCCCTGGGAGTTCTCAGCTTTTAACCCCCTGTGTTCTCAGAGGCGTATCCATGTTCTCAGTGGCCACACCAGGTGCTAATATTCAAATCTGAGCACCCATTGGTTTGACCACAGCATCCCAAAAAGCTCACTTCCTCTCCAACCAGGACAATATCATAAAGAAGAATCTAAAAATACTTAGAGTACTGGATGAAGAAATATCATTTAAGTCACTTAGGAGAGGACTAACAACCACATAGAATATTTTCCAAGACTGTTCTTATAAAAGTTGTCCACAGCAAAAACTTAGGCAGAAAATCTCAGGTCAAAAGCAACCACTTTAAGCAGTTTCTTAAAAAAATCTGTTTAGCTATGGAATCACAGTTCCAAAGATCAGCTATTTATCCTTTTTTGCAATCCAGGTGCTACTATAATTTGACAGTGATTTTAAGCAGATGAGATCTAAACTTGTCATGAAAATTACCTGCAATATGTTCTGAATAATTAAAAAAAAATTTCAGAAGCAAACAAATAAAATTGTTTAAATTGTACCACCTATAGAAAGTAGCCAGTGTATTTGGTTCACAAATACTGTGTTCTGTCTATATGGTTATGTTTACAGTAGTTTAGAAAAGATGACTAATACTATTTTCTGGAAATGAGATAAACTAGCAGCAAACAACTTACACCCATAATGTGCTGCTGTCTCTAAGCAGGGTAGCCACAACCACCTGATGGGAATAGTCCCTGTCCCAGGCTTATTCCTGAAATGTAGTCAGGATTATAGGAGCTGCATGTAATTGTAAACATTTATTTATATACACATGAAATTATATGAGCTTGAAAACATTCTCTATGCTGAAGTTGTACATTTGGCATAGCTGAGTGTATTACCAAAGATAGAGGTTACCAAAGCCAGAGTAGTTATGACTTCCTACTTAATTATTTCTTGGTAAGAATGATTGTAAATGATCTGAGGACTAGAGTTGTGATTTAAACCCTTCTTACTTCCTGGACTGTGTACTAAGCACCAGGATAATGGGTGAACTACTGGCTTTCCCAAATCGTCCTGCTGAAGTAAATGCACAACCAGGACTGCAAGAACCAGAGGCAAAAGGTGAAAACAGGGAACAAAACCCCGTTTTGCTGACTCTGGAAATGTCAAGAGGATAACGTGAGAGTAGGAACAGTGAAGGCAGAACGTGTGGTTAGTTTTACATATGGTGTTACTCTTAGAGTCAAAAAACAGACAGGACACTGGAGTTCACATTTTCTTTAGGAAATCCTAGTTTAATTTTGTAGGTGTAAGAACTAATAGTGTTAAGAGTAAAGCTGAGAACATAAGAAATGGATCTGCCCTTGTCCAGATCTAGTTCAGATCTAGATAGCCTAATCCAGCTTTGTAGTTTGTCCAGACTAATCCATCTAGCACAATAAGGTGTGTGTGATCAAAGATGCTCTGTGGAAACAACAAACTAGTCTTAGCCCTTTCAGCTGTGAATTTTGCTTCCAGGGCATCCACATTTTTTATCTTACGGGTTTTAGAACATACCTCCCTGCTTGGATTAATAAAGTGGTTCAGCTTTTTTTGTCCACTTGTATATACTTGCCTTTTCATAACATAGTTCTTCATAATATGATCACTAGTCACTGGCCTTGATAAGCCTCTCTGTTGGTTCAGTAGCAGGTTAGAAAGCTGGTAAGAAGGGACAGTGCTGGGAACAACCACACAGAAAATAAAGGAACTGTGAAAAAGTGCCTGATTATAATGTGATTCTTCTTTTATTGAAATCTGGGCATGTTTTCCTAATTTTCCTCTCCTATGTTTCTGATGCAGAATAAACACAACTCTAAACCCACAAATTTCTTATGTTATTGAATGTTAGTTGTAGTATTAAATTAATAAGTTAAAGAATCCAGATGTGGAAAATAGAAAGAAGTAAGCTGTTGAATGTATCTTTAAGGTGTATAAATTCAGAGATTTGCATTCTTTAAAAATTTCTGGCAGAAGTCAACACGCTGGTAAATATGTAACAGATGCACCAATGTGCCTTGAGATGAATACATTATGGACAAAAAAATCATATTTATTCCCATCACAATAACAGTTTGTTTGGATCACCTGCTCTTTCTGGTTGCACCTGTGGCTTGTTCATTTGGCTGCAACATGGGAAAATGCAAAGATCAATACAAGCTGTGGGTTCTTTCTCCCTTGTGTGGGTGTTTCTTTTAGTTGTTCCCCAAATATTTTCTGTATACAGTCTTTAGATATAATGAAGAGAAAATAAAAAAAAATAAGAGAAAGGCATTAGTGCAGTATTTAGGCTTGAGAAAATGAAGCAGCCAAACCCCAGGGAATCCCAAACTCCAGAGTAGTTTTTAAACTTTGACTCAATTGTACTTTTAAAACATTTTGATGTCTCCTGCATGACTTTTGCCTGTATGTCAGTTCAAATTTTTTGTTACATACACATACAGTTGCTTATACTCTACTATTCACAAAGAGCTCCTCTCCTCTGCACAAAGTTCAAAACTCTATTGAGTTAGGTATCATGTGTTGGAGACTAAATATTCTTCAATAAATCCTGTTCTGTTTGACAGGCTACCATCTTAGGCAGCAAAACTTCATTTTTTTACTTTCAGAGAATTGGCTTGTGAAGTTGAATCTATGTTCTCTGAAAAAGCTGTGTTTTCTCTCTTGAATTCTGGAATAGTGACTGTTCTTCATGTTGGAGTCATAAAATCATAAAGGTTGGAAAAGACCTCTAAGATCACAAATCCAGCTGTCAACCTAGCACCAGCACCATGTTCACCACCAAACCATATCCTCAGCTCCCATATCCATGCATTCTTTGAACAGGGAACCCACCAATTCCCTGAGCAGTCTGTTCCAGTGGTTGATAACCTTTTTACATGAAGAAAATTTTCATTCTACCTAATCTAAACCTCCCCTGTCATAACTTGGGGCTGTCTTCTCTAGTCCTGTCGCTTGATACATCTGCCTCACTACACCACTTCTCAGGTGTTTGTATAGAGCAGTAAGGTGTCCCCTCAGCCTCCTTTCCTCCAGGCTGTTCAAGAGAAATGTGACCTCCAACATGAGGCATTAATGTAGGAGTATCATCATCAGAGACTTTAGGAAATGTGGTGAAAAGCAGTGGGCACCTCCTCAGGGTGAAGTGCCTTTGGAAGGAAATATCTCTAATTATTCAACATACAAGGTGCCTATACTGCCTATGTTTTCAAGTGACTTTAGTGAAGTTCCTAACATCAATGAAGATCAAACCTAGCTTAAAATTTCCAGACATTGTAAGATATTTGTACAGATTCATATTCAATACAATTGGGCTACAACGTCTTCTGAGTTTTGGTTTACTAATTACATGAAAAGCATTTTTATTTTTTTCTAGAGAATCCAAATGCACCTGTAAAAGGTCCAAAACCAGTGAGCAAAATTGTATTAGAAATTATATGAAAAATTCATGCACAATAGGCTTTGAAAATATAAATTATTTGAACAGATTTATTTTAACACGTTTATATGATGCATTTCAACACGTTGTCTCCAGTTTTTTTTCTTATTCAGGTATGGTGGGAGAGAAGCAAGATGGGAGTCATAAGTTTCTGATATTACTTTCCTATTTCGGACCAGAATTGCTTTGTAATAAAATTACACCCCAAAAGGGGTTTTAATATGTTTTAATATCTTAGTTTATCAGGGTTTAAATTGTCCAGTGCATTTGGGTTTGTGTAATCATATCTGAGGTCACAAAAACATCAAATGTTAATCAGGATGTTGCTTAAAAGTTATCAGTTCCAGTGAAGTACCATGATAAATGGGCATTTCATGCCAGCATTATGCCAGAACTTAATTCCTAACTTGATGCCAGAGCCGACTCTGACCTATGAAAATGAGGGTTCAGCCAGTGCATAAATATTCTATTCTTCTATGTAACAAATACTAACAGTGTTGCACTAACATTTTTGAACTATGGACTGTATCCAAACACATCACTCTGAGCCAATTTCTTATTTATAAGACATCATACTTCTAAAACAGAGGAACAAAATTCTTATTGATCAGAATAAAAAGAAGGCCTGAAATGGAATCTGAATCCCTGGTCCTATTTGCATCTAGTATTACTGAACAAAAGAACATATCCTCCGTTTAGTAAAATCCATGGAATTGTGCCCAGTAAAAATAGCTGCTGTCAGAAAGTTCTTCAGGAGATAAACTTAGTTTTCTGTGCTGATATCTTTGCTTTCTGAATAAATATTGAAAGGGTATAGCAGTCCTGGTGATTTCCTTTCTGCATGCTGATGAACTTTCATGTTCACAGAAGGAGTTAAAAGACTGTACTAATGGTATAGCACCATTCATGCTCCAGGAATGCTGCTGTGGCAGTGCAAACTCATAACAAATTTTCCAACAAGAACTACTACTTACAGCTATTTAAAGTAGTAATGTGATATAGTACATATATGGACAAAAAGTATATCCCTCTCCTGTGTCTTTTGGAGATTTATCCATACCTGGAACTTTTTAATGGATATGCTTCTCCTTTAATCTGTTACTATTTTCTGAAACCACGGGTCATTAATTAACAGTAATGTTTTTCAGTGTCAGATCTTCATTTGAATTCAAAGGCCAAGACATCCTAATGCCCCCCAAATACAATCATGAGCTTTTACACATCTCCTTCTGCACTATAACTTTCAATGGATAAGTTGACCTTATTCAAAAGGAACAATAGCAAAAAAAAAAAAAAAAGCCAACAAACTGTACCTAAAAATTAATACTGGAAGTTAGAATGGGTAAATACACAGACAAACTTAGGGTGAATAAACGGGGTTTTGTTAGTGGAGTTTTTCTTTCTTTTGTTTTTTTCATCTTTGAAAAGAAGGAATATTTTTCCTCTGGCTTCACCTTATAAGATGTCAGTTCAAGCTTTTTAATTTTGTTGTTCAGCTTCACATAAAACAGTATGAACTCCAAAACTCAGGAAAGATGTCAAAAATAAACAGATATCTTTCTGATATTCTTGCATTTTTTCCCAAAGGATTTTTCAGAAGAGTGTACATGAGATTTTAGTCCAGTCATTCAACAGAATCCCAAATTTCATTGCTTTTACTGGCAGAAAAGCTTATGTTTGATTTCTTTTTCAAAGATAGTTCTTTTAATTATCATAATATATGGAGTGAAGAGCCAGGTCTGGACCTACTGAACCTTGCTTCAATGGCAGATTAGTGAAAACCTCTACCTGGATTACAGTTTTCACATCTGTAATCTTTATTTTATTGCCATGAATATTTTTTCTCTTGACTAAGCAGAATCTAGAAATAAAAATATGTTTCTATAGAAAAAATAATTAATTTATTCTTATCAAATTTATAACAAGGAAGAAGCTACTGGTACAGAAAGTCCTCTGTTACAGGTTGTTCATTGTTAGTACTATGGAGGGGGAATGCATTTAAATAATTTTGTTATATCATTAGAAAGATTACATTCTAAGGGTAGCATATCTACTGAGTTATCTATGTTAGCTGCTTTTTAATTATTTGAGTAAATATCATAACTTGTAGTGAACTTCATTTTTTCCAGAACACTCCGAATTCTATGCAAAAGGCCTAGTAATTCTCATAAATGTAGTATTTGATGCTGCTTCTAGCATCATATAGAAAGTATATAGCTTTACACAATCCATCCTGATAGAATTATTATGCAGGAAACTTTGTTAGTCGTCATCATGTTTTTACTACATTGCTGTTCCATGAGGCTTCCAAGAAAGAATTATAAGCTTGTCTAAATCACAGCCACTGGAAATTTGTTTCCATTCTTTTCTGCAGTTTTAGCTAACACTTATTCCACAGGGATGGATAGACTCTTGTTCATTCTGCTTTCTTAGTTTCCCTAGGTTGGCAGCTTTTACAGATCATGGTAGAAAAAGCAATTCATAAAAAATAATATGATAAATGTCATTTTGGAGTCCTGATTCCTATTTCCCTCTTCATTCCCTCACTAAGTGATGTCTTTGAGTTGTATAGATGGGTTATTAGACTCTGAAATTCACTTTTCATTTAATAAGGAGATAGCAATAAGTATATTTTGGTACTGTCCTTCTAAGTCCTGTACAGAATTCTCAGTTTTACAAAGGATATATAATTAATGGGAGGTGACTTTCTATTTTTCTGCTCCCAGGCAAGCATAAAAAAACCAAAGCCAAAACCAAAATCAAAACCAAAACCAAAAAAAAACCCCACCCAAAAATATGTAGGGGTGGTGGGGGGTGTATATATTTTTAAACCATAGTTATAGATTTTAAATTTTTTAAAGCTTTTTAAATTTTTTTTTTAGTTATGTGCTGATCACAGGAAAATTATTTAATTTAGTTTTGGTTGTGGTTTTCTTTGTAGTTATATGTTTAAGACTGCTAATTACTTCCAGAACGAGCATATATCATTGAAAATATTTATCAGCTTGATATATTTACAGACAATGATCTGAAATTCAATGAAAACATAATATAGAAAGACATAAAACAAATCTATCATAAAATACATGAATGTTTTAAGATGGCAGCAGTATCTCCACTAATTGACCACTGCATTATTTTTTATTAGAATTTTGCAAAATTGGCATACACAATAGTTTCCACTTTTTTACAGGAAATGGAATGATGATAGAATGGAATTCTAGCCACCAGTGGGACTGCAACATCTATTAGATAGGTGATAGCTATTACCTAATTGATTAGTTGTTAATAGTTAATAATTTTAAACTGTTCTATGTTTAATATTCAACAGTAAAGTTTTTTATATTGGGAAGTCTGAAGTTAACTGCACTGCTAAACCAGATTTAAGTTAATGTGATCTATTGGCTCACTTCCTCTTTATGTTTTTTACATAGGTTTTTTATCCATTTTTCATAATTTCATATACACCTGAAGAGGTCTGGGTGCTAACTTTGCCTTGTTTCAACAGCAAGATACTGATTTATATGTCTCTTTGCATTTAGGTCTAAGTCTTTTATAAATTTTGCTTGGAATGAAAAAGAACTGCAGACTTCAGAGAGAAGTCCTCATGAGACACCAAATAATTCCTTCCTGTTGCAATACGACATGAAATGAACGACACTCACACGCTGAGATGTCCAAGGCAAAAAAAGCACATTTATTTCTGGACCTCGATATTCATAGAATTCCAAAAGTGACCATGGATTAGAGGATGAAACTGCCGCCTCTCCAGCCACACTGATCAAACCAACATTCCATCAATTCTCTCCTCCTCTAGAGAGGAAGGCAAAAAAATCATTATTTACATAAAATAATGGAGTGAGAAACTCCATTGCAAAAATGTAAGCATCAGAGGGCTTAGAAGAACTTAGAAGAACAGGTCGACGCCTTCCATTGGAATGTTCTTTGGGCCAATCTTACCGAGGACTTAAATGGCAGTGTGTGTGGATAGGGTCAGTGGGCACCTCCGAGGTTCCACTGCCCACCTTGCACAGGTGCTGGAAGCAGCTCCCCACACGGAGCACCTGCTGCTGTCTGGGGATGCACCAAGCTGCACCAAGCATTGTAGAGAAACCTTGGCATACCTGACAATCAGGTGTTCATATTCCTGTTGGTACACATACAAACAGTAGGGAGTATTTTATTTCCTAAAGCTACAGTTTTCTATGCTTTTCAAGCTTTGGTTTGAGCTGATTCTAGAATACTGTCAACACTGTAGGATATAGGAAGAACCTATCAAATCCTGGCACGCTGAGATTGGCAGAAAACTGTGCATGTTATATTAAACGTAAGTGAATAGCGCAGTGTTTCCTTTGCCTAATAAAACTAAACTATTTGCCAGTGGTTACCCTGCTGGAATTAGATGCTCAGGTTAAACCACATGCTGGACAAAAAAGGAATTAGAGTCTAAATTCCCTAGAAAAATCTCCTTACAATTTTTATCTGCTGTATATCATGCTTTTCATGCATAGTCAAAAATCAATGAACACAATTGCAATTATTTTCTTGTAAATATAGAATACAAACCCCAGAGTTATAAAAGGAAAAGGGTTTCAATCCAAATGTTCATGTTTTCTAGTTTTAGTTTTAATTCAGTAATCATTTCAATACACAGTAGCACCCAGGGGAAAAAAATTATTTCAAGAAAATACAATATAACATAGACTAAATGAAAAAGCTCCTGATAGCCCCAGTCAGCACCCAGGTTAGTACCTGTCGCAGTTGTCCTAATATCTGCTAAACTTTTAAATAACTAAGTAAATTGACTCTTTGGTGTACCAGGATGCATATGATTGGGATATGAATAAAAGAAATAAAAACCAGAGATTGGCACATGGTTGATGGCCCATGCATTGTGTAATTTTGGAATACCATTTTTTTAATGTATTTTAACGTTCAAGAGCAGTAAAAATCTTAAAACAGCAATAGAATTGTCTCACTGGATTTGGAACTTTGGATTTTAGTGAAGGTTCTCTTTTCTATTATTTTTTACATTGTAGAAAGTATATTAAAAACCCCACCACTATATTCCTTAATTGTCATAGGCACCATCAGCAATGTTTAAGTGGACCCTGTGGATTTTGGTGCAAAACCAAACCAATCTGTTACAAGGTATTTTTCTTTTCTGTTAGATGTTCTTTTGTAATATTTGCATAAATGTAACCATGCTGTCCGTCTTTTAACTTTCACTCAATTAATTATGCTCCCAGCCCCCTGCTGATGGACAAAAATGAGGCTTCATCTGCAAATAGCTTCAGCAGTTTACAGCTTATTAAATGCCAAAATCTAGTTAAGACAGTTTGAGAATTCTCACGTCAGGCATTTCAACCTGCCAGTTTTAACACAAAACTCATATTAAAAGGGAAAAAAGTGAACCCACTAACCCAAGAAGGGGGAAACGTGGGTGGGAGGAGGGAGAATTAGTTAGAATAAGGATATTGGGCAGGTAAGAATCCTCTACAAATCATATGCTTAGCATATGTAGCATAGACAAAGTATGTTTTAATTGATTCCCCTAATGAAGAACAGTGGAAAATATAGCAGTTGACAACAAAATGGTCCCTACAAATTGCAAACATCTTTAGTCTACAGTATCCTCTTTTATAATCTTTATACAAGTCTGAACAAGCCCTGGAATAAGCAGATTACATAGTAAAGTATTCTTAAAGAACAACTTTTCTATGATTCTTTTTGACAGGTTTTGGATTTTACATCAAGCATCTGGTGCTTTCATTTTTCAGTACATAGTGTTCTGGTATACTTTATACCATGCTGGGTTTATTCCTGATTTAAAACAGAAATAGAGAAGCAGTATGGGATACAGAAAAATTGAAGCTTGCCATGCTCCAAGATAAATTCAATACACAGTTTTAAACTATAACCTTGACCAGATCACTTAACATGCTTGAACTTTAAGCAGCCTCTTTAAAACTGGATATAATCAAGAGCTCATTGAAAAATAAATGTTATGCCTGAATGTCAGCTTCTCATCTTGAATAGATTATGAAAAGAGGGCTAACAAAAATTCTCTTCCATAATGCAAGTTACGTTTAATTGTTTCCATTTATTTTTGCTGTTAGCTTCTAAATAGTTCTTTAGGTGGCTATTTAGTGAAATAAATAAAAATTCCAGATTAAAAAAAAAAAAGAAGAGATAAATACAAATTTTAAATTTTGAAATATGTTCTTTCAGTTGCAGTTATGACTAAAGTTCTTTCTTTTCTTTTTTTTTTTTTTTTTTTTTGAGGGGGAGGTTTGTAAGGATAATGTCCAAGATGAAAGAGAAAGAATTTTTTTTTCCTAAAAATACCTGACATATTATCTGGGTTATTGTGACATATTTTGTCATGTTTGTTGTCTCAACTTATAAACTAAAGTGACTGAGCTGAACGTGACATGATGATTCATGACAGAAATGTCAGGAATTAAGATAAAGAAGTATAATTCATGTCCAGTCATATAGTAATTAACAGTTCTCTTATAAAATGTTTAGATTTTTTGTGTTTAATGTAATGGAAAAAAAAAACAGAGTGTAAAATATTGTATCAGTTTCCCATATTAATATTATATTTAATTTCTGAAGATTTATTTCAAAGTTTATACATTAATGACCCTATCATGTAGAAGTGTAGTGAAATTTGGTGATCTGTTTTAAGAGAACAATTTCTCAACAAGCAGATACAACACTCAGGCTGTTCCACATGAAATGCCCCTCGTACATCTGCTCTCCATACTCTGAATTTCCATTGTACTGGTGAGAGAGCATCAGCCTTCTCCTTTGCATAAATAAATTCATCTTCAAGAAGATTCTTCTCACAGTCAGAATAAAGGGCACACATGAAATATGTTCTTGTTTTGCATGATTCTTTTGTTGCTAAACTTCCCCAAAGTGTTTAAAATATCAGAAAAGAAGAAATTATAAAAGATAATGGAGCATTTATCTTCCTTTATAATATATCAATTTATCTCCTTTATTATGTCTCTCAAACCTGATGTTTGTTTTCCTTTCATTGTTTGTTTGATTTCTTTTTGTTTTCCTTTGATTGTGTTGGTTTTGGTTGTTGTTTTTGTTTTGTGGATTTTTTTGTTAGATTCTTTCAGGTGTAGTGATGGAAGCAAGTATGGAGGACATTTTATAGACATAACAATGGTCTTATAGCAGACCTCTAGGAGGGTGGCTGATCACCACCACTTCAAAACACTGTAGTAAAAAGGTACAGAAATAATTGTGGGAGAAATGGGCAAAAGAGAGATTGAATCTAACATGGCTGGTGGATTGCTTCAGGCAACACAAGAAAAAAAACTGGACTCAGGATGTAATCAAGAGCGACAGAAGAAGAGTGGGGGTGATGGTAGGGGTACAGAAGGCTTAGGAGGAAAGATAAAGTGGTCATTTTCCTAGCATCTGTGTTAACTCACAGCTGGCCCATAGATGAAAATCATATTTTTCCACTTTCAAATTTCAGTGGTTTAGCATCATGGTGGAAAGTATGCCCTCGAGACCAAAGTCTTGCCATCCATGCTGGGTAGTGACATTGAGTTCTTCTGCATGCATTCTGCCCCTTCTCCTTTGGTATTGACATAGATGGACCACTTCTAGGCATGACATGGTAGGTTATGCTCTGCCAATCAGTGTGCCAATTAACGGCAGTTGCACAGATATGTTTTGTGAGATGAGTACTCCTGGAACTGAGGAATGGCAGAAAACACTGGAGGGCAGGGCTGGAAATATTAGTGGGTTTGACAAAGTGTAAAAATTAGGATTATCTTGAATGCTTGTTAACCTGTTATAAAGAAATTTCAAAAGAAGGTATTTTCTGATTAAATTGTTTTGGATTATGAACAAAATTTCATTCAGAATAATGGTTGTGAAAAAAAATCATTGAGGTTCATGAATGGAAATGAATATTCAAATACTAAAACCACTTTCCAGTTGCCATATATTGATGATCTGTAGTAATTTCTGTCATATAAAATGACTTATTTTAAAAGGAAATCTAATATGGTTAAGGTGATTTTAAAGTTGGGAAAGTAGGAAGGACAATGTAAAAGTACAGTAAAGTGAGATTTCCCAAAAAATTCTTCCAAAAAATTTTTTGGGAGAAAAATTGCAACACATTGCAATTTTCCTTCTATATCATCAAAATTCATGTAAGAGATTGTGTGATGCAGGTACATTATCTCACACTAAAAGACATTTTTCCCTTCTCCATTCTTCCTAATTATGGTAGTATAAGCCATAACATTTTTGTAGTATAAATTATCACTTCAGTTTTCCTACTTCTTCCTGCTTGGATTTATGAGAGAGTGTGTGTGTTTTTTGTTTCCTGGCAATCCAAGTTCATATGAATTCTCTATTTTCCCCAAAATATTTTTATGCACTTTAAACAAGGAGTCAGCTATTACAAGTATATTAGATATATACAAGTATATTAGATTACAAGTATATTAGTTTATTAGATGTTTGTTTTTCTTCGCATCATTTGCTACTGCAGAACAAAATGTCAACAATTTGGTTTAGCTTTGATAACTTTTCTCCTTCTATAGTGAAAAATGTGTGTTGCAGATATTATTGGATGGAATCAGATAAAGTGAAATTTTTCATTTAAATTGAGAGAAAATAAAATAGGATTTAGTCCATAAATGGGGGCTGTGGGGGGTAGGCAGGGTGTTGAATATTTTTTCATTATTTGAGGAACCTATAAGCTCTGGGATACAGAAAATTTGTGCTACTTGAGAGAGAAGTCTATTAATGTAAAAGAGATTTTTTTCTCTTGTATTTAAATTAGGTACAATACTATAGAATTATGTAAACCAGGAAAACGTTTCCACCTGTAGCATGAATGTAGCAAACTTGATCGTTATTACAGAGGCAGCAAAGTCAAAACATATTAGAAGAGCAACACATGCTGTATTGCTATTAAAAGTTCCCCAACTGCTCTTTCTTTAGTGCTATGACTATAATATATTCAAGGAAGAAATATATGCTTCATTAGTTCTGGAGGTGTTAGCACTTGCTGCTTTATAGCCAGCGAGAAATAATAGATCATAAAAAACAAGAATGTTTTAAGGAATGAAAAACAGTAATCAAATATATATGTTTATATATAAACACAAACCACAATGTTTACATATACACCTGTTTTATATATATGCATGTACACATTTTAGTTAGAAAACCTTCAGAATGTGGATACGATTATTTTTAATTGTGCAGGTTTTCTGACAATGCTGAACATGCTAAGGATACAAGATGTAAACACATGCCAATTTTATATTTTGAGCAACATAACTGATTCACTATTCTGTGAATATAGTCTGGGATGGATGATAAAGAACTGAAACTGTTCAGACGTTTATTATGCAGTGCACTTTCAAAAAAGGGCAGCTTTCATTTATAAATCATTATAAACTCACTACCTAACTGTAGTGAGGATAAAATATTTTGATTCTACTCTTCTTGAGGCTGAAGTGGTAAGAACATATTCTTAGGCACAGAATAACAGTATTTTCAGCCACTGTTAGCATACAGAATAGCTAGCTGGATCCCCTAGAAATCTGGGCAGCCAGCATTTTTCCTTGTATTCCAACTCCAAAAGATCATTGTTTTTACTTTGTAATTATAACTGATGTAAGACTTTTCAAGAAGGGGCCCCACTTGCAAAATAATGTAGATATACAAATACATTGTTGATTCCACTCTGAGGAGCAAGCAGTGGGCAGTAACTCTGAACAAAAGAAATAGGGAATGGGAGCAGGAGGGGAAAGAAGAGGATGAGAAAGTAAAAGCAAAGTCAAAATAAAGGTGAAAGCGAAGGTGAAGACAGAGGAAGGAAAAGAAGGACCATAGAAAAATGGTGGTAAAATTCAGGGAGAAGAAGGTGTGTGGGCCAAATAAGAAGAAGGATGAACAAATTATGAAGAGTGGGAAAAGCTTTTGCAAAGAGCTTAACAAAAGGTGTTGAAAATCTGGACAAAACGCTCAAATACACTGAAGCAAATATTTCCTCTACCTAGGCTTTAGATGATGTAATGAAGTAGGCACATTTATGTGTGATTCATCTGATCTGTATCAGATTAGGTTCTTGAAAACACATATGTTAGGGTGTACTTGTTGCCATATCAGTTTTCCTTCTGAATCAACAGCTGTTCTGAAAGCCAGAGATTTTTCAACTTTACCACATAAGCAGCATTTTAAACTTGGACTTGTTAAATTGCTCACTGGAGACCTGGATGAGGGTCTCAAAATACTCTTCACATATGTCTTTTCTCTAAATCTCCACAAAAATAAGTTACAGATTTAATGCTTTTATTTAAGGCCTTCATTGAATACTCCTGTACTAAGAGTCATGAATGTGTAATACCCATCTGAAGACACTGCCTTTTCAGAAGGCCAAGAACAAGTCAGAAGATACACCACGTTTTAGTTCAAATTAACTCCCTCCCACTCTGCTACCATTATCATAAATAACATACCAAAAATTCCTGACTTTGGACGTGAGGCTATGCTTGAGATTTTTTTCACAGAATCAAATAATCTTTGGATTTTTGTATCAACCACCAGTTTTGGCCACTTCAAAATCTCTAGTATCAATTGCCTCGGAAATGGACTTTGTTGGTGAATTTTGTACTCTATCTTATTATGCTGATATTTAACTGGTTAAACGCGTGTATTCTGGAGCCAGCAGGTATTTTAAGAGTCATATTTTTGCTCCTTCTTGCCTGTAGTATCACTTCAAACCATCTAAAAATTAGAAGAATGCAATTCATATCACCCAGCTTCAGCTGTCTAAAAGTAAGTCATAAGCATAAATTAGTGTCTCTGGGTCCTCAGTGGAATCTACAGCCAGCAATTCGAAACGTCCTGAAAGAAGTATCTGAAATACTTGGATTTTCCCCTGTGGTGACACTCAGCTCTTTATTATTGCTGTTTAAGAGTCAAATTTAGACTATGGGATTTTGACACATATACTTGGGACTTAGTTTTTAGAAGTGAATCACATCCATAATTCTGCATCTAAGAATACTGCTCAAATGACTTAAACTCACTTTGCACAAATAAAGGGATCAGATGAACAAGGAAGCGCATAAGCAGGCCCAATACAAAGCTGAAGGAATTATAATTTGGTTTCAGGTTAACATTAACATTTTTTCTCTCTTTATTCTTTCCAAACAGTTTTTTCTTATTTTCTCTGATCTTCTTGCTTGCCTGTTACATACTAAGATGGCTTTGGTGGTGTATGACAATTGCAGCTGTAAAAAAGCCTGGTGAAGCATGTGTGAATGCAAATAGTCATCTTAGTGACACTAATAATGGAATATAATGCTAGTGAAACCAAAAATGTTTAACACATTTTTGTAATATACTTTGATTTTACATATGTAAATTAAGGACAGGGTGTATAATGAATGTATTGAACATTTACGTTTAAATTTTTTCTTTATTGTACTCAAAATATTTCAGCTGCAGAAATCTGAGATAGTGCTGCATGCTCAGTGTTCTATTAAGCTTTCAATGAATGATTTCAACATAATATTAAAGGAAGAATGGCTCTAATGTCAAAACTGGTGGGGGGGTTTATTATTTTCTTTTATTTCAGAGCCATTCTTTGACACACGGGGCTAAGAATAGGAAATATTTACATTTATTTTCTCTTTCAGAAATACAGTTCTTTAAATATTATTTTAATCAACTATTTCCCTAATGTGATTTCAATGTAGAAAAATGGATCAAAAGGGGGCCCTGAAAGAGGAATCTTCCTGACCAGTTCAAATGGTGACAATTCACAGAGCTTGAGCTGTGCTCAGTGACTCTTTTCCTTGTTTCTGTAACTATTGTCTGTGTCCATGCAAAGTCACAGAAGTGAACCTCTTGCATTCTTTCTAGCACATGCCACCAGGGAACAGTCCTATAAGTTTGATCAAACTTGTTTGAGCAGCATGCACAAAGCAGTTTTCCTGTTGTGAACCAGCATCAGGATCCCCTAAAACAGGAGCTGCTTTACATGATAGCCTTTTTTAGGTAGTTACACAACCAATTGAAATATTAAACTTGAGCAAGCTCACTGAACTGAATAATAACAAACTAAAATTAGTGAAAGCATGCCTAAGGCAAAGTGTAGCTTCTTACATTTCTTTTAACTTTCAATTTGGCTTTTCTCTGAAAAGTATGAGGCTAAGAAAGTCCTAAAAAATCACATTTACAAGACTATGTAAAATGCAGATTTATAAGACTGGTTTTCCACAGTGATGATATTATTTTTCAACATCCCCTCCTGACATTTAATACTGGGTGGCTACTGAGTTGTCTGGGAATCTACAGCTGTGTATGAAGAAAGAATCTGTGTATGGGAATCTGTGTATGAAGAAAATCCCCCACTTTAAAACATGCACATCTACACCCAGTAAGGGAACTGTTGTGGCAATAGTTTACAGATAGGTTAGGAAAAACAGAAAAAAGCATATGTCACAGGTAATTATCAGGCAATTAGAGTTGTAAGTAGCTACTCTCAACTGCAACTTCAAATACACAGATTTTATGTCTGTGTCTAAAGAGTTAGGACAGATAGCTGATGATCAGGGGAAAACAAATGGATAAATGTAAAAAAAAAGAATGTTATAGCCAATAAAGGGAAAATGGTTTTCCAGAATTTATAGCTGAACCTAAAGCAGTGCCTAAGAAAGGACCAAAATGCAGCTGGTTTCCAGCATTCAGTGTATGTGGATTAAGAAATGTCAGCCAAACTAAAGTCCAACGATTAACCTAGTTAGTTCCTGCTTCATAGTTTTTGTTTTTATCCAGTGACTTTCTAGTGCAGAATACATGCAGTGGTAGAGGTGGCTTTTAATCTCAGAGTTCCCATCCTGATAATTTCAGGAATGCCTGAAAAGAAAACTGACCTCTGTTAGAATATTGTGAGTTTGGGACATAGAGTCATGAAATAGCTTGGGTTGGAAGGAACCTTTAAATGCCATCTAGTCCTGCAATGAGCAGGGTCATCTTCAACAAGATCAGGTTGCTCAGAGCCCCATCCAATCTGACCTTGGAATTTCCAGTGATGGGGCATCTGCCACCTTTCTGGACAACCTGCTCCAGTGGTTTACAAGCTGTGTTTGGGAGACACTGAGTAGACTACTGAATATGGTCAAAATAAATGAATCCAACAATGTCAGAGGGAATTGAATAGGTCAAGGAAAACTGCCTAATTTTCTGTATAGGCTCAAGAGGAGATACCTGTGTGGCAAAGTAACGGGTTTAAACCATATATCACCATGAATACCTGACAGCAAAGAATATGATTAAATCTAGTCTTCAAAATGGCATGTTAAAGCCCAAATTGAAATCAAGTATTTGAAGTCAGAATAATGATACATGTTTTTGCATGTGCATTCACGTCACATTGAATAATGCCTTTAACTTATATTACTGGTGGCCTTCATTTTATCTACAGTAGCAAATAAAAGGAAGGAGGAAAATCTAGTTATTTCTGAATATTTTAATGAATTTTACTAACAGATTTAAAGAAAGGTTATTTACTTATTAATCATTGAAAGAGAAATCTGATTTTTCTAATTAGTGAACCAAGAGATCAAAATGAGCAGTAGATGCTGCTGACTTTATGCATCATTCTGTATTGATCATTTATTCATTGTTACAGCCGTGCTCCAATATGGATAAGCCTTCTGAGGAAAGCATCATGGTTGTGCACATGTGGCACTATGTGTAATCAATCCTTGATCCTTTCTATGCCAAACAGAAAGCAGTGGACATATATTCCTAGGATGTTATTTTTGTAGTCACTGTCTTTCTCCTAAAATGTTGTTTGCTCAAGTATGAAAATTCCTTTAGCTTCAATGCTACAGGAGCTTGTTTCTTTCTTCAATTTAATCCTGTGTTCACAACAACATCAAAAGGTTTTATCCTGGGAGATTTTAAAGTTTTATTTTCCTAACCATTTGTTTGCCTATTGGTTAAGTGTAGCAGGCACAGGCCCTGTGGACCTGCCTTGGCGTTCAGAAACAGGATGCTGAGTCAGGATGACTGAACAAAAGGAGCCCCTCTCTCCCGCTCTCGGACCCTGGCTTATCTCTCTGTAAAGCTATAGGTCACTTTCCTTTAACCCTTACCATTGGACAATTCTCAATCCTCCCTAACCCTATATAAACCCCTGTTTCTGCCCGGCTCGTCGGAGCCGCTGTCCCTGAGACCCTTCGAGACACTCCGTGGAAGAGCTACGAAGAAGACCAATAAAGACATCGTCTTGGAACCTCATACAGCGCTCTCCTCTCTTTCCCGGTCTTCCGAGTGCCTGCTGGGTGCTCCAGCCAAGCCTAGCTAGCCTAAAGAGCTGAAATCACTCATGAGCTGATAATCACTGAGCTGTATATCACTAAAGGCTAGCTAAGGCATAGGCTGGGTGCACTGCCAGAGCTTGGGCTGGTTAGCCCCCCTCAGAGCTGAGCTATCCGGCTTTAATGCAGCTCCTGGGTACACCCCGTAGCCCAGCCAGCGGCATTAGTTAAGGGAAGTTAAATGTAAAATTACTATCTTTTAATTAGTAAAAAGTAATATCTCTGTACTGGAGATGCAGGATGCCCTTATTCTACTTACTTTCATCAAAAATTGTAGTTATTCAAGAACACATAATTAGCTTTTTTTAATCTTATCATTTTCAGAGGCATACTACAGTAATTGGCTTTCTTTCCTCTCCTTTTTAGTTAGAAGATTGCTAAAGGATCAATGGAGAATACATTTTTCTATTCTGCAGCATCAATTACAGTGACCCTGGGTGTAAATTTATTGATTTTTCTTATTAGAACATTATCACCAGTTATTCACAGCATGGTGTTTATTAATTAGTAAGGAAAATAAAGATTAATTTGTGAAAAATATTCCTTTTAAGTTCTGTACCTAGCACATTCATAGCTATATGAGATCTCCTAATTGTATTCTGCCTTCATGAACTAGCATGCAGTATTTCATTCCCTATTCTGTTTGTTTTTTCTTGTCATCTTGAAAGAAAAGTTACAAAATTATGTCAGCTACAGTTCTGGGGTATAGAAATTGTCCATTTTGGCTATTGACCTGCAGAAGCTGTACAAGACTCCTGCATTTTATGCTTAGGATGGGTGTTTATTCTGAGAGGAAATTAATTGCAGGGACTGGAACTCTAAAATCAAAAGCATATGGAAAAAAAAAAAGAGAAAAGAAGAGGGAAAAGAAGGAAAACGAAGAAAAAAGGAAAGAAGAGGAGGAAACGGACACATTTGATCTCCTAGGCACAGCTCAGCATTACAGTTGTCCCTGCAGAAGGCATACCAGGTACATAGAAGGAAACCAGGTTTTATTTAAGTCTTGGTAATCAGAATAATGCAGTGCTTAGGAATCGGAGAGGAAAAAATCAGTAGATTTTTCTTTTTTTTTCATTGGTCTTTTCCCATGAATTTGATTCCTCCTATTCTTCTTCTTTCATTAATTATTTAAAGAGTTATTCCATCTAAGACCTGTATTCTGGCTTTGGATGGGGAATATTGGCACCCCAGTCCATGAGACATTAGTTAGTGGGCGAATGAGAGTAGATGAAATATTTAAAAGAACATACAATAATATTTTTTTTCCTGAGGAGTACATGACTAATAACACATTTAAGATGCATGAATAGCATTTGTATTAATGTTTAATACCTCATTTTTAGGGCCTTGTTAATTTAAGGCAATTTTGTGTAACTAGGCAGAATGTGTTCAGAGTATTTATCAATTCATAACAATTAAAACAAAGAAATTATTTCCAGATTAAAGAATAGAGCACAAAAATCTACTCAATGGTCAGGCTTTGTGTTTCTATTTTAATGTATGGAAAAAACTATAGTTGGCAAAAGTGGAATTAAAAATATTTTGAATAAGATACATAAAAAAATCTAGATATCCAAGCATTTATTACTAATTTCAAATTTTTTTTGAGGGTGAAAATTTTAAAACTATTAACATGAAAAAGTCTTTAGCAAGGCCTTTTTACAATGTGAATTCTAATAATAACATAGTGCATAAATAATTTCAGTGTCAAAAATCTAACCTTTTCCACCAAAGATACAATATCTTTCCTCAGTTTTCCTTGAATAAAATTCCAGTACATACAGGGCACAGAACATATAGGTATCAACAATATTTAATATAGAACAATAAATCTCTATTTAGTTGAATAATTGCATTTGAAAGCCAGTAAAAAGTAGTTTTTATAAGTGAAAATAATGAAACTAAAATTCAGTCTTGAACCAGAAACATGGGGCGTTACAGTCAGCAACAAGGGACAATGTTGGAATAAATTATTATTCCTAAATAATTATTCCTAAGTATTCAGACAGTAATTCTGTCCTGAAGGCAGTGCTTGGTATCAGCAGAGCCTTCTGATGTAATCAAATTCCATATATTACTGGACATGTTAACATTAGGGTTACAATTGTCTAAGTATTTTCCACATTGTATTTTGCTTGCCTTACTAATTAGCATGAGTTGCTTATGCAGAGCTCTGAGAGTCATAGCTAGCCATATTCTATTACAATATCATTACCAACATTATTGATTCTTGAAGTGGATTTTTATTCTTCTTTTCATTTAAATACATTATTATTATTGATGATTATAGGAAAACCAAAAGGTAGACGTTGATTTCCGACTAGATTTATTCATGCAATGTAGTCAGCAGAATTAACATTAAAATCTCCATTAACCTTAGTATACGTATTGATGGTTTCATAGAATCTAGTGATAGATGTTGATTCACAAAGTACAAGTTTGTTTTTATAAAACATTCATGTGGAAACATTATGATATTACAACCTTCACAACTTATCATAGAATCATAGATTCATTAAGGTTGGAAGAGACCTCCAAGATCATAGAGTCAGCCCTTTAACCAAAACTACCACACCAACTAAACCATAGCACTCAGTGCTCAGTAATTTCTTGAACATTTCCAAAGATGTGTTTGGTGACAGATTTTACCATCTCTCTGGGCAGCCCATTCTTGTGCTTAGTCACCCTTTCTGTGAAGAAATTATTCCTGATGTCCAACCTGAATCTCCCCTGGTGCATCTTAAGATTCTGTTCTCATCCTCTCCCTGCTTGCCTGGGAGCAGAGACCAACCCCCCCAAGGCTCCAGCCTCCTTTCAAGTAGCTGTAGGGAGCAATAAGGCTACCCCTGAGCATCTTCTCCTCCAGATGAAACAGCGCCAGCTCCCTCAGCCCTTCCTCGTATGACTTGTTCTCCAGACCCTTCACCAAGTTTGTTCCTTCTCTGGGCACTCTTCAGGACCTCAGTGCCCTTCTTGTAGTGAGGGGCCCAGGACTGGACGCAGGATTTGAGGTGTGGTCTCACCAGTGCCAAATGCTGGGGGACAATCCCTGCCCGGCTCCTGCTGGCCACACCATTGCTGATACAGACCAGGATGTCACTGGCCCTCCTGGCCCCCTGGGCACAGCTGGCTCATGTTCAGCTGCTGATGACCAGCACCCCCAAGTCATTTTCTGCCAAACATGTTCCAGCCACTCTGCTGTCTGCCTGTAATACTTCATGAGGTTGTTGTTACCCAGGGGCATCAATCCCATCAATCCAGCATGTCCAGATCCCTCTGCAGAGCCTTCCTGCCCTCCATGGATCAACACTCCTGGTGGGTGTCATCTGCAAATTTACTGAGGGTATACACTCAATCCCCTCTACCAAATGATCAATAAAGATTTTAAATAGAACCAGCCCCTATGCTGAGCCCTGGGGAACACCCAGAGTGGCCAGGTGCCAGCTGGATTCAACTCCCTCCACTATTCCTCTCTGAGCCTGCCTGTGCAGCCAGTGAGCACATAGCAGAATGTTCTGAAAGGGTAACCACCTCAAATGTAAGGGGTAGTCAAATCCTATCTGAGCAAGATAATTAGTAAGAGTGAAAATCAGAGGGATAGGTTAAAAAAATACCAGTGTACATGTATTCTTGCTTCAGTTAAGAAAGATGAATTTGATGACTTTATAAATCTTGAGGACTCTTCCAATGCTACATCACTGGGTGACATATTTTAGAGAAATCAGTTTCTAAGCCAGCATTAATTCTGTAGTGCTAATGAAGCCTTTAACCCACTTCTCTGTCTTCATTCAGAAATAGCTGAGTGTTTTTAACTTCTTATTTTAAGCCTAGAAAACAATATATTGAAAATAAATTTTAAATTCTTCTTGAACAGTACTCTAATTGGAGCTGTTGCATCAATCTATTAGGAACAAAGCTCTAGAAATAGTATTTTCTGAGCAGCATACGAAAACCATGGCATAATTAATAATTGGAATCTCACTGTAATATTTGCAGAGATTACATGTTTCAAATTTATAGCATAAGCGATACTTTTTTTCAAGTAAGCATAGAAAGCTTTGAAGTTATTGTAAATACACAAGTCCTCTGAAGAATCTTCTCACTGATATTAAAGCCTTATGTCCAGAAAACATCTTCAGAATTGCTTCAAATTGGATTCAAAGACAATAAGAATAGAAGGAAATGAGTTTTAAATTTTTGTAACTCAGAAATCTTATATACTTACTCTTATATAAAAGCAAAAGCATCACTAATATTAAGAGGATACCTAATAAAAATTAAAAATAAAGATGATTCTTCTTCCTGAGCAAAGATGGATGCTATGATACCTCAATATTTGGTAGAATATACAGTAGTATCAAAACACTGTTATTCAGAATTATCAAGTTTGTAGTAATTTGGTAGCTTTACCAAACTTACAGGCTTCAAGTAAAAAGCAAGTGCCTAAGAATACATGCAGATATTGAATATATTGCTCTTCCTTCTTTACAAATGACATGAAGATCTCTTTAAAAGGCAGGAAAAAAAGAAAACAGGACATATGAGAAAAGATACTTCACTTGATCACTGTCCTTGGAAATATAGATGTAATATTTTACTGTTTCATGTGCAGTAAGTGATTGCAATTAATGTTTTCCTAAAGATGACTGCAGTGTAGATTACACTTACAAGAACACAGAACTTCTCAACAGCTTCATCTAGCTCGAAATTAGGAAGCTCATAAAATCAATGACCATAAACTAAAAATACAGATAGTCTGCAAAAAGAGGTAATAAAATCACACAGAAAAAGTCTATAAAATTGGACAGTTTTGAAGAGAGTATTCGTGTTGAAAAATCAGTTGAAATATCAAAGTATTTTATGCTCTTTCCCACACACAAATTGCAGTATTTTAAGTCAAATCCCACTGAATATAAGAAGGTTAGGCATCCTGTAAGGTAGAAGGGAAGACAAGTAAATTTGCAATGAATCATTTTGTGGACGAAGTAATATATATAATTATGATGATTTTCACCTACTGAGCCTCCATCTGAGGATGGAAGATTACCATAGAAATAATGAAAAAATTGTTAGAGGTACATAGGCACTTAAGTCATTATTGTCAGCTACAATAAGAGGTTTAAATACCTATGAGAATCTCTGGTGAAGTGATAAGTTCTGATCAGATCTAGGAAAAAAGCCCTCAGAAACTGAATTGTTCTGATATTACTTACACTGATTTGTATTTCAGAAAAACTAATGTGTTCCTCATCTGACAGCATTTTTCACCTTAAATAAATTTTCCCTGAGGTGCCACAACCTAGACCAGCCTCCAACTTACAGTAGGACTACGACCCACACCCACCTGCCTGCTGGCTGGCTGGCTCTGAGAGTGGGGATGCCAGAACAGCTGTAGGTAACATCTGCACTGACTTCACTGGGAAATTTCCCAACCAGTTGGGCCTTTGGCCAAAATTCCTGCTCTGACTGCACAACGGGGCTACTTTGTCCCTGGGATTCCAACATATTTTCCTTTGAAATCAATTAACCCTCTTCATTGTCTTTCTCCTCCCTGTTCTTTCTAAGCCCAGAGATGTAGCCCTGTGCTTATCTTCCCATCTTTCCTTTAAAGAAGATAAATCATCTAACAGCCAGCAATGCCCTGGTTGATGTCTCTGAGAGTTATCTCAGTCACATCTTCTCTGTGGGCCAAAAAGAACAGTATCCCTGTTTTGTCCCTCTAGTAACTGAGAAGTTTGAGAGGTTGTCACCCACAGGGCATTCAGACTTTCAGGACACAAGTATATGCTGCTCCCTGAGAGCTAAACAAGTCAGGCACTGTTCAGAACAGCTGCCTTAGACATTTTGCTGGTGGAGTTTAGAAGGTAAGAGATTTTCACAGTGAGGACATCAACCAATTCAAACAGCCAAAAAAATAATGCTTTTGGGTGGTTATTAATTGGAAGAAATTACTAAGCTATCGTGGTTCTAGAGCAAGTAGTGACGATTTTAAAACAATAGTAATGCCATTCAAAAGTTTAAATTTTTTGCCATTTTCTTTCTCTTCTGAAATGCTTCTAATGAAGGGTTGATAGGTATACTCTCTCTAAAGGATTAAATTGCCACTTAGACAAGAAAAATGTTTTCAGCTAAACTGAATTCCTGGAAAAGCAATCTATATAAAAATAGGTACTTTTTTTACTGATGCTATCAAATTTTTTAAAATTGGAAAGGCCAAGGTTTCTACCACTGAGCTTAGTGATCATTTTGCAGATTTAAGCATAAATCTAGGAAATGCACCAGATTTGTAAGTTTATAAAATGTTATAACTTAAATAACTGAAAAAAGTCTATTAATATGATGCTAATGGCTAAACATCTTGTCAAGAACATTCAAGTGTATCTCCTCACAGGGAAAATATTATCCCTGGACTGTTGCCAAGGTCAGTTCCAGTTTGGATTATCTACTGTGCATGGCCTGTAATTCACCATTGACTTGTGCAGGGGTTGATCTCAGATGCACATTAGCTTGTTCAGAAAAGGTTGATTGCTCTTGAATCACTGGTCTTTGTCCTCAGTGTGTGCTTCTAACAGGATACATATTGTGATTGAGAGTTACTATTTGTTGAATTTTCCAGTCAGTATGGATTAACAATTATTATTATGTAGAAAAAAATTATTTTAAATGTACTGTCTGGAAATATAGGTATCTGGAAAACTGTGAGCAAATAAGGTTTGGGGAAGGAGAAATACTGAGAACCTTTTTTCATACTTCAGATTCAGGACCAGGAACTTTATAGGAATGATTTCCACTAGTAGAAAAAGAGTGCTTGCCACTTGGGTTTTCCTATTCACATTCAAATCCAAGTGGGGTTGGAAAAAACAGAGTAACAAGGGAGACATTTTCCTAAGTTTGTGCTTAAGCATTAGGTTACAGAAGCACTGTTTCCTTTCTCTGGAATCATCCTCTATTACAACTACGGACTATGCAAGGTCAAGTCTGATAATGTTTTTTTCTTTGACTCCAACAGATGGGGGGTTCAGCAGCATTAAGACATAGACAGTTCTCTGCAGTCCTTAAAAAGTTACCTAGATCTAAACCATGGCATATATGACAATATTTTCTGTTTGATTTAACTCTGTTTGATTTAACTCCATCTGAGTGTGTTTTTTGCACAGAAACAATTATCTATGTTACCTATGCCAGGGCAGCTCTTAGTGTGAAAGCCACATTAAGACCTGAAGAGAAGCGTACTGGACTTTAAAAAGTAAAAGATGATTTAGAAGAAATTGGTATGAATGGATGTCGTATTGGAAAGGTCATTCTTTAGTCTTTTAAAAATGATTGAAAGGCACTCTGGGATTTACACAGGTAACATTCCTGTTTAGTTTTTCCTGTAAAAAATAACTTTGTCATTTAAGAAGATGGAATGAAGAGAGAGTGAGATAGAGTGAGATGATCCATACATAAACAATTTTTAGTAACACTTTTTAAAATGAAAAGTAAGTGAGTTTAGGTGAGTTGTTTGTGGCTTGGTTTCCTTTTCACATTTTGTTAATCACACTGTTATTAATAACAGAACAGACATTATTACTTTAGAGCAGAAATTGCTCTGTGCAAAATATTGCTCAGCTAAATTCCTGCTCTTTTGGCAAAAGTAATGCCCTCAGCTGGCAGGGGTACTGACATTCCCCAAAAAAATTGCTAAAATGGACTGCTTAACTTTGTAGGAAGTGGAGAAACTTTCCTTATTTTCCTGTCAAAAAAAAAATTTCTAAAAATCTTCATTTTGCTATCTTTTGAGTCTATTCAGACCTTGCATAAATGGAAAAATAAGAGTTAAGTTAATGTAATGAATAAACTGAAGGTAATGACTGAATTAATGAGGTAGTTGCAAATTAATTAGCTCACTAGAGTTAGACCACTTAAACCAGGTCTGAATTTAGCCTATTTTGTTTAATAAATTTTAGAAATAAATTGAATTCAAAGGAAAGAAACAAACCAAATAACTCCAGTAAATAGATAAACACACTAACTAAAGAACTTTGATGATACTAGATATCTATGGCAAGGACCACACATTTCCTTAATGGTTATCTTCTTGGCATCTATGTTTAAAGGTTTGGGGTTTTTTAATTAACCTAATTTATTTTCAGTCTCTGTACTCTACACACTATTTTTCCAGAATGAATCTGCTTGAATTGATCTGGGACATCTCTGAACTTAGTTAAAGCACTCATTTGAAAAACAGGAGAGCAAAAATTTGTATTTTACTCACTCTAAATGTTCCTTTTAACAAACCAAAACAAATGTTTGAAGTAGGATATGTACATTCCCTCAGAGGGAAATAACATAAAAAAGGACTGCAGAAACTGAGGCACAAACGAGGAAAACAATTTATGAATACATGCAACAGCTTTTCCTTCTCCAAGAAAATTCCATAATATTTAAATGTGCCTCTCAGCATTAGCAGTAGACTAATTCCATTATCATAATTTATTAACCAGATCTTTTGTTCTACGTAGTAATACACTGTGTTTCCATGCTGTGTATTTTTTATCCGGTGACCTAATTTGCGTAAAAGGAAACTCTTATAACTCCCTTGTTGTAATGAATAAAATGTTAATGAAGAACTACAGAGAAATCCCCTTTGCATTAGTTCCTTATTCCCAGGAACATCATCATAAATTTGTTTGCCTGGTTCTGACAATGGTAGTGATGTTCAAGCTGTGGAGAAGGAATAGTTACATTAAATGGTTCTGATGGAAAAGTTAAAGATATTCAAGGCACTGTCATCAGGGATGGACTATTGGAATTTATCTTTTGGAAGATGAACCTGATGGATTTGGCCACAATCCAGGGGGTTTTTTAAGCATTTGTTATCTGCATTGATAACTGCACTAGGAGATGCCTTTTCAGAAAATGTAAATTAAAAAAATGAGTTGTGAATAAAGGTTTTTTCTTTAATACGTGGAAAACTGCAGATTAGTTCACTTTGCCACTCCATGTTGTTTATATTATTCAGTAATTTCTGGAACTGATAGCATAGTAGAAGTATTAAAGTATTAAAGTTAAACAATAGAAATCATTATGTGTTTGTAGTGATTAGAAATCATTTGTTTGTTACAATAATATTTACTTCATTAGAAATTGCCAGGTTTTATTAGCCTTTACAAACTTTAAGACTAGATGGAATGTGAAATCATATAGGATGATAGTATTTGTAATTGTATTCCACTTAAATATTTTTTCAACTTTTATTGAGAAACAAAATATACATTAGCTATAAACTTTATTCTGATTACTTTGTCAGTATTAGTACAGAACTTTGAAACTATGTACATTCATTATTAATTGTATTAATTTCTGGTCTCACTGTCTGACACTTCTGGATTTGCTTCAGACAGGTCTTTGGAATGGAGGCATTCTCCACTCCTGAGGCACTCATATCCCTAAATGTCAGCTAATTTGTCATTTACCCTTCCCTGTAGATTAGCAAACTCATTTTAGCACCAAAGGGTTTTGTTTACAAAGATCTAACTTACAGGTCATGTCACTTGCATGGCTGATATAATTATAAAAATACATGTGCAATTGTCTTAACACATTCTAATTTTTAAAATTTTTATATAAATACTCCCTAACCTTTTCCAAGTTGGAGAATTATGGCCATTAAGATTAACAGTTCAGACATGTAAAAGCTTCTGTGAGAAAAATTGTGTATAAACCTCTGTCTGTTGTTTTACGGTACTATTTCATGTTCCTGGTTTTGGTGTTAGATGAGAAGTACTTCAAACACAATAAGCACAATAAGTGACAAAATGGATCAGCTTGTCGGCAGCTGTTTGCCTGCCTCTGTTCTTCCCAATACAGCATGACTTCAGTGGGTCATGCGTTTGCTTACTCAGCACAAGTGACTGGTCCTGTGCTTCTAAAATAGCTGTGTTGACACTCTTGTCGGGAAAAATGGTAGGGAGTTTTCAATTTTTACTCTTTAACCCTTTCTTCATGAATCTCTCTTTTCATTATGTCGGAGTCAATAAAAACACAACACATCAGACTTTCAAAATGAAAATATATTTGAAATTTATAATGAATCAAATAGTAAATAAGCATATTATTTTTATACTCTCATGAACTCTAACTGTATATGCTTATTGAAGCAAATTATATTCCATGCCTTCTGAAAAATTCTTTCATCAGATTGGAATCACAGTAGGTATAAAAATTAGGTGGGTCACAACCCCAGCTGTCAAGTAAACACCATGCGAACACTTACTCTCTCCCTCCCACCCCGGTGAGGATAATGATCAGAACAAAAAGGTAAACCTGGTGCATTGAAACAAGAGTTTAATTTAATATAAACAAGAAAATAAATACTAATATGAAGAATAATAATAATAACAATAATAATAGCAAATAAAATAGTAATAGTAATGATAAGGAGAGAGAGAGCAGGAAACACTAAGAGAAACAATCAATACACAATAAAATTGTACACCACCCACTGACCAAAACCCAGCCCATCCCCAAAGAGCAATCAGCACCTCCTGGTCAATTCTCCCCAGTTTATGTACTGGGCATGTCCTTCAGTGGAATATCTCTGGAATATCTCTGGTCATTTGTCTTGGCTGTGCTTTGCCAGGTGCTCTTGTGCACCTCCTCACATGCAGAGCATGAGATATTGAAAAGACCTTGAGTTAAAGGAAGCACTGCTGAGCAACAGCCAAAATATCATAAGGATATTAGCTTTAGTCTCTTACTTATTCCAAATAACTACAGCATTGTGGCAGCTATGAAGAATATAAACTGTGTCCCAGATAAAACCAGTACAAAGTGTTGTATGGAAATCTGTAAAAAAGAACTCTCTTCATCTGCCTGTGAAATCCAAACATTCTTCTTGATTTTTATCTTTTCTGAACTGACCTGTTAAAAACCTGTGTTGTGTCAAGAGAAGTGTTCATCACACTATCAAAGGAAAAGAGATATCATACCCAAAACCTGTTTGTCAAGTCATACCACTCCTCCCATAGCTGCTTAGGTATCCCCTCAATAAAAGTCCTTAGATTGTTTGGACTGATGTATTAGAAAAAGAATTCAGATTCCTAGCTGGCAATTTACACTGGAGTCAGCAAAACTGTACAATGATGCTCCAAATGTAAAAACTGAATGAGCAAGAATGCAATCCTAAGGCCTTAACTAACCTTTATTTTCTTTTTTTCACATGAAAAACCACAGCACTTTGAAAAACACTTTAAAAGTCTTCTGGGTTTCCTCTTGTGCTTCAGTTTATACCTTGTTGAGTTTGAGAGCACAACATATTGAGCTCAGCCCACATTTCTTCTTGCTATATCCTACATTCTGCGCAGGAGTTTGGCTTCTGCAAAGGGGAGCAGCAGTTTCTACTTTCTTTATAGTGCAGAAGAACAGAGGCAAGCCCAATTTTTATCAGTAATTTTGTATAGGAATATTCACTTGGACCTGGGGAGTTACAGAACCAATTCACTTCCCTATTTGGAGGGTTCAGACCTCTATCTTATGCCTCCTTGGACATTGCCCTTTGTCCAGGCTGCTCTGGAATAGCTGACAGTTTGCCTGTGAAGATCAAGTGAAAAATTAATTTTTAACAAAATGTAAGGTGTAAAGCAATCTAAGGGGCAGGAAGAGTAGAGTTTGTGTTGCGATCCAGTTTTTAAAATCTGCAATGGTGTTAAGTTGCAGATTAATATGAAGACTAAAAAATCACTTTTTTTTTTAGTGTCCATATTTTTTCAGGTTTGTTTAAGAGAGAGAGCACGAGAGAGACCAGAGAAATTTGAATTCTGATCTTGCTGGGATCAGTTGGGCAAGAGGAAGTTCAGACTGTACATCAGGAAAAGCCACCTCATCTTCACTGAGCAGGAGGTTGGCCATCAGAACAGCCTCCACAAGGAAGTAGTCATGGCACCAAGCCTGCCAGAGTTCAGAGTGTCTGGATGATGCTTTCAGTCATATGGTTTTATTTCACATAGTCATGTGAGGAGCAGGGAGTTGCACTTGATCCTTACAGCTCCCTTCCAAGTCAAGATACTCTGTGATTCTGTGATGCAGCTGAAAACGTAATACCAAATTAATAGAACTTTAGTTGGATTAATGTTGTGAAATAACTGATGCAACAACATGGAATAATTCAGTAGTTATTTAATTTATTAAAAAAAAGAAAAAAATCCATTTGTTAATATTCTTCATTTGAGTTTGCTAGAATAAACCATTCATAATCTGAGCCTTCGCCTCCTGTTTTTACTGGTTTGAGTGCTGCCTGTATACCTTACAGAGATAGAAACGTACCAACTCGTTGTAGGGAAAAATAAATATGAAAAATATTACTACAGCACAAGTTTTAATTAACTTGAAACTGCAGATAGAGAAATTTTGTGGGGTGCCTATAGTTTTTTATCTTTTCTGAACTGACAAGCCAGATCCCTTCCAACTCAAGCCATTCTATTATTCTTTGAAACCTATTTATAGATTGTTGCAACTTTTACTGAAAACCATTTGGTGCTTTTTTTCTATCTGCCACTATTGGAAGACTTTATCATTTCTGTTCCTTAGAAGTCTTTACCTAACTTTCAGAACGGCTTTGTGTGGTGAATTGATCCTGCTTGCACACCAGGTAACCACCAAGTCACTGTATCACTCCCACTTCTCAGCTAGACAGGGAAAAGAAAAATGTAGTTTAATGACTCGTGGGTGGTACCAAAACATTGCCAGGCTAACCCAATACATCATGCATATAATCAGTTATTCTTGAGGCAACGAGAGACTTTATCATAAGTCCTTCCTCGCATTTTTGTGTCCATTTCCATTTTCCTTCAAATGAGAAATTAACACATATTTTTTCTGTAGTATTTTCTTGTGGTAGGTTTTAGCTAGAACAATAGTAATTCAATTACACTGTTTCCAAAGAAAGTGAACTAAACAAGTATTCCAGAAGAATGCTCACTTGTATGATATATGAATAAATTTTTCTCCATCTTCAATGGAAAATTTTCATTGGTGCATTCTGAGTTTATATGATGCACTTAGATCTCAGTGGCTGTATGTCCAGTGTTAAAAATATCTCCTTCAAGAAAAAAGCCCTTATGCCCAGACTAAGGGTTCAGGGCTAATCTGTTCTTTACTGGATTTTGCATGCCCACACTGAAATCTCTTTAACCCAGTGTGTCTTTATTATTTCCTGTTTGAGAATGGGGTGGTGGCATCATTTTTTCATCCCAAGACACCTGGGTATTATGGTTATGTGATTGTCAGCAAGATTAATACCTTCAAGAGGGAATATTGAAAACATGCCACATGCCTCAAGAACTGATATGAAGGTGCATGAAGTGCTTTGATAGCGTTGATGTAACAGAAAGGAGAAGCATGTATAACACAGGATAAACTAAACTCAGTGATCTTATTCTGTAACAGTTCCAGAGAACAGGCTCTGGAGCAAAATGAAAATATCTTCGCTCTTAATTGTCCAGACTCTCTTTCTTTTTGAGAAAACCTAAGTATTTCATGCCAAGCCATACATCATGTATTTTGTGATGTAGATGAGCTTTATCAGCTGATGAACTTACTTATCAGCTTATGGAAGTCATTCTTGCTATTTCTTTCCAAGTACTTTGAACTCTTCCATTCTATTTCTATTATTCCAGTCTGATCTGTTATTATTTCCTGCCATATGATAATCTGATTCTATATTGGCAATATTTCCCAGCTTTATTCCATTGGCACACTTCATTAGGAAGTTCAGTTTATATAGCAATGAAATGTACGTCAAAGTACGTGTCAGCCTGTCTGCAGCCTGGTACTTTAAAAGCTCACTCTATCTCATCACAGGAAGGATGTTCTGTTTCACTGTCATTTCAAATACCTTGCTGACTCCTGTAGTATTTCTGGTTTGAAAGTGTAACAAAGCCTCATGGGGAAATTTAGTGTGCTGGATTGTGTCCAGGTAGATTTGGCACAGTTACACACCCGCCATCGCCATTATCGGTTAATCCTGTACCTCCACACTGCACATCACTGCCACTTTTCTAAGATGAGGTAATGCATTTGTATTTGCTGCATACCTAACTTTAAGTTCTAACTCATGTTCTCTGCAAAATGACCACATTTTCTGATTTCTTGTGTTTTATTATGCAATGTTGGTTTGGTTTTTTTCCAAAGGTTTAATTCAGCTTGTCTTTTAGAAATTCTTTTTATCCTTTTATGTCTTACTCTCTGAAATGTTTAATTCTTAGTAACGAGTTCTGTTTTCTGTTCTGCATGAGGAGCCATTGAACTTACTTTTATAAATGGTTTATTATCTGGTTATATCCAAAAGCCTTCACTACAATCTTTTCCTCATGGTTTGGAGCCATGTTCACCTTTAAGTCTTTTGCTGTATGCCCAGCTGATAATAGTCCTACAGGGTTCTCTATTTTTGATTTTTGGAGGTGAGGCTATTAATTAGAGTTGTACATTTAATCAGCCTTCTAATTTAGGCAAAACTAATATCTAAGTATAAGTACAAAATTTTAGGGCTAGGTTCTCTGTAATGTCCCTTCTTACTGTTAAAAGAAGTTTAAAATATCTGTGTCTGTTGGTTTAGTGATTATTTACTGAAGAAATGTTGGTTATAATCTCCAGATTATCTGAACATGACTGTCATTCTTTTAGCATAAATTTGAGTTCTCTCTTCAGGATTTGACTGTTCATTATACCGTTAGCATTTACTGCTACCTCAATACTGATACCTTTATTACTCCCTGATATGGACACAGCAGATTTTTGATGGCTGTCTCAGTTCTGAGAAATATTTCACCAACTTTTTGGTTTCACTGTAGTCAAGAGGATTCTGCAGCATCAATTTTGTTGCAATACTGTGTAAATAACAAGTTTAGGAAAGATAATAAAATGGATGTGAGCTTGAAGGCTGAAATTTATTATGTTTTGTGGGAGATTACTATAAAATTTTGTCTTTATAAATTTTATTTCTCTATCTGAAAATGTATATAGTCTTCTAGTTGTCATGTTCAATTTTTATTATTATGCCACTCTTTTGCTAAATTTTTATCTGAAAATAAAAGAAAATAAGCTTCATCATCCACAAAAGGTTTACAACTATTAGAATTTTCTTGGAGCAGTTGAGGATTTTCTTTCCCCTTGACAGAAACTTTACTTTCAAAACCATGTATGTGCTAGTTTAACCTTGGTACATATGCTTAGCTAGAGGCTAAGAAAAGAAAGGTTCACTATTAAATGACTCATTAATCAGCTTTAAATCTGATGAATAATACTTTACAACCTCTTTGACATGTGGTAGGGTCTGCAGCAAGTTTGGCATAATGGTTTCACTTAATAAACACCTGATTAGCATTGTTTAACAGGTTTGGATTGCATGAAAACAGTGAAATGGCCACCGTCTATCTAGTTAATTCCTCATTAGCAGCCTTACATTCACTGTGTTTGACAGACTGTATACCAGCTTTGACACAAGGTGACCTCTTGCATGGGCCTGCTCATCACCTTCAGTCTGTCATAAATGGAGTCAGTATAAATGTCAATAAGAATGTGCTATCACCAGAGAATTTTGAGAATTAGAATCCATCTGGTATCATAAAGGTTATTTTTTCCAACCTTATCATTACAGACCTGATGAAATTATATTGAGTAACAGGTAAAAATGTAAGGAGATAAAGCCACAGTAAAATGTCTGGGTGGAGGCTTTTATTTAATAGATGTTGTAAAAGCTGAAAATTTGCAGTATGTAATCAATTTCAGAAAGCAGGGAAAACGTATCATAGCTTATAAAGGCATAATTATTAAGTTTTAAACAAATATGAAAATATTTATTCAGTCAAAAGCTTTGGGAAACTGTTTTCTACTTTAATTTGTGCTAATGCATTTCTAAAATACATTAATTTTTTTTTCTTTGAGGAGTGATTACAGTTTGACAGTTCATTCACTTCATTTCCTCACAATGTGGGCTATCCAGGAGCTAATGACATCTTGGTTATGCTATGGGGATAAGAGGAAAATGTTAACTAAAATTACTGGAGAATCTGATGCAGTCAAGTTATTCTCCAATGTGTATTAATCCCAACTTCTTCCATGATGTTTACTCCATCTAACAAAGCATAATGTAATACCAGACAGTGCAGTGGTCATAGAAGATCAGTCACCATCACATTACACAAATTACATCTGCAAGGTAGGAAATATCCCCTGCAGATCTTCTACTGATTGAAATTCCTGTGAATTTGGTGAATGACAACATTTCTCCCAGTACTAGCTTTTATCATGAAACAGTATATAATCTAAAATTGGAGGAAAAATTCTGCAGTCCAGACATAAAGATGAGCTCTACATGATGTTATAAAGATTTCTTGTGTTTTCTGATGAAATGCTTTGTGTTCCAGAAGAGGCCTGGAAATCCAGTACATAAGATCATGTTGTCCAAATTTCGAGTACACAATTTTCTTACACAACAGTGACTGCATCAGCCCTGAGGAGCTTCGGTATCATCAATAATCTTCAGGAATTTTGCTTAACTAAGAGAGACAGTGTCAAGAATGGTCACTAAATCTTGCTTATCTTTGTCCACATGATTATTTTAATTAATTTGATTGAGATTAATTATCTTAGTACAGTGGCTGTCTTCCCCCTCTACTCTGCTCTGGTTAGGCCACATCAGGAGCGCTTGGTCCACTTCTTGGCTCCTGAGTTCAGGAAGCACAAGGAACTGCTTGAAAGAGTCCAGTGGAGGGCTCCAGAGATAATTAGGGGACTAAACCATCTCCCTTATGCGGAAAGACTGAGGCAGCTGGGCCAGTTTAGTCTGGGGAAGACTGAGAAGGGACCAAATAAATGCATACAAATATCTTAAGGGGATACATTAAGAGGATGGGGTTAGACTTTTTTCAGTGGTGCTCACTGATGGGATAATGGGCAATGCGCGCAAACTAAAACCCAGGAAGTTCTATCTAATTAGTAATAAACACTCAAACAGGATGCCCAGAGAGTTTGTGGAGTCTCCTTCTCTTGGGGTATTGAAAACCCGCCTGGACACAATTCTGTGCAACCTGCTCTGGGTGACCCCCATTTTATCAGGAGATCTCCAGATGTTCCTTACAACCCCAACTATTCCATGATTCTTCAGAGTGCTGAGCTTGCAATTCAGCATTTTAAATGTGGGATTTATTAATATTTGGTAATTAAAGTGGAATTATTCAGAAACTCAAGTATAAGTTCCTAAATATACATTAAAAGACTCAGAACAAAATAATGCAGAGCACTCAAGCATCTTTGCCTTTGGAAGTACTCCTGAAGACAACTTTCCTGCAGTGCTAGCAGGAGTACAAAGAAAGTTGCTGTGCCCACAGAAACATTATTGTTGAACACAGCCTTATAATTTAGGCAATTGTTTTGACAGGTCATAGTAATATAGAAGTCACTTGAGGCATAAGTTCATTTTGTCATGTCCAGTTTATATACATCAGACAAGATGACCTACAAAACCAACATTTCAATTGGACTTTACTGTTTCCCACAAGCTGAGGACTGGATATCTGATTTTTAAGTCTTTGTGAATATGTTTAGAAATAACAAAGGTTAATTCAATGGTGTAATTTTATGAGCAGAGATTTGATCTTACCTAGTAAAAGTTATACATTAAATGAGATGTGCTGTTTTTCATACTTTATCACAATCACTGGTACCCAAGGCTCTTTTTAGTACACTTCTTAGTGATAATAAAGATGTGAGCTCACAATAGAGTATTCCAGCTGTTGTTTAGGCAGAGATGAAGCAATTGAAACTCCCTCAGTAGACCACTTGTGCAGTTGATAAAAGTATGTGGTTACATGTTTCTAACCCGTAATCCATGTTTGCTTAAAATCTAAATATTCCATTGAAATTTATTTTTATGCAATTACTATGCTTCCAGAATTTTTCAATTTAATTTTCCACTAGTCAAAAAATTGTTATGAAAAGCTTTTTAAAAGCATTTTTTGTGATTTTTGCTTTAAAAAATATACATTATTAATATAACGTATCATAACATTATTATCATTATAAGTAAATTTACAAACTGTTTGGTTTAGTTTAAATCTTACTGTTTCTCATATTTCTATTTTAATTTCCTCTTTATTTTCCCATGCTGGTGTAGAAACATAACTAAAAAAGAAAAACATAGTGAAGTGAATATTCAGTTTAGATTTTGGACTACATAACAAAAGCTCAGAGGTTTTAAAAATAATTTTGGGAAAAAATTTTTGTAATTATATTTTATTTTTGTTTTTTGTGCTCGATTAAGCTTTCCGTCATCTGTTCATCAATAGAAGAAACCACCATTATTATAGTTAAAAATAATTACATTCACAAGGAACTGTCACTACAGATGATAATATTTGCATATCTGATTAAAACATTTTTATCTAAACTAATAAATCACAAAATTATTTAGCAAAATGTTCCCATATGCACTAACAATGAATTCTACAACTATTTGTAGGAACAACACTGCTTTTCTGATTCTGCACGCTGTATAAATATTTCAGTATGGATAAATGTAAAATCTTAAAAACATTATTAAAGGGAAATAGAATATCTTAACTATTGTCAAAAGCTTGTACAAGTGACTGTTAATTACATTAGGAATAAGGCTCAAAATAACCAGTTTTATACATTTATTTTTTATTTTTGCCTACAAAATTTGAATGTGATTTTATATCCTTATTTTCTTTCTCATTATCAGTTTTCTAATACTTATTCAATATAGACAGGAATAGAAGAAAGTGAATTAAAATCTTTGGCCCAGATACCTTTAGCATTTAATTCACAGAGCTCATGCATTTTGGCTTCCCTGAGATGCAGTTACTCTGTGTAAACATATTCATAAAACAGGAAATCCCAATGGTCTGATGTTTCTTCAATCAGGCATGAAGAGAATGGAGGAGAAAGTACTAGCAAATACTAATATGAAGAGGAACACTTTTTTTATTTTGAGGATTCTTGTTAAAAACAAAGTATGAAAATTCTTCACATATAGAAATAATTTTTTTCCATTCTGATATTCCTCTAGATCTACTATTTCCACATCTTTATCATGTGTCATTCAATGTCTCTCCACTTCTTCAAGATCAGACAAGGCATAAGCTTGTACCTGGTGCACAAGCTAGGTACACCATTCCTCTATTTTCACATATCCACAGGGTATTCTTCCACATGTTTTGAGTTTGGATCTCATTTTTTGGTTAAGTTTGGGATGTGTGTGTGTGTGTCTTTTTGTTTATTTTTCCCTTCCCTGTTTTTGGTTATTTCCTCTTCTACTTCTTCCTTTAGGCAGCTTTTCTTTTAAAAGTTCTTATTTTAACTTTTATTTTAAAGGAGATAACTTACTCAAAGTTAAAAGTAGCTGTTGTTCCAGCACAATATCAAAAACACTTCTAAAAGTGTTTTTATTTAATGGTTATTCTTTTACTCATGCCTCAATATACTGCGGAAGTGCATGATGTCAAATGATTTTTAACATTCACAATCTATTTAAGTAAAAGGTAATTCCTGGGATGTTAAACTTCAACAACAGAATAAAACCCATCAATCTAATGCTTAAAGAAAATATAGATAGCTAATTAAAAAAAAAAAAAATCTTGCCAGATTCTAAGTACCAGCAGCAACTTAAGATGCAGAAATAGTTCTTGAAAGTGTTTGAAATTTTTGCATTTTTAATTACAACACAATGTATCATTGATTTATCAGTTTTGTGATAATTTACAGAATAGTTTGATAATTTACAGAATAGTTATATATAACATAACGGCATTTAATACAAGTAGATTTCAGGTTCTTACAGATGCGATTTTTTTTCCACAAAGTCCATAGTCATCCATATTGAACCCAAACATGTAGGAAGACATAGGTGGAGGTATATTAAATCTGACAAATGACCTCCCATGTGCAAAGGAGGAAATAAAGATTCATTCTCCATGTTTGTGAGATCATTTTGATGAAGGGAAGGCTAATTGAGGATGACATATATTCTAAATCTAATTCAAATCAGCATTTTTACATGAAGACTCATCACATTTCCAATGGTATGCTCTACCATAAAACAGCTTAGTAAAGATGGTGTGAATTAGATTCTGGATTTTTTTAAAAAATGCTTCAAAAGAATGGACATTTTTAGTAGCAATGAGTTTCCAATCTTAATAATAATACAAAAAAGGTATCTGTGGTATTTCACATCTTCTGTGAGAAGATGCTGTTGGAGTTAATTCAGAAGACAGCCAGAAATATTATTAGAGAAATGGAACACCTCTCCAATGAAGGCAGACTGGGGTTGTTCAACTTGGAGAGGAGAAGGCTCCAAGGATACCTCATTGAAGCCTTCCAGCAGCAGAAAGGGGCCTACAAGAAAGCTGGAGAGAGACTATTGATGAGGGTGTATAGTGGTGAGACAAAGGTTAATGGCTCTAAATGAAAAAAGAGACAGTATTTGAATAGATATCAGAAGAAATCCTTAACTATGAAGGTCATGAGGCACCTTAACAGGGTGCCCAGAGAAGCTCTGGATGCCCCATCCCTGGAAATGTTCAAGGCCATGCTGGATGGATAGTGAGGAGCCTGATCTACTGGAAGGTGTCCCTGCCCACGGCAGAGGGGATGGAACAAGATATCTTTAAGTTCCCTTCCAACCCAAGCCATTCCCAAATTCTATTTCTTCCTAATACAATTAAGTCGTATGTTTCTGAGAGAATTGCAACTAATATGGGATTATGTTTAACCAACATGAGAGAATGCAGGATTTCTTCCTCTAAAAACATTACCATTGTAATGTTAAATTATAGGCTTTTTTCCTCTGGCATTAATTAGGTAATCATATTTAGGAACAAATGGTATTATTTTGTCTTTAAAAATGAGAAGGACTATAATTAAGTCGTACTGCTTCTCATTTTAAATGGTAAAAAAATCTTAAGACCATTATTAACTTAATAAAAAATTAATTACTCAGTTTCTTAAAAATATTAATATTATGTTATTCATATATTGTTCATATATTCATATTCATATATTAATAGATTTAAAAATATATTCATATATTCATATTAATATATTGTTAAAGCAAAAGATTACAGATTGTGTAGGTAATACATACTATGAAAAATCATGTCACTTCTCACAGAAAGATGAAATTTCATTTTGAAGACATATATGAAATTGTGGTATAAAACTCTGTGTAACTTTGTGCCATCAATGAGCAGGATAGAACGTTAAGGAGAATGCACAGGTAATAATTTTCAACCATTTAAATTAAATTTACATGCAAGTATTTTTATGCAAGGATGGTGCAAACAAAGCTGATAATTTTATTTATAATAGTTGATTTCCACTCTCACAATGGTCATTCAGCTTTCTCTGCATCAAGAAAAAACCCACCAAATTTCAGGTTTCTCTAACATAGCAATATTTTAGAAGTAGATGAGTACCAATATGTGGTAATTTTATTATTCTTCTTCTGGAATTTTTTCCCTTAAAAATTCTGCAACTTTAAAACTGTGCCATAAAATTTGGCAAATTTACTGTTCATACATAGACAATAAAGCTGACAATAGCGTTAGAAGTTCTGATTTACCATTTCAGACATTAGATACAAAACAGAAAAAAATAGTACTTCAATGTTAAAGGAAGATTGCTTTTCACGGAGCAGCCTCTTCAATGTAGTGAAAATTACATGTGACTGTAGCCTTATTCAAAAAAACCCCAAACCAAATAGGAATGACACACACAAATTTAAAAGAAAAAGTTTTAAAAAAGTGCAATTTAGCCTACACCTTGCCAGCAGTGAATGATGGCTAGAAAGGGGCTGTTGCCCTGAAAAAGGGGTTGCAAGACTTATTAAAGCAATCATCTCCTCCGTAAAAAAACAGGAAAACTCCAGGGAGATGAGGACATATTGACATGTGTCATCATCCATTCATATATAAAAAGATGATCTCCATCTGGTGGGTCCATAGTAACTTCTCTGAGGTATTACCTCTACTTTGGATTCCCAATTATTTATTGGTTGTAGAAAACATGAAGATCTGAAGATCTGATAATACGCCTTTGGGTCTTTAACAGTGCTATTTCCTTTTTTAATGAGTAAAATGCTCCTTTATTTCCTGAAAGTGAAGAAAAGACACAGATATGTCTAAGTCAGATAAGCATGTCTAAAAAAAAAAAAACAACCCTAGATTTTTTCCTTAAATGAACAGTAGTATTTGCTTAAAAATCATGTTACTTGACTTCTGGATCTCTTCCTGGTTTAGCCTCTGCTTAGTCTCTGCAGTTTGCTTCCACTCATGCTGAACAAATTAAATGGAAAGAAACACCATTCAGTGAATAGTAAAAGAAAAAAAATTCAAATTGCACTGAGTAATTTGCCCATGTAGGTATTTTCCTGTGTAATAATTTACAACTTCTGTCACCTTCCCAATCTACTATTAGTAACTTTGTATATAAGGAGAGCAAAAGGAACACTGTAGTGTATAACTCAGGCTCTGTTGCTTGTAATGATTGTGTTCTTCTTTTAAGGCTTCATTTATTCTTGACAGAAACAATTATGTAGAATTATGTGGAATAATTATATCGAAAGCAGGTGGTATGCAGTGTTCAAATTAGAAAGTATAGAGTGTTATTTGGCTGCTATCTAGAATATCCTGGACATTGAATAAAAGTTTATATCAAGAGGCAACAATATTACACCTTGGTAATTTATTATTTAATTCAAATATCGCAATATTCATTGTGCAACTCAACAATATTCAGAAATAATCCAAGAGTAACTCCACAGCTAGGGGCTACTTTAGGTTGAAATGCATACTCCTACCTATAGAAAAATAACTGAGTTTATACAATAAACAATTGTCATTTCTGTAGTACAGAAATGGCTTATTATGAATTAAAAAAAAAAGAAGAAAAATTGTTTAATAAACCACCATATTTTAATTCAGTCATTTCACAATTTTTCATGTTTTTAACTGTAATAATTGCAGCTGGAATAATTGCAATGTAAAAACAATGAACTTTCCCAAAACTGGTGCTACTGGTAAGTAATTTCATATAATCATATAATGGCATAGGTTAAAGTGGACCTTTAAGATCATATCCTTTCAACCCCACTGCCATTGGCAGATGCACTGCACTAGACAAGGTAGCTCAGAGCCCCATCCAACCTGGCCTTGAAGACTTCTAGTGACAGGGTATCCACAGCACCTCTTGGCAACCTGTTGAAGTGACTCATCACCCTCACAGTAAAGGATTTCTTCCTAATAGCTAAAGTAAATCTGCCTCAATTCAGTTTAACATCACTAACCTTTGTTGAGTCATTAAGTGCCCTTGTTATCCTGGGTCTGTATTGGGTTTGGATGGCCAGGTTTTGGTGGTGGGAGGGCTTCAGGGTTCTCTGAGAATGTGCTAGAAACTTCCTGCAAGTCTGGCAGTGGCTGCAGGATAGCTGTACCTCTGGCCAAGGCAGAGGCCAATTGGAAAAAATTGGCCTCTTAAACACCTCTGTGATATTTAGAACGGGAAAGAAAAAAGTGGTTGCTTAAATGTAATTGTGACCAGAGAAGAGTGGGATGAGAACATGGGAGAGGAACAGCCCTGCAGACACCACGGCCAACACAGAAGGAAGGGAAGGAGGCGCTCCAGGTGCTGGAGCTGAGATTGCCCTGCAGCCTGTGGTGAAGCCCATGTTGAAACAGCTGAGACCCTCCAATATACGGAGGACCACAGGGATGTAGTTATGCACCACCAGGGCAGGAGGATTCCTGAGAGGAGGCTGTGAACTCTTGCGAGGCCCATGCTGGAGCAAGCTCCTGAAAGGGACCTGCAGAGCTGAAAGAGGAGCCCATGCTGGAGAAGGTTTCCTGGTAGGACTTGTGATCCCAGGGGGACCCATGCTGGTACAGCCTGTCCTTGAAGGACTGCATCCTGTGGAAGAGTGACCAGGAATAGGGGAAGGACTGCTACCTGTGGAATGGACTCTTGTTTGGAGAAGTTAATGGAGAACTGTCTGCGGTGAGGGAGAACTCTTGCTGTGGCTAGGAAAGACTCTTCTCCCTGAGCAGTGTCAGGAGCAATGTGTGATGCACTGACTGTAGCCCCCATTGCCTGGCTACCACTGAAGTAGGGGGTAGAGCTGGAGAGGAGGGAAGAGTGTGGGGAAAAGTGTTTTTAAGGTCTTATTTTACCTCTCATTATCCTGCCCTGATTGTGCTAGCAATAAATTTAATTAATGTCTATAATTTGCTTTGCCCATGACGGTATTTGGTGAGTGATCTCCCCTGTCCTTACCTCAGCTACTTGAGCTCACCCAATCCCTCTCTCCATGCCACCAAAGGAAATGTTAAACAACACTGGTGCCCCTGAGGCACTCAACTTGTCACTGGTCTCCACTTGCACATGGAGCTGTTGACCATAACTTTTTGAGTGCAACCATCCAGCCAGTTCCTTATCTGCTGACACCATCAAATCAACATCTCACTGGTTTAAGCACAAGAATGTGTTGCGGGACAGCGTTAAATGTTTCGCACAAGTCCACGTAGATGATTTCAGTTGCTCTTCCTTCATCCAACCTATTTTTTAATGTATGAGGAACCCAAAAAATTGAAGGATTACTTACATTCAACGGAACTAAATAGTAGCAACCAAATTCAATCTTGATGTAAGGAAGAAAATTCAATTTGCTTTGACTTTATTGACATTAACAGCAGTACAAGAAATAAGTCCCTATCTCTTGTGCATTGTCACTTTAAGTAGAGAAAGGAATGATGCATAAAAGGGGAAGTATTAACTGTTTTTTGATTTCTATTTATAAAAGCAGAAAAGTAGAAATCTCATTTATGAAATTGAATTTCCTTTCTTTCTAGCTTCCCAGTAATTTTATTCATCTCATGCGAGTTCTTGGCAGGATGTTGGATCTTGGGAGGAAAAAAGGAAAAACAAAGTTAAAAGAATTGGTGAAATAAAAGGTGTTTTTTAAAATATCAAGTAAAATGTTATGGGTTTTTTAGACCCCTCTATGAGATCAGGACAATTAATATATGCTTTTTGCTGATGTCTCAGTCTGAAAGTTGAAAGTTTCTTGCTAATTAGGTGGTCAGTTGTCAAAAAACTAATTACTGGGTTGGAAAGTACAATTTTTGAGTTACTTTCTCTCACTATAGAATACCTGTTTCTGCTATGAAAAGAAAAATGTTCTTTGCCCCTTCCTAGTAGAGCCTTTTTCACTATGACTTCTTTCAATGCCAAAATCCTTTTTTGACATCATAATTAATTATTAGTTATTAACTGACTTTCCCCTTCCTTGCCTGTCAACAAGCAAAAAAAAAAAAAGAAAAAAATCCTTCAGAAATTAATATTTTCCATTATCTACACAGCCATATTTGGGCTTAGTGTGGAGGAAATCTAGGCAAATTTCAGTGGATATTCTCACTTTAACTGCAATAATATTTTAGAAGAATCTATCCTAGTCTTTTTGATATCTTTCTTAGTCTCTTTGTTTACCTCACAATACTTTTAGCTTTCTGTTTCCTGAAATATTTTGCTACATTTATTATTCTCATCATCACTACAAATGGAAATAAAGCAGTAAAGATGTATCTTTTTGAATGATGTTACCATTCTAACACCTTAATGCACAGGGTATCATTTCAATTGTTACCCTTTTCTTCAAATTAATGTTTAAAATTACAACTATACTATGGTTTTTAGAAATGTAAACAAAAGTGTTGTGGAATTGGAAATATTGCACAGTCAGTTTCACCATCAGTGAGTAGTGTTAATATAAGTAAATCTGGTGTCAATTTAAACATCTTTCCTGGTTTTAAATTTCACTGTATATAGGTCTACAAGAATGAAATTGGTTTATTCTCTGACAATTTATTGGATTACACTAATTTCTGTCCTCTTTATTAAAAGAAAAATGCACCATCCCTAAGCACAGGGCATGTTTTGCAAGATCAAATTTATAAGATCAATTTCCTGTAATATTTTTCTAATAATAATTCATCATATCTTAGAGTATCCTTAGCTGGAAGCCACCTACAAGTGTTGAGTCCAACTCCTGACTTCACACATGGCAATTTACAAGTTCAGTCAAATGAGAGTTGTCCAAATGTCTTTTGAACACCAACAGACTTGGGGTCATGACCAGTTCCCCCGGGAATTTGTTCCAGTGTTTGGCCATCCTCTCAGTGGTGATTTTTTCCCACTATGCATCCTGAACTTCCTTTGACATAATTTTAAACAGTCAGTTGTGTCTTATCACTAGACACCAGAGAGCAGAGATCATCACCTCCCTGTCCTCTCTCCCTCATAATAAAGTTGTAGACAGCAATGAGATCACTACTCAGTCTTTTCTCTAAGCTGATCAAGCCTAGTCTTCTCAGCAGCTCCTCCTAAGTCATATCTTCTAGTCCTTTCACTGTCTTTTTTGCCCTCTTCTGGACACATTACAATATTTTACATATTTCTTATATTGTCAATCTCTATCCTGTACACAGAACACAAGGGGAGGCCAACCAGTGTTAATTATTGTGGGAGAATTGTTTCTTTTGTCAGTTGTCTGCTGCTCTTGGTGCACCACAGGATACTGATGTCCCTTTTGACCTCCAGAACTCTGTGATGACTCGTAGGGAGCCTATGATCAACCAAAAACCCTAGATTCATTTCCTACAGAGAAGGACTCCAGCACCTTGCCTCACAGTCTACATGTGCATCCAGGATTAACCATCCCAGGGACAGGATCCACTATTTGTTCTTGTTTATGTCAACACATACCTATTTATTACTTCTTTAAAGAATATATGTACAACATAATGTAATTTGTCTCTGAATAAACCTAGATGGTCACTTTTAAAGAAACTAAGGAAGAAATGGGTATTTCTTTTCTCATCAATAAAAGTGCAACAAAAAATGGAACTGAGGAAAGGACCTGGAAATCCACAGGTCAATCTGGAATTTTCCAATATTAATAATTTCCAAAAGATATTTCTAAGGAAAGCTTTTGTTTCCTGTATTCCCAAAACGATAAAATACAATTCCAGTAAAACCTCTCTAAAACATATTCTCATTCTTTCTATTATTAGTAATATTATAATATATAATAATGCCAGTAATAATAATAATATTGAAGTAGAAAGGATATTTATTCTCAGGTGGAATGTATAAGGCAAAAGATGGCTATATGAAAATTTAAGAACCAATTACATTCTTGAAATATTCATCCATTGCTCTACTTTCTTTTTTTTTTTTTTGAGAACTCTATTCTTATTTCAAGTCAAGACTACAAAACAGAGCAAATAAAATTCATAATGAAGTGTTTGCCCAGCCATACAATCCCTTTTTTGTCACCTGCAATCTTAACAGAAGTGTTTTAAATCAAAACCTGAATGTTGCTCATACTTCATATATACTTTTTTGTACATGTGTGTGTAGTGTTCCTCTTTCTTCCCACATGTTCTCCACCTACATGTCTGTCAGTCTTGTCCAGGCAGCATTAAACCATAGGTCTTTTTTGGAACTGAACTCACAAACATGTAATTTGAAGTGATGCCTTACACAACATAAAAAAAAGGCTATAAGTAATTTCTCCTATGAAGAGTGAAACAATATGAGGGAAATGAATTGCAGCAGTATGGAAGTGTTGCTATAGTTTATAAGTGTGCGTTTCCAGCATTAAGATCTTTGACTCTCCACTCTTGTTGCACTATGTCAAAGCTTTTAAGGTCTTTCATCATTTCCCCATAGCTTTTGGTTTCATTACCCTGTCTATGCATTTATTTGGTCACTTCCCCATAATTACTGCAGTGAGTAAGTTCATTATATTTTTTTCTGGAGTCTTGCCTCTGTTGCTTTTTTATTAGCTTTTCCACAAAAGTGGACAAAAGACCAAAAGGAAAAAGGCACAGAATTTTAGACTGTGTATGAAGTGTTAAATAGCACCACTGTTTTGCAGATGTGCTTTGAATTGTAGGAATAGCATTATTAATGCATACTTTCATTTTGGTATTTTCTTTGGAAGTTCTTAGAAGATTGTGTCTACCTAGCATCTTAAAATAGTTTTAAGTTCAACCTGCTTGAAAAGAGCTAAGAATATATTAGGAAGACATGCAGAATTGTGGAAAAGATAACTTAGCTTTATATACTAATGACCGAATACTTCGTTGAGTGCTACATTTCACCATATCTAAATTAATTTTAGAAATAAATTTCATTTTTAAAATTCAAGTAATGTTTTATTGACTAAAAAAATGTATTATAGCACATTACAACTATATAGATCTACTAAACTACTGAAATATTATGCCATCCTGTTTTGAAAAGGATTGATCTTTTTAAGCTACTGCTTCTCTAACTACCATTTTATCGTAAATATTTATATTGTAGTGGCATCTAAAATGTAATATTCACTGTGTAAACAATTAAATATTCACTTCTTATTTAATAACATATTCTGCCATCATTACATGTGCAGACCAGATCAATGTCAGGATATAGTTTCACAGTACTATGGGGAATTATGTTACAGTATGCAAAGTGCTAATTTCCTAACATTGTAATTAAAGTTTCTGAGTGACAAACTTTGGAAATTAGATGTAAGTCTCCAGTGTTTAAGAATGTCTGAATCACTTGCCATCATGCTTGAGTACCTTTTCTCCTCGAAGTATTCACTAAACTGACTCACAGGTAAGGGAGGGAGGGAAATTGCTTGTTTATGTTTCTTCGTGTCTGCTTTGGTGACTTAGAAGTACTTACATCACAGGTCTCAAAGGCAACCTACTTGCTGCCATCTCCTGTGAGTACTGCTGAAAGTATACCTACACATGTTTCAAAGGGAGAAAGAATTGGGGAGGACCTCTATGAGAACAGGAGTATTTTTTTTTATGCTTTTCCCCCTAACATTTTCATGAGAGTCCTACCAGCTACATTATTCCTAAGAGTTTTAAGCTTTTAAAATTTTAAGATTGAATCTGAAATGTCCTGAAAATGAATTTACTTATTTCCTTCAAACAGTTTTCAGTGTGTGTGTGGTGGAGAAACGAAGAGTCCAGATTTTCTTTTTTTCCTGTACCCCTCCTTATTTATGTATTTATTTGTTTGCCTGTTTCCAATTCATAAGAACCAGTAATATGTTATACCAGAGAGGTTGTTTGAAAACAGAATATTTATTCTTAACCAGAATTGAGTTTTTGAGCACAGTGCTTATTTTATCAAACTTGCATGCTAATAAGCTAGGTCTGTTCTTCGATAGCTTGGACAATCTGCCTAGGAAAGGAAATACTTCGTATTTTTATTATTACAGGAAGTAAATTAACTTACACACCTCTGTTGTCAGGGACATCATAACAACTAATATCTTACAATGAAAATATGGCAGATATAGTTTTTTCACTAGTATGACAAGAAAGAGTAATTATTGCTACTAGAGACTTCCATGTACTTAGATGAGGTCAGAATCTCTAGCATCTATTTACAGATGGCAAAATTTATATCTGACTTGTAATGATTCATAAGGGTGAGAGGAGGAAACTTCACAGTGGAACTTCTACATTCTGATCCTAGCCAGGGGCCTGCTACTTATGAAGACATACTGCCTCTTTGTAAAGCCCTAGCAAATCTGAGAGTCCCTTCTGTTTTAATAGTGCTTTAGATTTCAGTATACAAAATACATGTCTCTGTAAAAAACTCTCTCAGGGAATTTAATTACAAAAAAAGAGCTGTACTCATTCTCCAGGAACCAGTAACCCAAAGTTTTCAGGTTGATTTCTGTAAAGTAAAAACTTTTATATTGTTTTCCTAATTTTTTTTCTTCATTAGTTATTTTATGGTAGGAGCAAAGACTATCCTGATAGAAGAAAAGCATTTTTTTAACTTGATTTGGAGAATTCTTTACTTTCTGAATACAGAACTTATTAAAATTTATATTTAGGCCTAAGTAGGGTGGGGAATCTGTTTCTTTGCTGCTCAGTGGCTTTTTTTAATGTTTGTCATGAAAAGGAAAGAATTGAGAATAGCAAATAATGCATATTTACAAGAGATATTTCAATTTCCAGTCTAAACATTAGTTATATATAATCAGATGTACTTTCACCTCTTCCTAACATAAGTCATTGTACTGTCATTCATTCACAAGTCCTTCTAAGAGAGATCAAAATAAGTAAATGCCTAACCTGGGGCAGATGCCCCTATTGTTTATGGTGGAAAGGAGTATTTGAATAAATCCCATCTAGGTTGCTAATGTTTAATCTGGTTTCTGACTCTTCCCTTTGTAATTCATCCCTGAACTTTGTATCACCATTGGCTGGTGATACAAAACCTTGCTTCATTTGATAAAATCCAAAATGTGGTAGGAATGTAAAGAAACATGGATGGACATTCCAATTGAAGCTAAAAATCTATATAGTCTAGTGTTTCACTTTTAGAGTACCCAAAAAAAACCCTATGTCTAAAGAGAACAAACTTTAGTAGTGCTCCTCTTCCTGAGGAATAAACCAGCTCATGTCCAATCCCTCATTTCTCCTTCCTCAGCTTTTGGCAGAAAATGAAACCCAAATATTTTAAGAGTTAATTAAAATATTTACTTAACAAGCATTTATTTCACCATGCCTTTTTGTTTGTTTCTTTGTGTTTTGTGTGTGTGGTGTTTTTTTTGGTTTTTTTTTTTTGTTTGTTTGTTTGCTTGTTTGTATGCTTTATCATAGCTGTGAAAAATTTAGATTTGAGGTGTCATTAAGTTTGCGGAATATGTAGATTCAATCATCAACATCTTAAGATTTTCCTGGAAAATATAAGCTGAAAAACATTAAAGATTTACAATTTTTTTTCCTGTTAAAGCCCTAGAACAGCTTCTTGAACCTTTCCTAATCCTTAAAATATCCTGGAAAGATTAACTCCACTTCTTAGATGAGTAGCTCTGTCAGAATGCTTCACCTGCAGATTGCAGTGCCTAAGCACTTCTAACATTTATTTTAATTTATAGTAAGTGTTTGGTAAATTAAATTTCTTGGCATGCTTTTATCTATTGTGCAGTTTTAATCTTTCACATACTTCAGTACAATTTAGCAAGACTTTCATTGCGCAAATTAGTTCTGTATTGCCTAAGAGAAAACTCAAATATTTTCTCATAACACTAAGTTATATGACATTGGAATTTTAGTTATAGCTCTTTGTTATGTTTCACATGGCGGAATTACACTGAGGTGAAAAGATATGTTAAGCTACAAAACAGCAATGCTTTTAATTTAAGAGGCTTTCCTGTTTCATTACTTTTTTACTCTTCAATGGAGCTACAGAAGATTGGAAATGAAGCTGTAGGAACTGAGTGTTAACTTTATGCATCGTATATTTAGAGTCCTACATATTTTCATAAAGACCATCTGTAGGGGAAAAAAAGCAACCAACAAACCAGAACCATACAATCTGTAAAATAAAAGACCTATATTCCACACTAAACAGTGCTTTTCACAAAAAGAATTTTCATTTTCCACTAGAGACTCTTATTTGGACCTTCTGGAAGTCTATTAATATGTTTTGTATTTCAGCATTTGTTTTTTGCCATCCTGTCATCTGAAATGTACAGCCAGGTGATTGAAGTAGGTTTAGTGCTACATTCATTTTCAAATTTGTAACTGGGAAAACAGACATTTTTATACAGGATCAAGCTCTTGATACTTTTGATCTATAGCATAACCTGCTAAATTATTTGAAACTTTTGATTTAAAAAAGACCTAATAAATGTTTATTTTCTGCTGCCTTTTTTTTAAAAGAAATATATAATCATAATTATTTTGAACAGTGAAATAAGCACAATTTATCTTGGGTGATGTATTAAAAGGAGAAAATTCTTTTATTTCCTTTTCTTCAGGTAGATATCTTGAATATAGTACTTCCATACTTACTGTATTTATACATTACCTATGCAGAAATAAAGGCATATAAAATTTGGGTCATATATGCTAAATATGTATGTTAGGTTTTGCCTTTAAAGATGATGAATAAAAATTGTGGTCACATTGAATCATAAGGTTTTAATTAATTGAATAGAAAATACATTGCCATAAATTCATCAACAAAATTTTTTTCTTAATTTTCTTCATATTTTTACATATCCATGATTGCTTTCAAATTTTCTGATTATAGGTGATCTTTTGAAATCATCATCTACAATGAATTTAGTTCCTCAAGAAGAATAATTCTAAACACAAAATAATAAAGCCTTAGTAAAATATACATTGCATGGTAAATAATAGACTTTCTTCTGTTTCTCCTTTTTTAATAAATAACAAAATAATTTTTATTGTATTGATACTGAATTACATCTAGACTACATCTAGAGTCTCCTCTGATCTTGCTTGTGACTCAAAGTCTTACTACTGCAGCAGCTGTTCCTCAGGGACAGATTTTTGGCTAGTTTTCATTTATCCTAAATTTAGAAATCTCCAGTTTGGCATGAGAATGAGAGGTCTTATTCCTACAAATGCTTTCCATATAACTGTATGTAGAGTAATGGGTCCAGTTCATGTATCTACTACAATAGGATTCATACAATACAATTCATAATAGGAACAATGAAAAAAGACCCTCCAAATCTCTATAGGCTGTTTAGGAGAAGAAGACAGTTTGGTCATTGAAAGTTAGGTGAGAAAAATTCCCTTCTTGCTGCTTCAATGGACAGGCCTATATAAAATAAAGGCTGTCTGAAACAAATCATTTTGATTTGGATAGTTTCCTGAAGGACATGGTGCAGATAGCTGAAGGAGCATCACATCAATTTAGATAAGGATCTGCAGTTCTGATTTGTCTGCTTTGTACATTATATTAAATGAATGTGTAAACAGCATTTACAATAGCTCAGGTCTGAACTTGGGACTATGCTAACAACTAATACGCAGTGAATTAACAAAGACAAGTTACAAACATTGGGAGGAAAAGGAAGATCAATGACATACTCCATTGAAAGGAATGACAATTAAGATAAATCATATGCTATGTTATTTAGCATATTTTCAACAAAGTACATTATACCCAAACTTACATACATTTTTTTTCTTTTTGACAGTTTGTGACTGAGTGCTTTGTGAAGCCATGAACACTGTTGGCACAGATTCTCTGGATCTCCCCTGGGTTATTCTTAGTTTTTTTATCACATTGCTACTAAAGCATTGACACTAAGTGCTGAATATATAACTTGTTTCTAATTAGATACCCTCTGTTTGCAAAATCTGTGACAAAAAAAAGTGTTTTTCTAAATCTAATCTGGATAAAGGCAACTCATTATGAGTAGCATGTGATATGTCTAAAGGTTCTATCAAACAAAAGGAGGTGTTTTCAAGCATTCCCCTGGAGCCCTGCTACCCTGATGGTAATTTTAAATTTGAAATATATTATCATTTAAAGAGCCTGAAAGATGTAAAGAATTAATTCTCTCTACTAAAGTCAACAAATAATTATGAGTGCAGGATTAGATTGATAGATTAGTGGCATGGTAAATTAAAAATAAAACAGTAAGGGACATATTAAATCAATCTAGCTACTTTGAAATTATTTATTAATACTCTGCAAGTTTTAAGAGACTGATACTGAAGGCACAGTCACAGTGTCTGTGGGGATCCAAATTTAAGAGATTTAAAAATACAGCGCTTTTTTCCCCTTGCTGTTTGTGCTCTTTAGCCTTTTGGTTATTATGAATGCTCCTTCATCAGTTTTTCACTTTTGATGAAGATGCGTTTCTGAAAAGAATATTATACTTATGGGTTTCGTTCAATCCACAATACAGTAACACCTTACATGATTGCCTTCCTTTAGGATGAAAGCTAACCAAGAATTGCACACTAAAGATTAGTGTGATTAACTTGATCCAAGCACTAGTGGGTATTTAGTCTGTAGGGCTTTGCTAGGGCTAATTGGAAGGAAAACCTCCCAAGATGTATACAGAATACATACCAGATCCTCAGTGTCCTTAGTGATAAACTATTGATGTGCCACACTGATAGCCTGGCACAACTTGGGACCTCAGGGAAGGAAGGATGAAACCTGTTCCTGGATGCTTATGACCTCTGTTATCCTTGTGGCTAAAAAAGTGCTTCAACTGAGGTGCATTTCTGTGCATCTTATGTTAGCATTTAACTGTTGTTTGACACAACAGAAGCGAAATTATGTGGTACAAAAACATGATTGGCATCACTGATCGGGATTTCATACAGATTCGCTGACCTCTAGTTCCCTTTGCATATTGCTGCTCTTGAGTGAGTCTGCCCTGCCTCTCGTCATGTCTTGGCTGAAACAATAGGGGAAAAAAAATCTCCCAAAGGTAAACATTCTGACTTTGAACCCATGTTTCTTGTTTTATGAATTATGAACCTATGCAAGAGCCAAATCTGTATTTATACCTCTGATTTTTAGGTGACTATATTTTTTTAGTTTTTACAGTATGAATAAGATGTGTTATTGACAGAGCAGTCTCTCACTTTACTCAGTCAAATGGAAGGCTTATTCATTCCCATGATGTACTGTTGGCAGCTGCTAAAAGAGACATTACCCTTTTAGCAGTTATAGGTAAGCTGCAGCAAGAATATGGGGTGGATTAGCAAAATATGGGGGATGAAATACAGCACTGCTCAACCAAAGGCTTTCTTCTGAGCTCTTGGATGCTAGGAAAAGGCTGTGACAAAGAAAGGGTGTGCCTGAAAGGGTTGCTGAATGCTTGAGTGGCAGCTCTCTGTATGACAAGTCTTGGGGGATTGGGTACTTAAATCTTAATTACAAAAAACAATCATCATCAGGTATTAAAACTCTACGGGGAAATTGAAAGACTCAGAGAAGAGAATCCCAATAGTGGAGATCTGCTCTACGCAAATTTAATTGACTCATATTATACAAATAAACCTGATAAATTAAAAAAAAAAGTACCTGTAAGAAATTGTTGAGTGATTCTACTATAAACCAGATGCTGTGAGAAAGATAGGGGCTTGGATTTTCAACCTGAAGAAACTCAATGACTGCTTAATGAAGAGCTAAATGCCACAGCTGACCAACTTTCTTAGAACAATTTGTAATGCACCTGAAAGCAGAAAATATTTTAGATCATTCAATGTCAAGCATTTGCAAAATATAAATGGATACATTTACATGTTATTTAGGGTTTGTCATGCCTGTATGATGCAAGCATGTAAAAAAATAATTTTGAAAATCTACATTGGTGGAAATGGAAGTGTCTCTAAAAATGAGAGGGCTTTACTGTAGGTAAGTAATAAAAATAAGGGTTCTACTATCACTCTCTGGAACTGAAGGAGAGTGACAGTCATTGTCAGTGATGGATTTTGTGGTAGCTGTGGGCAAGAGCGCAAAGCAGGTCTCAATTTGGGGGAAATGATTTTCTAGTTAAGCAGTGACCATTTTTTTTTTAGATCTTTTCAGAAAGATTAAGATACTTCTGTCACACTCAATTCACAGTAGAATTAACAATGGATTGTTTTTTTTTTTCATAATTACTAATCACTTTTGTTATTGTAAATGACTGACCTATCAGGAAAAATAAAGTTTATAAGCAAAAAAGTTCTGCTTAGAGTATATTGCATTTGTTCTGTGCTTTCTTTATTAGTCCTATTGACAATAGCACTAGTCATAGTGACAAAAACACAGTAGGTGGCTTCTTCACAATCTTTGAAGAGAAAATTTTTTAAAGTAAATTTCTATGGGCTGGACAGACGTAGCATAGTGTGCTTCTCGTGTCAAGTCATGGTTCAGCTCTACATTTCTCTAGTGACAAAGGTAGCCTAAGAGGTTCCCAGACTTCTGGTACTCTGCTGGCATTTCTACCATGATTCACAACTTCAGCTGAATTAAATGCATGTCGAAGAATGATATAATATAGACTGAGTGATAAAAGCTATAAATTAAAATTATAAGTAAAATAACTCCCTTGTGAGTCCTCCCCTAATACTTCATTGAATACAATTCTGAGGACTAGAAATGACTGTGTTGGACCAGGAGCAAGCATACATGAGAGAGGGCTAGCTTTGCAATTAGTAAAATAAAGCAGCATGGAACTGTTCCCTCTGACATTACTATTATGTTAGCTTTTCTAAGGCATTTTAGAGGGGGTCAGACTCTTTCTGCAAACAGAAGGAATTTAGATAAGACACTTAAACTAGATGGCTAACTTTTGGACACTTAGAGGCACAAATGATGAATGACTAATGCATGAACTTTGCAATATTTAGTATTTAACATATGTCATGTTTCCTTTAAAATATTGGCTGCCGTTGTTTCCCCTTCCTTTCATGTATACCTCAAGCTTCAGGAACATATGACTTCTGTTGTAGACTTTGTTTGTAGAATTCCTTTTAAACTCAGTGGGAACACATTGTGGAATCTGTCAGATCAAATCCTCTTTTCTGTGGAAATGCAAAAAGACGTGATGAATAGGGAGTAAGATACTATACTTGAATAGGGAGTAAGATACTATACTATCAGTCCAACAAGACTGCTGATTTTTCTTAACATGAAGCTTATTTAAAATGTCTATGATGATTAAAATGACAACATTTTGTTTGAAAAAAACCCCCAAGAAACAAACAAACAAAGAAACCTTACTCACCCTATTTTTGGCTAAAGCAAAATAATTAATTCTTCACAAGCTGATATGTAAATCTATAGATTGTTTAGTTCTCCCCTCCAAATACCCAAATGAAAAAGTGATAAAAAAGAGTGAGTATTTAACACTAGAAAATTTGTTGTTAAATGAAATTTCTGCCATTAGAAGTTTGAAAATTATAGTCATTAAAAAGCCACCTACTGATACAAATTCTTTTTAAAAAATTGGAATTTCGCTCTTTAGGTCACTTTTAAAAACATATATTGACAGTTCAAATTATAATGAACTTACAGTACATTATAAAATATACTTAGCCAAAGTTTGTAAACAATAGAATAAGTTTTTAAAAACAAGTAAATAAAAAAAATCCGAATCTTTTTTGTTGCCTTTAGTTCTCCTATTTTAAAATGTGGAGGTTATACTTGAGTTGTGGTAATAATGTTTCATGGAAAAAAATTTTCCTCATAAACCTTTCCTTAAATATATTTTAGTGAAATTGTTGGAAAGAGTCCACAGACTTCTGTGAAATAAATCATTGCAATGTCTCTCATAAAATTATGGGGATCGTTATTAGACATAGTTCTGATCAATTAGTTGTTTTCTGCAAAACTGTTTCATCAACTTTTAGTGAGAACCAGTATGTATGGGTTAAGTCTCATGTGTTCTCCTTCACTGCAATCATAGCTCTGTAGTATTACTGGGTGAAGGCTAAGAGTGTTTTTCTCTGAAAAACATATAAGCACATGTTCATGAGTTGACCATGCATTCCTTACTCTTGTAAGTACTATCCCGACAAACACTTACAGACATGAATATTCTCACTCTTTTCAAATTACAGTATTTCACCATGCAGCTGGCCATGCTAAGGATTCTTAATTATCCAATAAAAATTACCTTATTTAATGGAAATCTTTCCAGTTGTGATTCACAAAAGAAATGGAACATCAAAATTCTGTTCTTGCAGAGTTAGATTGCAACACATTAAAGTTTCTCAGAGGAGTGCATACCACAGAAATATGTCCCAATCACTCTGTTATCTGCTCATTGTTGCTCTGCCTAAGCCAGCTAAGAGGAGAGGAATAAAAGTAAGAACAGCCCATAGCTCTCTTTGTCACTTCTCAGCCACGCTGTATATGGCACCTTCAACCTAACACTAAAAAGTTCTGTTGAGCACTTGATTGACCTCATAGTGCTGCCTCATTGCTAACCTAATAACTATGCCTTCTCAATAACATTTTTGATGGAAATCTTCCATCACAAAACTAATTTTCAAGGGATCTGAATAATCTGCAGGGGGTTGTTAATTTAGAGGAATTTTTTCAACAGAGAGTCAAAATATGATTCTTTAATCAAACCAAAATGCTACATTTTGACAGTTCTATTTTTATTTATTTCATAATGATGATGTATGTGTACATTATGTTTGATATTATGTTCCTAAAATACAATACTGGTTATACTACTATAATTAGAACTTCATTTCATATATATAAAACTCTATGAATTAAAATTATAATATTTAAAAGAAATGCCCAAATAACTCAAGCTAAAGCAAAAGTGTTGAGTTTCGCTTCAGCAAAGTATATTTCTCATCTGAATGAGAAGAAGATTTGAAGGAAAATAGTCTTCTGATATTTAAATTTGGTATAGTATGGAAATGTATAGTTTTTGAATCCTACTGTTCTTGATTACACCAGAATTCTCAAATGCTCAAATTTAATCAAACACATTCTACCCTAATCAAGAAACTTCTAACATAAATTCTGCTGCTGTTACAAATCCTGGTGCGGTCACCCAGCAGAAGAGAGGACTATGTTACAGAGAGCCTTTCACTATGTAGGAATGAGGAATGCTGAAAAATCTGAACAAAGGCAAAGAGAAATATTGATTCAAGGAACAGGAATATCCTGAAAAGAATTCCTTCACTACTTGTAAAGCCTCATTTTCTCTGTGCCTAGGATAGCCAACATTACTCTTTAACATTATCCCAGCTCTGAATTTACCCAGGAGGAAGAATGTCATTTACTGAATCATCACTAATGTAGTTTAGAGCTGATTCTAATTCAAATGTGGTTTTCGGCTCTGAAATGAACTGATAAAATGCTCCAAAGTGACTTAGAAAGAAAAGCAGGGATTTGTTCTGTCCCTAGATTTCCTTCTTTATATATTTCTTCCTTAAAGACATTTAATAATTAACAAAGGAAGATTTCTGTTCTGTGATTTTCTATTATTTTGTTCATTTGTTTTGTAACCTCTAAAGGGTTGGGGTTTGGTTTTTTTGGTGGGCGTGGGGTGTTTTAAAAATGTGTTTGCAGTCATAACTAAGAAAATGGTTAAACCTGCTGTCAATTAATTTAATTGATTTAAAAAGTTGATGGGCGCCTGGAATGGAAGTATTTTGCCTACAGCTAAGCTGAATACAACAGTAATTTATTTTAATAATGAATGGTGAGGGAAGAATTGAGCAGAAATACTGTGTGGAAAACCCTCAGAGGGTTAAAATAAACATGTACATTGGTAAGTGCTAATTTTTCTTATAGTGGACTGAGATTTATTAAACCTGTTAATATTAGTACCATAGGAGAAGTTTAAAAATAATTGGGCAAATTTTAGAGCAAAAGAAATCATCTTCCTTAGAACTGAGTCAAATTTAGTGGTGATGTGAAGAGCGTCAGTTTATACAATAAATGGCAGTTGACCAATAAAACAGTATTTAATACAGGAAAAATTACCTAATTGTCATATATATATATGATATTTTGTGAAAATTCTAGAGTGACTATACTTCACTTGACTTGGGCCTGTGGGGCTGTAGAGAGGGCAATTTTTCCAGTTCCCACAGCTTATACAAATGATTTCTGATAATATGTGTTTTGAATATGTGGGGGCTCATGTTTCATTCAGTTGTGACCAGTAAGAGTTGTTTTTAACTGGAGGTGAGTAAGAAGGAAGAGGTTACTATGGATTATTTTAAATTTCAAATGAAGCTTAATTTAATGTAGTTTCAACCTTTTTTACGAACAACACAATTGAGCAGCCATTTTTTATCTATTAAACACTATAGTGTGTTTTTTGGTTTTTGTTTGTTTGTTTGTTTTTAAATATCTTTATAAATGAAAAAAAATATTTTGGGGAAGGGAACCTTCTGTGTTCGGTCATAAGTTCAAGCTGATAATAAAGTCTAAGAACTAGTTTATGAAGGAAAAAATTTAAATCACATGGGGAGGAGAATATTAGTCCCAAATATGTTGTGATTGAATTTTGTCTCTAGTTTAAAGGGCTTTAAAACTTTTTGAAATACTGTGTTCCATATGAGACAGGGCTGTGGATCAAGAATTCAAGCTGATTACTTATCTAAAAATGTGAAAAGGAAAGGAAACATTTGTCAGGAAGTGTTGTGAAATTTCAAGTAATTTAGTATTGACATAAATGCTATAGACAGTTAATAACAGAAAATCTTTTTATGTATTAGGAAAGACAAGAAAAGAGTGATCTCAAAAAGTGCATAGTAATACCCTAGAAATCTACCCTAGTAATACCCAAGGCCACTTGATTTCCTTTCAGAAGAAAGGTAATCTTTATCTCCTTTCATTAGAAAGGAGAAAGTATCTATGTTTTTCTATGTGTGATTTATGTACAGAATTCTGCTTCAGTAAATTTGGTCTGATATATTCTAACTAAAGATTAATAAATTCAGATTAATATGCTTCACACTTGCAAAGCCAAATATTGGTCACTCAGCAGTTCTGAATCATACTATATTCAGGTTGTGATGATTGCTGTTCCTAATATACTAGGAAGTCTTCAATACACTTTATTCTCGGTGAGACTTTATGATTATTAGATATTTCACCTACCATTTATTATTTTAAATATTCATTCAGATATTTCCATTCATAGTTATTTATCTCAGGTATCCAAAGCTGCTGTATGTTCAAGAGTAAAAGCAAGGCAAGCAATTTTAAAGAATTGTGATACTACTAAGGCAACATTTCTTTCTTGATTATAAGAGCAACATGTTTTGAATCTTTCAACACCACCAAACAGGCCCATTGTGAAAAGTAGTTTAACCAAACCATATCTTAGTATAATGTTACAAAATGCAGTGAGAGAAGGGAGCATTATCAGGCCAAATGGATTGGCTTAAACATTTTCGACACATGCCACAAGTTCACATAATCAGCCTGAGGCAGTAGGAAACTTAAAAGCTAGTTTGATAGTGTTTCTTACAAATATTCTTTGAATTTTATTACTTGTCTCCCACATGAGGCGTAATAGTTTCAATGTTCTAATTAGTACTTGTGTATATTGCTATTACTTTGTCTCTTTAATCAGGTTATTAAGTCTGTTATGGAGATTCCTTATAGAATCACACTTTATAATAGTGTTTCTAATTTGAATATGTCCTTTTTTATGTTGTCTGAATCTGAAACATCATAAACTCTTTTTATGGGTCCTTTGATAGTAGTCACTTTCCTGTTTTATGCTTGATTAGAACATACAGTACTAAGTAATAAAGAAACTTCCTGAAGCTTTGCAGTTTTAGTACCAGAAAACATTTTAACTTCCTCAGGCTTTTTTTGTCTTTTTGACATTAGGTCAAATAAAGATAAGCTCTTGTCCATATTAATGTATTGAACAGGAAATCTGTAAGGGAGAAAGCACTTTTGTTAGAATATAATAGATTTTATATAATTTCAGAGATTGATTTTCAGTCTTGTTTTAAACAAGAGATATAATATGAAGTTATCTAAAATCAAAAAAGAATTCTGATAATTTTCTCAAATAGTAAATTTAGATACATATAGTTATAAACATCAATTTAACATATAAACTTAAGTTTAAATGCCGGTGAGAAGAAATACCACAAAAATCTGTCTCCTTCACTCTTTCTATCACTCACCCTTTCTGAGTAGCTAAACACACCATCAAATTCAGGAGGAAATCTGTTCAGCTTCAAGGAAATTCATTATAATAACTCTCCTAATCCTGATATTGAATTTGATAAAACAGGAGATTAAGTAGGACTTTTATTTAAAAAAAACAAATCAAACAACAAACCAGAAAATAAACTTTGGATAAAACATAAAATCAGTTGTACAGACTGAAAGTTGTAAGAGATCTACACAATGTCATAAGGATTAAAAATTACATAAAAGGCTTCATATGAGTGAACAGCAACAAAATAAAGTAAACTGGTTTACATAAAAAGACAGAGATTTCAACAAAGCTTAAGCAAACAATAGTTCCATTTGGTATCCTCGCTGGAAGCCTCTGAAGTCATGGTGGTTTCCAGCTTCAGCAGGGTTTGTATCAGAACCCAGCAGTCATTGGACTTCAAAGACTACTGACAGCTCTTTTTGTAAGCTCCTTTTGTCTTAAGAATATAAGGAAGCTGGTGAAATTCAAGGACCAGCTAATGTGATGAAGGATTTATCAGTGGAGGTTAAAAGATTCAAAATACCTATTTCCTGAAAATATGATGAAAACGGGGGACAGGTGCAAGAATTTGTACATGCAGAAAATCAGCTGCAATTTAGAAAAGGAAGTATTACCTCAATTCAAAACTAAAACATCTTTAATGGAAAATAATAGGAAATAATGCCCTCCATCAGATCTTGTATATGCTGCAATTTTCTTCTCAAGTGAAGTTTGCATTCACTTACAAGCAGTTTGTAAACAGGAACAAAAATCCTTTTTCCAGCACACACACAAACTGTAGTTATAGGTAAAATTTATGCGCAAGATCAAAATAACCAGGAGTTATTGAATGTTAAAACTTATACATATTGAAAGTCCACACCTTAAATTTTCTAGTGGAACTTCATGAATGAAGGTTTACTCTCTGGTAAAATTTAATGCTTGATTTATTTTTGGCACCATTTTCTGTTTTGCTTTTGTTTTTTTTTCCTCTTTAGTGCTATCAGTAGCATCACAATGAAAAGTCAGTTGTCAGCAATTGCTTTCTTACAGAGTCCAAACTTGGCATAAAACTCACAACTTCACATCATCCTCTCACAAAGTAACTTTTTTGCCCTTACAGGGTGAAAAAAAAATGAAAAGACAATCTGTCTTTAAGATTGCTTGGGAAATGCTGGCATTTTCAAGGAATCTTTGGTGACTTTTTCAGCTTTTTCCAAAACAGACAAGCTTGGAAAACAAAAAAAACATAGAACAGAGGAGGAACTGTTCTAATGCTTCTGCTCTCTTTATGTCCAATCTTTGAATAGTTTCTGAGAAAAACACTTCTATATTAAAAAGAGACAGTCTTATTCCAGTCTTATTCCAAATATTCTCTGTTTATTAGAGGCATGGAGCTTCAACTGAAGCATCTCAGATCAGCAGTTTTGTTGGAGTGAATACATAAAAAACATTTTGTGCTACATTCTCCTACCCTGAATATAATACTAATTTTCTTTGGGGTTTTTTGCTGGTTTTGCACATGTAGAAACTTAAGCAATGAAAGCAAGGATTTAAGTGTGAGAAAATATTTTGAGATATTACCTACGAGTACTAAAGAATTCAATTAAATTTTTTAGGTGTTTTCTAAGATGTTTTTCTAAGGAAAAATATATCAACTTATTGCCTGGAAAGTGAAACTTATTCACACTTTTTGTTCTTTGTGTTGCATTAAACAGCAATTAAATCATAAACTTGCAAATTTCAAGAAATAGTAGATTTAAAATACTTTGATTATTTATATGATTTTTTACCTGCCAATACAGTCATTGGCATTTAATTGCTACTCTTACTGTAGTCTCCCAAAACAAATCCAACACTTAAAATTGATGTCAGTGTTCATTTCAGTAGAGAGACAAAGTGAATAAAGAGAGTGGTTTAGCTTCTCTGCTAAACAGTGGTCAGTTCAGGAATTCACTGAAGGCATGTACATGCAAATTATTGCTGCTTGTCCTTTAATTTTTCTACAGGTTTTAAGTAATTTCCTAGCTTATAAGTCCTGAGGGTCTCCTTCTGAAAGGTAGTAATCTTTGGAAAAATCAATATTTCTTATCTGGAGTTTATTTGGAAGCTTAAGCACTCAAAACGAATACTTAGACATTCCTACCTAGTGTCTATCCCAAAAAGTTGTGTCTCTCTCATGTTTTAATTGTAAAGTTTCTAAATGTATTCACACATGGAATAGTTTTATTTGTAGACACAACAGTAATTGGGCAAAATCTTGTAACTCTTCCACGTTTTTTAGCTGTGGTACTAGGAAAAGGCCTTTTATGAAGTCATTTTGAAAAATAAGTGTTAAGGAAGTGGGACAGACCTCTGGAATTTAGATAATTTAGATTTTTTTGCTTGCTTTGCACAATTTCCATTGAATGGAAATATACTTGCCAGTTTCACATATATTTAGAATCTTTCACAGTTATTGCTGTGTTTGTGTACAAGATAGAAAAGCCTGATAAACTGTGAAGCCACTAGCATCTATTATAATTCAACAGCAGAAGCAGAAAGATTAACATGTGCATAAATAATCTGAAGTAAGAACACACTACATATAATGAGAAAGTAAAATATTTTTCAGTTTTTCCACGGGGAAAAAAAAGGGGTAATTTGGCAATATGCTTGCTTTAATGTGTAGCAGCTAAAAGGAAGGCTTCGACTAAGAAACTAAAAATTTTTTTGCCAAATTTTTACTATTAAAAAAAAAACCAAACAAAAAAACCCAGTCCAAATCAAGCATTTAATAATCATGGGAATAGGGTACTGTCTTATGTTAAGTACTTAAGATCTATATGCTTTCACACTTGAATTTATGATTAACTCAATGGGAAGTTACTTTAGCAACAGGACTGTGGTAAAGGAGAAATAATCAGATTCAAATATTATTAAAGAAAAGAGGAAACTCTTTCTAGTGTATTATGTCTTCAGTGAATGCTGGCTTAAAGGGAATATAAAAATACAAATGTATTTGAGTAACTATTTAGATTTGTTTTTTAGAGAATAAATTCAGGCCACTATGTAGATCCAAAGTATAAACGCCTAAATTTAGATTGCAACACATGAGATCAGTGTCTAAGTTCCCATGATAGAAAGTAAAGAACCAGGTTTTAATTCACAAATGTAAAAACAGACTTTCATTTACAACTGAGATATCCAGGACATTGAGTATATTAACCTACTATTAAGAGTACTATATTTAAGTTTTAGTTTGGGTATTTTCTTTGTTTAGATTAGGCAGATGACATTAAAACATCGAGGCATATATATGATAAAATTGCTAGGAGGAATCAGGTGAAATGAAGTATTCCTTTAGTCTACCTGCAACAAATAATATCAGCTGGAAATTGAGAAATTACAGAGAGAAAGCATGCCAAAGGAAACTTCTTACTGAAGTACAACTATCACCAGGACTATTTAAATGACCTATAAGATGATTTATTCAGTCACTTATTCTATGACTCCATAGTACTTGGGAACACTAGAATGGAGAATAAAATTCTGAATGCACAATGAGCATCTCAGGATTTAAAATTTAAAATAATAGAAAAAAATACCATGGAAGAACACTTATGTTCCAATTGTTTCATCATTTACTCTTAATAATTTTCAATTGTGGAAGCTGATGAATTCCAAATTTATCCAAATATGTTGGCTCAATGCATTATTTTGTCTGATGGAAGATGATTTTTAGCACGACACTCTAAGAGTAAATTTATTTCCTTTGAAGATATCAGAAAAAATTCTAGGTTTGTTAAAGAATATATATGTTCATATCAACATGTATGCGACTGCCAGGAAATGTTATTCATCCATGGCAGTTCACAGGGCATTTCTCTAATGCCAATGGGCGACAAAAATGAAGCAGCTCCTGTTTTGGCTAATCTAGTTTTGTAACCAGCAGGTCATTTTGTTGCAATATCTCTATGAGCAAAGGACTACTGCACTGGAGTTATCTGTGGATTTGCAGTTATTTTATTCCATTGAGTATATTTCTTCTTGGGATTTTTGGTTGGTTGGTTGGTTGGTTGGTTGGTTGGTTGGTTGGTTGTAGGTTCTTTATGGTTTTTGGGGTGCTTTTTTTTTGTACATCCACAATCTTTTGTTTCAGTCTCCTCTAAAGTGCGTATTTTGATTATGGTATGCAGTTAGGAAAGATAAAACTGTAGATAGTGTCCCAGTAGCCAGAGTACAAAAGAGATGGAAATCAGAGTGTAAGAAAGCCAAGGCAATAAAAAATCTAGGCAATGACCAGACACAGAAAAAAGCCATCCAGGAAAAGTGAATAAAGGAAGAAATTGGGGCAGCTACTCCAAAAGTTATGTATCCTCCAAAAGTAATGGAGAGCTTGGAAGCTGTAATCAAGGTGCTATACAGATTGTGCTTAAATTTACCGGAGGGCCTATTTCACTGTGGATTCCATTGTCATGTCAGAAGCAGAAAAGAGACTCCAAATGTTGGTTTGGTCAAACATTTTATGTTAGATGCAATGTACCTTTGGTTTCACAAAATGTAATGGTTATTTTATCACATTCTACTAACTTCTGCACTTTTTTGTCTTCAGGAAATAGATGGATTTGCCTGCGGTACCTGAGCTGAATTACCAATAATCTAGATTGAGCAGTAATTTTGTATCAAACATAATCAGCAGATTAGAAAAGCAGTTGATTTATGGCAGATGACTTATGTTCCTAGGAATTTTAGCAATGATAAAACTTATTTTAAACTTATAAAACTTTGGGAGGATGAATGGGAATTTGTATGACTTCATTCTTGTGAAGCTTCACTGAAACTTAGGCTAAAGGTATATCTTAGATTTCAATTTAAATCTAGATTATCTCAGTGAAAAACTTACTCCATGTACTTTGAGTGTAAGAGAAGTTGCTGTCTAACAGAGCCAAATTGCAAGAGAGAGATTTCTTCCCCTGTGTCTCATCTCATGGAAAAATACTTTGGAAAACTTTTTCAAAATACCTCTTGGTATTCAATTTGCATATTTCACTATATTTTATTTCAGCAAACATATATTAAAATCTAATGTTTGACGGTGTTAGACATTAGTACTGAATTAAAAATACAAATAATATAAAACATTCCGTCTTTCTCACATAACATTAATTCTAAATTCCATATCAATTTAGCTGTTATGGTTCCCATGGCAATTTATTTTCATATTCTAGGTTAATCAGGACTGGGGGATGGATCTGTTACCCTTTTTAGATTAAATGGATCTGATTTTAGTCAAATAAGAAAAAGCCACACAACTACTAAGCTGTTGTTCAACTGCTGAAGAGGAGTGAAAGCACAGCATAAGAGAAGAAGGGCAGTGGGAAAGCATTTCTTTCTTGGAACTTGATGTAATCTGGGCTGAATTCAAGTTCCACTCTTCTTTTGAGTGCAGAAACAGCATTCAGCCTTGATTGTCCATTTGGCTCTGACTTTGCTTAGGAATGGAGAGTGTCAGGAGATGGCAATCATACTGAATAATCCTGTCATTACTGGCAGCTGGACTACATCTCCTGTGTACTCCTTATTCCCTCTGGCAACACAGATACCTGGGAGTTACTCAGTGGATAAGGGAGTGAATAGTGGAGATCATAATGCAGTGCAGATATATGTCCCAGAAACTAAGCCTTCCACAGGAATTTAGGAGATATGCTTGCACTGGTTGTTGAAATTGTGGCTCTAACATCTCCTGAAGTGCAAGTACAGACCAGCATTATAAGGTAACTTGCATAGGACTCATTTAGCATTGCAATTTATGAAACTAAATTGTATTTAACTAATGTTTTTACCCTCTGATGGTGGAATGCCTCTTTGACTGGGGAATAATTCACTCAGAGACCCAAGATAAAGCTGATTGGTGCATGGGCAAGACCTTAAGGGATTCCAGAAGCAATAGCTATTTTCTAAGGATTGCTTCAACAGAGAAGCTATGATTTGGCCATGAGGAATTATTTATATAGCTTTTGTTTGTGTATTCACCTTATTGAACATGTAAAACATTGGATTAAGCCATAACAGGGCTAAATTATTAGAACATGAGCTAGCCACAGAGGTTAATGAAAACATAATTAGCACTGGTTGTGCTACATGCAGCTGAAAAGAGGGTCATAAATCCTATTAATCCTTCTTAGTTCGGGAATTATTGACCTGAAATACCATAATGGGTATGGTCTGTAGTGTCAGTGAAGTGCAAGTTGATGATGTGTTACTGATCTTCATCCGTTTCATTTTGGAAAACCAGGATAGGAAAACCAAAGTAGTTTTGCACCATTGTGGTGCATCATTGTGATGCAGTGATGAAGCAAAGGAAGTGGTGAACAATGAATGTTTAGCAATCAGTCTGTAGTGCCTTGCATGCGATTCATCAACTGAGCTGTAGATAAATATCATGAATATCATTCATGACTGGCATCCATTTTAAAGATATCTTATGCAGTTCTTTGTATAATGTGGAGTTAGTAATACCTTTATAATGACTTATCTCTAACACCCAAAAAAGAAAAAAAAATAAAATAACAAACACAAACCCCAGTAGCTCATGTCATGAAATATGAGCCTGATAGATATATCTAAAGACATTTCCAATGCCTAGTTATGGGATTGGAAGTGGAAAAAACGTAATGGTTAGTTTAAAAGTTTCCAAATAGAAAAAGAAAAATTACAAATAAAAATGCACCCAAAACCAAGTGATACCAATATAACTCTGACTACACATGAATTAAACGTTAAACATATAGGTGGGAATTAATAGTTAAATATATTAGTACTTGCAGGCTTCCTGCATGCCTGATTCACAGTTTAAGAACATAAAGACTTCTCTTTCTTTAGATTTCTTCTGATTTCTTGCACCTATTTCTGGTTTTAATTTTTTTTTTTTAATTGTCTCCCTTATTGTTCACTACCACCTAATCTGAGCAGGCTAATGCATTGCAAAGGCTGATTTAGATGCTACACTAGTATTTATTAGAAGTAATGATAGAAAAAAATAGGTATAACTGAAAAAAGTTTTTTGAGTCTACTCTTTTGCTGTTGTCCTAGGCAGCAGTGATTCTTCTTAGTTTGGTTCTGGAGAAAAAGAAAAATCTCTAATATGAAGCAATGACCCCTTTTGGAATTTCATGCATTTTTTAAAGGATTTCAGGTTTGCTTGAGTCAACTGTTTTAGTTATTTTACACAATTTATGAAACTTTGTCCAATATCCAACAAGAGATAGACACTTGTTGCCCCAAAATTATCTGGTAGGTTTTTAAGATATCAAAAAATCATGATGACATTAATGGATTTGTAGGAGTTACATTAAGAAGTGCATTAGATAATGCATTCAACTAACACATTCAAACACCAATGTATTGTTTTTTGAGCCTTTGAGGGTATTCAGTTGCTGCGCTCAGCCCTAGGGAAAAATAAATAGTTAGTGAATAAAATCACCCCCATGAAATTTAATAAAATGTTAAACATATCCCCAGATAGTAATGAAGTGTTAAGCTAAAAGTTAATGTCCTGCTGTATTGCACTGCTCAGCAGGACAAGAGCAGTACTCTGGTATGACAAACTGCAGCAAAACAGAGCACTACACACGCTAGAAACTTCTCCTTTTCCCAGACCCCTATCCTTGGCTTTTCTTGGAATAAATAATGAAATAATAGCACAAATCATGCACATGCAGATCTTCCTTATGAAATTGATATGATGAGCAAAACAAATGCATCAACTCCTTTTCATGCCTGCATCCTCACTGCAGATGAGAATTCTCAGGAGTGTATGTTCCACTAAGCCAAAGAGAAGTTTAAAATCAAGTTATAATTTAAAATGAAGATTACAACATTTCTCTTGTTATGAAGGATGAGTTCTATCTTCTTGCAATTGTTGAAACCAGACCAGATGTTTCCAGAAATCATTCTGCACACTGAGTCTTGTTTGAGTGGAGAAGAATAAGAATTTTACATTGAGTTTTAGAGGGGTGAATATTGAATCTACTGGGAAAAATTGATGGTCTTAAAAATATTAACCAGTGCTTTCTTTCTTGTCTCTGTAAATGGTTTATGGTTTTTTATGGAAAAATGATCCTCTATCATGTTTGAAAGTTGGACCTTGTTCAGCCAAAACTTGCAATATGCTACTGGTCACTTGAAAAGAAAAGAAAAAACTCAGTGTGTTTTTAAGCCACTAAAAAATAAATAAATTAGAAATGTTTTGGTGAGATGGAAAATACAGGTTGTTCAAAAATATCTTGAGAGAAATCTTGGGCCATTACCTTGCAGCTTTGTGTGAGTTCCATTCATCCTAGCAGAGTTCTAAGGGAGCAGAGAAACTACACATGTGAGGGCAGCTGCAGGACTGAATCCTTCTGATGGGGATCTGAGGATCTTTGTCTTCATTCCTAATGGAGTTCAGCACAGTCCTACCAGGCCTGAAGAAAATTATATTGGTAAGACATAGGAAAAGGAAGTATATGAACCTGGCAGAACATGACATAATACTTTTCAAACATAAAACCATCAACTTAATTAAACTAGTTCTCTGCGTAAAATCTGTGTAAGCTTAGAAACACTTAAGTGGAAGAAAACCAAGTATTTTATGTTTTATTAATAGAATGAGATATTTATAATTCATCTTTTCCTTCTATTTTGCATTATAATTCTAATGGTAAACTTGTGAAAATTATCTTCTAAAAGGGAATTTAATATTCAATATTTCTGTCATCTTAAGCAGTCTTCCCTCTAACAAATTATATTAATGCTCTTTATACCTATATATCATAAACTTATGATTTTCTCATTGCTTAGATAATACACTTTAAAAAAGTATAAAAAAAAAATTAAAATGTACAGAATTAATTCCTTCAGAACTGAACTTTATGCCTGAGTGAGCTTCTAAAATTTTGAAGACAGCTTTAATGGTCTTGTTAAATGATCTCTACCCAAAATAAATTCTAGGTGAGTTCACAATATTTCACTTTGTCAAATAACAGTTTCAATATATAGTAAAATATAATTAACTCTCTTAAAATTGTGTTAAGATCCACTTTACAATACAGATGGCTTAAGACTGCTGAAAAAAAATTTCTTCACAGAATGGGAGGTGGGCTCATTCTAAATTTTGACAAGGTTTGAGGGTTTGAATTTTTTCAAAGTTTGGATGCAGCCCAGGACGTGTTTGGCTTTCTGGGCTGTGAGTGCCCATGGCTGGGCCATGTCCAGCCTCTCAGATCCCCCAAGTCCTTCTCAGCAGGGCTGCTCTGCATCTGCTCTTTCCCCAGCCAGGGGTGATACCAGGGGTTGTGACCCGTTGTGCAGCATCTTGTACTTGGCCTTTGTTAAACTTCATGAAAAACCCATTTCTTGAACTTGTCTAGGTCCTTCTGGATGGTATCCCATTCTTTAGGTGTGTCAAGCTCACCATTCAGCTTCATGTCATTGACAAACCTTCTGGGTACACTTGATTGATCTCACTGTCACTGCCATTGAGGAAGGCATTAAACATTGCTGCTCCCCTTACACTCACCTGACAGATACTACCACCAATGTCCTTTGGGACAGCAAGCCCTTGACCACTGCTCTCTGATGCAACCATGTGAAGCTCCAACAAAGTGTTCTGAGTCACCACAGATGAGTCAGTTCTTATAGACATAGAACAGGAGAGGCAACCATGAACAGAGATGGACACTGCAGTATATATAAAGTGTCATATACAACCCCCAAGCAGCTAGAAATGGCATTCTATTATTTCCCTATACTCATTACAGGAACAGTTTTCTGAGCTGGGAGAAAGGTGAGGAAATAGCTGCTGATTAGTACTGAGTTTTGTCTTGGAGTTATTTCCAGTCTTGAGGTTGGTTTGTGTTTGGGGTTTTTTTTCCCCTTTCTTATTTTAAATCACATTAATTATAAACTAAAGATTCATTCTTAAAGAGATATTGTAAACAATCTTTGGAATGTCTATATACATGCCTATACACAGACTTATATGTGAGTTGTACATATAGGTATATGAAATAAATATATATCTACGTATAAGATGTATGTAATAACAGACTACAATGGACTGGCTCACAGAGTCACAGAACATCTGGAGCTGGTGATGCCTCAGGTTTTAGCTTTTATATTTTTTAGATTCTGTACTGCTTTAGTGTGTAATTCTGAGCTTCATATTAGGGGATACTAAGCTCTCTTCACAGAGTAGGTAGACAAAACAATTCCTTCTATAGCTGGGGACCAAGGACAAATTATCCAAATTTCAGGCCCAAAAGCATAAACAATGGTTGACTCAAGAGTGAAAAACAAGGAGGATGGGACTTCATGAACTAAAGATATAATTGCACAACTAACTCTAATATGGTAATGGACCAGAACTTGTAAAAGTGAGAGACTCCATGACCAGCTGTCCATTTTGTGACCATTTTGAGTTCATCTTGGGTGTAGCCCTGGCTGGACTTTTGTACTTCCCAAGCTGTATCCATTGAGGCCTTCTAATAGATACCTATGTTATTCTTTAACTCTGTCTAGCTTCTGTTCCAAGTCAGCCTTCAGAAGACATCACTGGAAGGGACCCATAAGGATCTTCAAGCCCAGCTCCTGGCACTGTGCAGAAAAACCCCAAAAATCACGTAATGTGCCTGAGATCATTGCCTAAATACTTCCTGAATTCTGCCAGGCTTGGTGTATGTGACCACTTGTAAGAGCCTGATAATAGGAGAAAAACTTCAAAAAGTGTTTTGTCATTACACCCGCTTATCATAATCACTCATGAACACCTGAAGACAACATGTGGGATGGACTGTGAGTAGTCTGCCTTGAGGCCCACTAAAAGGAGGGCGAAACTGATGCAAAACATGGAAGAGAAAGCAGAGGGCAGAATCCCTGACCTTTGCCTCTTTCCCCTACCACCACAGCCTGCTGCAAAATACCTTGAGGCCTCTGGAAGCTGAAGCTGCCCACTCGGGGAGAACACCCTGACCCTGCACCCCTGGACAAGAGTCACAGCGAGCTGCAGAAACCCCACCTGCTCCTGCATCCCGTGGTGAGAGTGCAGGGAATGCCCCAAGGTTCAGCTGCAGCCATAGAGCACCACGCCTGCATCCTGAGGGATGGACTGCTGCATCCCAGCCAAACCACTCCCGAGACCGGAGAGGGCAGATAAGACACTCCAAGCACTAGGAAAAAAGTCAGAAACTTTTCCGCTTCCCCCACCTGTCTCAGAGGCAACAAAGGTTGCACAGTGTGGTGGCGACTTATCCTATGCTTTAAAAAGTAATCTTAGCTTTTTCTAACTTTTCCTCTACTTATCTCTTTCTTTCTATTTGCCTCTCTTCCTATTAAATAAAAATATATCAATTTTTTTGCATCAACAGTTAATCTCATTTGATTTTTATCTTGATTTTTTTGGCAAATATTTTGAATCTTCAGAGGTCTTTCCGTTTTATTCACAGAGACTTAGTTTTCTTTGCTTTTCTGTGTTTAAACTGGTTCGTAACACCACTTCCCTGGGGAGCCAATCCCAGTGCCCAAATGTCCTATATGTGAAGAATCTTTTCCTGATATCCAACCTAAACCTCCCCTGACACACCTTCAGACCATTCCCTTGGGTCCTGTCACCGGTCACCAGAGAGAAAAGTTAAGTGCCTGTTTCTCCTGCCTCATGAAGAAGTTGCAGACTGCCATGAGGTCTCCCCTCAGTCTCCCCCAGACTGAACAGACCAAGTGATGTCAGCCACTCGTCATAGGTCTTCCATTCCAGACTCTTCACCATCCTCATGACCTTCCTTTGGATTCTCTCTAACAACTTAATATATTTTTCTGTATTGGGGTGCCCAAATCTGGCTCAAGCACTGGAGGTGAGACCACCCCAGTGCAGAGCAGAGAGCAGAAGGGACAATCAATCCCCTCCCTTGCCTGGCTGGTGGTTCAGTGCCTGATGCACCCCAGGACAGGGTTGGCCCTCCTGGCTGCCAGGGCACTGCTGGCTCATGTTCAACTTGTCACTGACCAGGACCCCCAGGTTCCTTCCTGCAGCACTTCTTTCCAGCATCTCATTCCCCAACACTGTACATCCAGTGTTGCCCCATCCCAGGGCAGAATCTAGCACTTACCCTTGCTGAACTTCACATGGCTGCTGATTTCCCAGTCCTCTAATTTGTCAAGGCCTCTCTGCAAGCAGTTTGACTCCCAAAAACTGACAGACTCTATGAAAGGTGATTATGACATACTTTAAGTAATCCTCACATTTGATCCAACATCAGTATTGGATAAGATAGGTGACAATTGAGAGCATGGGGAAAGTGTTAATTTTATTCAGTTAAACTTAAGGTTTAAGTGTCTGCTACACAGGAGTGCAAGTTGCAACCTAAACATATTTTGTTCTTAGTCTGTAATAAATGCTTGAGCAGGCAATTTTGTGTATATAGTTTTCTCAATAGTGTTAGATAAAAGTTTACCCAGCCTATGTGGAATCCTCAAAAGTATGATCAGCAGATTCTGCAGTCACTTCTTTTTTCAATACATTATGCAAACTCTTTGGAAAGGAGATTAGTTTCTTCCCAAATAGCAATGAGATGTTGTTTCATTAAAATAAGTTAATGAATTACTGAAGCAGCATTTTGAGGGCAAAGTTTGAAAAGACTTTTCATACTATTAGTGATTACAGACTAATATCTAAAGTAGCTTTTCAGTTATGAAATGCTGACTTTCCACGTTTCTTCCACAATCTATTGAAATACTGCAGATCTAAGTAATAGAAATGTCACCTAAATGGTAGAATTTCCAGAAAGTGAAGTAGAGTTTGGATTATGCTCTAAACATATGAAATATAGGACTAAACCCTAAACATACTCAAGTTTTTAGGCTTAACTCCAGATTATAATAGAAGATATAGGTCTATACTCAGCTCTCATCATCCAGAATAGAACAGAATTATTGTATTCATACTTTCTTATAATGTTCCATTCAATTATATTTCTTTTTTCCTTCTGACAACATGTTCCTTTAGCTAGCCAAGCTTTGCTAGTCAGTATTACTCTGAATCGAATTTGTGTTTAGGCCTTTCTAAAGAAATAATTAAAACTGAAGTTATGCTACAATTTTATTCTAAAGGCTGATTGCACCCATGGCTGCAATGATTGCAAGAAAGAGGTAGATATTGCTTGGAATTCTCTGGTCCTCTTAATGTGAAGTTGATTTGATGCATTAGTGTTTTGGCCTCCAGAGAGAATGGTCTGTAAATTTTTGGTGTTAAGACAAGATTTTACCTCAAAGTGCATGCTACACATCGTGGAAGATCAAGATTTGCTGTGATCCAGGAGGCTGCTTTGTATTTTAAAGACCTATTGCATTCCAGTTTTTTGTTATACAAAATTTGTTATAGTATCTTATATAGTATCTCACCAGACTATTTATCTGTCCTCTATTAAATAATTGCATACACTGGCTTTTATCTCTTAACTCCAGAGATAAGAAAGAACACATTCACTTTTAATTGTAAGCAAACCTTCATCCTTTCTGTAATTGTCAATTAGAAAGTACTATAAATACACACTAACAGAAATCAAGTATTCCATTAAATATACATCAGAAAGAGTAAAATATAGTTTTTAAGCTTCTAGAATCTGCAGCAGTTTAAATTATGTTTTGATGAAATGTGTGGAGCACACACTCGTAGGTTGTAATTTACCTGCAAAATATTTGGAGAAATGTAAGTTTTTAACTATCTTCTCCATTACACTGATAAAACACCTTTACACTCTCAGTGGACTAATATCTTCTTCACAGAATACCGTGTCTTTTGTACCATGACATATATATATATATATAAAAATTACATCTCTGCCTTAATTAGACTCCTTGACTATTAGAACACAATGCTTATATATTATTTATATAAGCAATATGAAACACATTGACATACGTGATTTTTGAGAAAAAAAGTTCCTTAAAAATAAAAAATATTCTTGCAGTGGTAAAATCTGTTATAACTGGGCATATCTCTTTATCTCTTCAATTATGTTTAGATTTGAAGAGTAATGTCACAAGCTTGTGCATGTCCCAGAATGTTTTCATATGACCTGGTGTGAACAAATTCTAAAGACCACTGCAGGATTCAGTGTACTGATGCAGAACTGCAATTTAAAGCAGTAGCAAGGTCATTAGGGGTTATTCGTCAATCTTCCCTAATGAGCTGCTCAGCCTTTTCAGCATTCATGTGTGTTGCTGCTGACACAGGTCTCCCAGATCATGGTTTGTCACAATTGCTAGTCTCACCTGACTTGAAATGTTTCAGCCATCTGTACACATTTCTCAGTTTCATGGCTTCAACCTTGTACAGTTTGCATATTCTTCTAAGTCTCTTTACTGCCTGAACTCTCACTCTGTAAAATCTCTTTCCTTACACATTGCTGTATGTATTGATGTATACAGTTATGTCCCTCACAATGTTCAGTTCACTGGCACTCAAACCACTGCTTTAGAGACCCTCGAGAGAAGATATGCATGCAGAGTCCTGAAAATACTTAACTATGAACACATTGAGAAGATTTTTTTTCTCATTTTAATGTTAAAAGGCTTATGACACTCAAATCTTAATAGATCTGTTGGCAGCTAAATACCACAGCACCACTTGCTCTCTCATTTCTCCCCCACCTACTCCCCAGGTTGGATGGGGAGAACTGGAAAAGAAAACAGTAAAACTCCTAGATAGAAAATAAAATAATAATTAAGATAAATTCAATTTAGTAGGAATAGCAATAGTTGTAATGAAAGGCAGGGCAGAGAGAGAAAGGAATAAAATCCAAGAGAACAAGTGATGCATGTTATAGTTGCTCACTACCTGCTGACCAATACTCAGCCCCTGAGCATTGTGCCTGAGCCACAGGTGATGCCTCTGAGTCAAGCCCTCCAAGCTCATGTACTGGGCTGGTTGCCCTGTGGCATGGAATATTCCTTTGGCCAGTTCAGGTCAGCTGTCTTGGCTTTGGTCCCTCACAGCTTCTTGTGCCCCAGTTCAGTGGCAGAGCCTGGGGAACTGAAGAAGTCCTTGGCTCAAGGTAAGCACTAGTGAGAGACCCCTGAAACATCTGTGTGTCATCACCATCCTTCTCCCACTGAATCCCAAACTGTACAGGCTGCTAAGAAGAAGATAAAAGAAGAGAAAGAGCTCTATCCAAGTCCAAACCAGGGCACATGACTGAGCTGAGTGACTCACCGTGCAGTTGACCCATATTCCTATTAATGTATATTTTATGCAAACTGACCATCACAACCACTCTTAAATTAAAACTAATGTTAAAAAGGAACACATGCCAAATTGTTAATCAACTTTTTTAAATGGGTAAAAGAATGAAGAGAATGCTAGAAACCCAGTTAAAAAAAAAAAAAAGGCAAGAAAAGTTCTTCTGGAACCACAGAAACTGAAACTAAATAGATCAATGAAAAAAATCCAATATACAAAAGAGATAAAAAAAAAAAAACTAAACAAAAAAAATGCCAATTACTGCCTCAAGAAGACAAAAATTACATTGAAGAGAAAGGCTTCTGGATCTTGATTTTTTTCAAATTTTCTCTCAAAGAAAAGGTAAGGGAGAGAGGAGGGAGAAAACTTCTAAAGGGTGCTGGAGATGGAGGAGCTGATCTTACATATATGTTTCAGCTTGTATGTTTCCTTTTTTTTTTTAATTATTGGTGTTATACATGAAGACCAGCACAATTTAAATTTTAATAGTGAAAATAGAACATATTTTATATTTCCCTGGCAAAATGCATTATCACTTAAAAAAAAAAAGGGAAGAATACAGAACTTAAATCCTAAAATTCCTCATCCAGCTCCAACTGTTAAAATCTTGTGACCAAGGTACCAGTAATTCAGATCTTTGTATATGCTTCCACAGACGTATTCTGGTTTTATTGGTATGCATTCCCTTAATAGTATAATCTAAATGCATTTTACTTGATAAGTTTTTATGCAGATCTTACAACACATTTTTCTACCACATGTTGGAACATTTGCGCAAAAAAAATTCCCATCTTTATGTTTGAAATTTATGGGAACACAATTAAAATGAGAGGGGTCCAAAGGTATCAAGATAATTACATTTTTCTAATCTTACTAAACAAGATAAATTACCTGCAGGCCCTCTTATAAAAGATGAAATCTTCATAATAAGTGAATTAATCAAGCAGCAGCTTGCTACTGCACATGCATTTATAACAGGAATGATTCAAAGACTTATTTTATGGGGAAATTAATGGAAACAGGCTTTTCATTCTTCTGCACCAATTGAAAACCTCAGCAACCAGCTGCCCACTTGTCAAGAAAACAGAAAGAAGCTGGAAACAAAGATAAATAAAAACACCTTTTTCCTGGCACTTTTGAAGAGAAAAAGCAGCTCTCATTTACAGCAGCCATCTGTTTGTTATTTAATATGGGTGAATTACATGCTGTAATGAGTTTGTTTCTGCATCACTCAGTGCAATGGAACACAAGTTCACTCTCATAATGTGCAGCAGTTTTTAAAAGCTAATCATTTAATTGGACACAATAGTCAATGACAAATGGAGATGTAAAAACTCAGCCAGCTGTAGAGTGAATATGTAATCATTGTGAAATCATATTATTTTACATGCATGAAGACTCTTTAATAGTGGCTGATGTTGGTCAGCACTACAGGCTGAAGAATGGAAGAAACATGATGAAAAGCAGCATTTCAAAACCATTCTTAATATAATTGGGCTGTATTCAGGCACATGCTGTATCTGCCATTAAGTTTAGGTACTTTATCATCTCGAAATCATTTCGTGGCCTCTCCCAATTTTTGTTTACATTTGCTTTCAACATTTATGTTTCAGTAGGCATGATCTACAGTTTGTTGGGAGTCATTTGACTAGTTCTCTTCAGACTGCCTTACAGTTCCCACTGACTTGCTGCTTCTTTTATTTATAATGCTCCACTAAAATAAATACAGAAAAGTGGAAGAAATGAATCTCAGGGATAAAAATGGATTCAGGTAATCTAGACTTTGGTTTAGATGGCTTTTATCTTGTGGTAAGGGATTTATCTGTTTTCAGAACTTCTTGAGGAAGCAAAGAAATAATTTTTCTTTAGGCAAGTCATAGATTCAGACAGTCTGTGAGCTTTAGCCAGATTCAGTAGAATGTAACATTTTTCCGATGTACTAAATTTATGAATTCTTCACTTCTGAAGACTGAGTAAGCATAATATTTTGGTTTCAAAATATAGCAAGAAAAGCAAGTTTAATGCTGATGTATACCTCTGGATGAGACAGGACAAATCTGATTGCTTTTTTTTTTTTTTAGCTATTAAGAGAAGCCATCTTGAGCAAGGGTTCAATTTTTGTTAAAACATTCACAGGTCTAAAGAGATTAGATGGATAAAACCAGCTTTCTGATAGCATTTTTGAGCATGTACTGCTGTACAGTGTCTCATTGTTGCATGATGGCTTGTGTACTGTAAGGTAATATTAACAGATATATCCAATAAGTTTTAAAATATGAAGAGGTAAGAAGTGAGAAACAATACTCATATATAAAGTTGAAGCAATTCAGTTTATTTCCTCCCTCAATATTTTAAGGAGTTCAAGACAGAGGAAAAATCCCTCAAAGAATTAAAAGATATCACCTCACCAGCTTTGGGAGGAAGGAGGGTACTGAAAATAAGTGATACTTAATAAGATACCTAAGGGTTTAAGTATCTAGAAAACAAAGGAGAATGTGAAGCTACAGAGTAGAAGAGGGACACATCTCCTTAGACATGGAGAAAATGTGAAAAACAGCTTACTCATGCCAGAAACATCTACTGAGAACCCACAATAAAGAGAAATACAAATACTGCAAATTGGAAAAGCTATTGAAGTATACATCACAATTAGTAGGGAGGAAATGTCACATGGTTCCTAGTGGATGACTAAAGGTGGAAAGCAGAGTAAATTACCAAGCATTTTCAAGTACAGGATATGGAACTCATGCTAACCAGAGCCAAACATGTTAAACTTATTAATGATGCACATAGGGGGGAAGGCACAATCACTTGGATAGAGCAAGTGCCAGTCAGAATTGCAATGTCCAAAGAAAAGGGGAATCTGTTGAAAGCTCCCATGGGACTGACATTCTTACTTAAGAGCAAGGAGCTCTTCCTATAGTGCAGACCAGCTGAACTTCTCCCCCACCTTCTGCAGTATCACATGGCTTCTGCTGCTTCTAGTCTCAATCCCCTCATCTGTAATCCTGCAACCTCCAGTAACAGCAGCAACAAGAGCCTAAATATAACACTTTTGGTGGAGGGTGGATGGGGCATAAAAGTAAGTTGTATCTGTGTAAAAGGAATATGGGTTTGAAGTTCAATGTGAAAGGAGAAGAGTGATTGCATGAATATGGGGCACAGGAAAAGGCTGTGTGTTTTGCATAGTGCAGCCTGACCTTCAGATCTGAATCTACAGGTGTTGTGTTCCCCCCAGCTCTGGAGAGAAACTATGAAAACCATATACATAACAGCAAAATGATCAGTTTCAGAAAACAAATTTCCCTCATGTTTTGGTTTTAATTCTTGATTTCAAATTTTGAGGAAATAGATGATGAAATGAACAGAAATCTTAATGACTATCTTTTTATTTTCCTAGAAGAAGAATTAAGTGGTAACACAGTGCTATCTGAACTGATGTCCTCACCCACTCCACAGTGATACCAACTCTGTGCATTACTTAGAAGGTTGACCTGAAGGTTGAAATGCACAGAATGCACCTGCATCTTTCAGGAAAAAACAAACAAACAAACAAAAAAACCCCACCAATCACAGTAGAAAATTCTTAACAAAAGTAGCATCAATTAGTAGAATCCAAATTCTTTTAGGACTGCCCAGTTTAGTTTTAAGGAATATTGCTTAATGGACAAATTATAAGGAATCACTTATGTTCATCAAATATGGAACTGAACTTTTACTGGCAAGCTACTGCATATAAATGTAAATGGTGGCAGATAAATAAATGTAAATGGTGGCAAATATCACTAGGTCTTATTTTATAATGACAGAACAGAAATGTAACTGAAAGTATGTGATTTTTCAAATGAAACTGGCAGTAATAAAACGACAATTTTATTACTTTCAGGTTATAAGACTTTGTATTATTGTGCCCTTACTTTGTTTTGCTCAGACAGTCATGTAAGACTATTAAAACAAAATTTTCACAGGGCAATGTAATTCAGCAGATTAATTTAGACTTTATCAGATAAATTTAATCTTTGAACTTGTTTCTGAGAATTACATGCTGAAGAAAATGTCCCATAAAAAGATTCTTATGTCAAATTAAAAATTCTATCTATTAATTTCCCCATTTCTTTTAAAATCATTTTCAAATCAAAACACATACTTTATATAATTGCACTTTCGAATTTGTCATCTCTCCTTTTCTCCATTTTCCCCTCTCTTGTTTCTGTCACTTCTGTATGGACAAGAAGTCACTAATAAAGTGCTTTACTCCCACATACTTCCTAACTTCTGCTGGTAGCTATTATATTTGATATCAAAGAATTTAAAAAAAAAAAAAGGTAATCTTCCCTGAAGTACAATCTTTGAACACCAAGATGTACATATTCTCTAAGTTGTCAAGAGCTGAGCACCAATGAGCCTCAAATATTTCAATGATCTCCATCATAAACCTAAATAGGTTCTCTTGAGGTTTTAAAAGGCATTAAGATTTCCTCACAAATCCTGATGGAAATCTTGCACATTAACAATAGAGATTCCTCTACTTTTTGATCATACACACTTTTATAAATAGTGGCCATGACTGCCAGGCACTTCCTGAAGTTATTTGTAAGTAGTAGAACAGAAAATAATGTTTTGTTAAAGCTGTGCAGAGATGCTTGTGAACTTCTGCCCCCACTGAAACCAACTTGCATCTATCAACACCTAAGTAAAGAAGCTTTTACTTTGTCTCTGTTACTTGACCTTAGCATAGATATATGGGGAGAATGATAAGAGTACAGGGATATACAAAGACTGTTCCATTTGTGAAACTTCAGGTATAGGTCAATGGTGGGTAGCACAGCCTTTGTATAAACATCAGATTAGACCATTATACTCTTGGGTTCAATTCAATGCAGTTCTAAGAAGTGGCGAGCTATGAGGTAATCTTGGTGCTCATTTCTGACACTCGATAGTGTTTAAGTGGCTTGATTTATACTCATGACAAAAATATCCTTAAATTTAACAACATTTTTAAAATGTTTGACCATACACTCATGTGCTCTTGAGGAAAGTAAAAAGAATGGAGAGAGTTGTCAAAACAACCAAGAAGCACAGGTCAATCCACTGGGAAGAGAAAACCAGAAACAAAACCAAAATATAGTCTGCAAAAGTGGAAGCATCTATTATTACTAGAATATGGAGCCATTTTCCCTCTAGGCAGTTGTACCATGAACCCAAGTATTGTATATGATCCACTATATAGTTTTTTTTTAAAACCTCCTGGGAATTTAATTCTTCTGACCAAATATGGTCATTGGCAAGGCAGACACTGGCACCACAAACAGGATTTTTTCATAGTCAATGAGTGATTAGTGCTCACCATTACTATTTGCTGTTTAAGATCTGGCCAAACATAACAAGTTTTTTAAAAAAAGGCTTTTAAAGTGGATGCTGTAGGTATAAATGAGAAAATCCTTCTTCCTGAGTGCCTGAAAACTAATAAAAAAGCTCCGAAATAAGAACAAATAAAAGAGATGCAATTTTCCATTAAAAAAAAATAAAATCTGAGATCAGCACTGAAACAAAAAAAAATTTGGAAGCCAAGTCATGCTCAGAAAATGAGCACTAGCTCATCCATTCCAAGATCTGTTGAGGTGGGTTTTATGAAGTAAAGCTGGGAGTTTAACTTCTGGGCACCAACATCTCCACCATTTATGCTGTCTTGTGTTTGTAGTCAGTGAAGAGGAACTTACACAGCTAAAGAGTGATTTACCTTGACCTGATGTAAACATGTAAAATATTCACCTGAATTGACCCAAAAAGGGCCCATTGCTGTTGCCTATCTATAAAAGCAGTTTAGACTAATTTAGAGGCAGGTGTGTCTCCTGTAGATATCTCAAGCTATTTTAGAGATATTCACACTGTAGAAATTATATTTGCCAGGTCTGACTTTCCAGTAGTGTTAAAATCACTTAACTAAAGTGACAAACAAGTGAAGATTTTTTCCTAATCAGTGTAGATTTAAGTTCAAATTGGAAATCTGCACTGTCAGGCTAGAATCAGAGATTATTTGAATTAAATGCAAGGAACTTTCTCCATTTCTCCACATTCTGCACTTTTCTTTTACCAGCTATGTGTCTGAGATATAAATATTCATTCTACCAAATGCAAGGAGTTAGACCAAGCAAGCTTTATAGCTTAGTGAGGAGGACATTAGGCTAGAATGATCAGAAATGTGAAACTTGATCTGCAAATCTTATCCTACTTCTAATATTGTATATTTCTTTTACCCCAAAATGCAAAATAGCGAGCCAGTTTCTTTACAGATCTGAGCCCTAAAATTGAAACCTGAACAAGCTGCAACAGGCAAGTCTCAAGAAAAGGGTGAAAAAGACACAGTATGGGCATCCAAGCTTTTGCAGTCTCAAAAGGTTTGTTGCTGTTGAAATGTTTTTTTCAGTTTCAAGTAAATGAAATGATAAATCACCAACAGGATGCTTGTCTAGAAAGACCGCTGCTTCTTAAGACTTGTTTGAACAGCAACAACAGAAAAAAAAAAACAGAAGAGAGTTTTATGAACGTATTAAAATATGTATCATTATATTACAGTTGATGTTACTGCTTATTATGAATCTGTAAAGAACAGAGCAAGCCTGTTCTAGATAAGTCAGTAGTAATGTTTTATGATATTTGAACTGACATTTTGCAGGCACTACAAATTCAATTAGATTAGCTATTTCAGCATCTTTCGAAAATTGTAAACATTTCCCCAAAATGTGCTCTATATATTGTGCATTATATGACATGATGTTACCTTTTAAAATCTGGTAAAATTCTAAACAAATGCAATCCTTTGTTTAGACAACAGTATGTGCTGCCTATAAACTTTCATGCCACCTGCATGAATCTGAGAGCAGAATTCATAATGACATGGACACTGCCTAATCTAGGGTAAATCTTTTACTCCCTTCTAGTGGGATCTTTATCAGCAATGACCCAGAATGACAAGCAATCATTGCAACAAAAAGCTTGCATAGAGAGACTGAAACGTTCAGTGAGTCTGCCCTCCTCCCACTTGATGGCTACATCTCTATTCTCAAAATGTTTCCAACTGAGTGTTTGGGCACATTATGCTTAAGGCTTGCACAGATGCAGAGAAAAGGGAGGCATTGTGTTTTCATTTTCTGTGTCTTTATGTTTCTCTCCTTAGAACTACATGGACAGAATCTTAGCTACTGTGAGTATCTGTAGTCCTAAGCAGCCCACTCTGATGCATCTTTCTTGCTGTTATCTGCACAGAGGAATGCAGAGTTTCTGCATCCCAATTATTTTTAGATTTTTTTTCATAAACCAGACTGCTGTATACGTACACCTACTTGCATTCTTGTCTATCTTGACAAAGTGTATTTTATAAAACTCTTTCAGTGCTGTAACAGAAAATTGTCATGAAATTACCTCACAGTATTTTATTTCAACATAATTTGTACCTCTGATCTCTGCCTTCAAATAGTTCTTCTATTATGAGTTTGGTTTAAGCTCTTTATTGTTTAATGTGTTCTGAAAACATCCTGAATTACATTGTAATGATTTGTTCTCTGTCTTGTAATTGTTATGTTAGAGTTGAAACTATGACAGACCATATGTAAGACTAAGCAATGAATGAATAACCATATACCCCCTGTCCTTCAGTGCCAGCATAATGAACCTTAAAACCTAGAAAAGAACATGGAATGGCAAGTTAGATTTTCACTTGGGGTGAGTAATTCTAGAGTATTGGAAGGACATGCATGAGGCATATATGGAGCCTTAATTCTGCTGTCTATTATATGCCAAACAGGACAATTCACAAGGGGGATGATAAGCCACGTATTATAGAAGGCAGCAGTAAAACTACTTCACCCTGTAGAAAAAGTAAAGCAAAAAAAAGAATTATTTCTGTATGTCCCTGGGCTCATCCTAGCACAAGGCTAAGTTTAAAAGTTTGGTTTTATCCTCTTTGAGTTTTTAATCTGTTTTAACTGCTTTGCCTTTGGAGTGAATAAATTTTTCTAATGGAAATAGGTTGTCCAAGAATCAGTCTGACTAATGTGATTACTATAAACAGTAACGAAATTTTGTTTCAATAATTTTTTCAACAAATAGGAATTAAATAAAGCAAACTAAAAAAATAAGAATAAAATTATTAAAAGAATACAGAAGCTAAAGAAAAGCAGGAATAACAAACTATAATTAAAAACAAAAAGCAGAATCAATAGACATGCTGATCTACTCAGTTTTATGATGGAACTTTGGGGGTATGGGCTGTATTTGGGCTATTTCTTGTCTGTAGTTATAATGGAGAGATGATAAAGACTACAGTAACCTATGGGGTTTATCTCATACACATGAGTGCCTCATAAGTTATTAGCACCAGGAGCCATAATGAGTTATGTCACACTACTCTTACAGAGCCTCCAAAAATTGTAAGTCCCTCTAAGCCATGAGCAATATCATTAACTCAGCACGTTTTCAGTCTTAGAGATTGTATCCAGATTTTGAGAATTTTTCTTATACTTCACCAGTGATGCATGAAAACTAGTAATGAATATGAGAATGTAAGGCTGATGCAAATACCCTGACCTACATAGCCAAGAAAATGTATCTCTTTCTCTTCATTTTAATTCAACCAAGGACTAAGTTGAACTCCAGAAGTTTACAAGATCTATTCTTAAAAGTGTAAATTTTTAAAGATGCAAGGTGTCCACTCTTTCTCAGTGGCTTTCATAAGACCTGGATATTGTTCTGAAACTAAAAGATTGCTTTAATTCTTTCAGCAGCATGAATTTATGATCCAGACAGTCTTAAATTTAAAAACATTGATCCTAGTGTAACCTACCTCTGGATGGCCTTTTCTATTTATTCTGTCTATAATATTTTTAAAGTTACACTTGAAGACCAAATTGGTATATTAAATTTCTTCTGTGGAGATACACTATGTATTTAAATATAATTAAAACAGACTTTAAAAAACTTATAAGGAAGATGGGTTGACCAACTTTTTATTAACACTCACTGTACATTACTGTATGTATTTATCTCCTCAATTAACTTCTAAAGAATTGCCTCAGTGGAATAATTCATGATTTATAAAGAAGTAAATGAAATAAAGAATGACGAATGAAAGTTCCAGTTTTTCTAAGGCAAGCAACTAAAATTTCTCTTCACTAAAATTATAAGTATTTCAGTATGCTGGAAAGGAAATCTAAAGCTTTTTTTGAATTACACAGGTAGTTATTTTTACTGTTGTTTTATGGTTGTTGGTGGGGAGAGTCTACTAGGACATGATTTTACACATTATACTCCTGTATAAATTTCTAGTTATCTCTTGTGGGTTTGGGGGTTTTCTTAAACTTGTTTTACTTCAGTAGCATAATTTAGAAAAACAAGAAATGCCAAATTATATAAATAAATCAGTACAAAATCCCCCTAGCACTTCAAAAAATTCCTATGTAACTTGGAATTTCTCACCCTTCTCATTTTTATTCTGGCTGGGGTCATTTGTCCTACATTTCAAAGATCAAGAGCTTATGATTGGTTTCTTGCACTGTTATAGAGTATATTTCAAAGGATTTAAAAAAAAATATTGACAAAGGAATAAAAAAGTTTTATTTCAACTCCTTCTCTGAAAAAGGAATACATGACCCAGACAACACAATGTGCGGCTCAGAAGTGGGGCTTTTAATTTTGACCATGCCTTGCTGAGGCAAGGCAGACTGGGAATGTAATACAGGCCAAAAGGATAGGTATCATGCACAAAGCATCTGGAAAGGACCAAATAAAATTTATTGAATCAAGTACCAAGCATGGGCCATTTCTATGCAGTCTGCCATGTTTTCTCCAGAAGACAAGAGGGAATCCATCTGAGTTGAGGTGCTGTGCGTCCTTTGCTCAGAATAATCCTTCAAGTTTTTCTTTTTTCTACTGAAAAACAAGTGAAGTCCCATCCCTCAGGAAACAAGGGTGCTGCAAGCTTTTGCTGAGAAATCAGGGACAAAATTTCCAAAAGTTTGGTCTGTTCTAATCAAGATTAGGGTTGCATTTTTAGTATTTATAAACTCTTAGGGAGGTAGGAGATTTCAGAAAAGATTATATAGAGGGAAAATAAGAAAAAATTTAATATTGCTAGCTGGAAGAGAATCTAGCATGCAGCTCTCTTAAGTCAATACAAAGACTAGTTTAATGTATAGGACTATCTGATGTTATTAGCAACAATGAAAATATTTCCAAGAACCTTCAAGAAGATTTTTACAGTATAATCTAAAGCAAATTAAAGGAGAAAATAAAGTGCTTTCTCAGATAAATTTGTTAATAAGACAGTAAATAGTTCAATAGGTAAAATTTAAATCCTAAGGAACCTGGAAAATCCAAGTAGATATTTATAAGACCAGATTCACTTGTTTTTTTAATCCAAATATATTTCTATCACATTTATTAGGCTTTTTTTAAAAAAAGTAAATCAAACTATGGATAAGTATAAGAAAAGGAAAAATATCAAAGAAAGGTGAAGTAGATACATGTGAAGTGGTGCACTCTTCTGTTGACTAATAATTTTAGGGAAGAATTAGACTTTTAAATTCAAAGTGTTAAATATTTGAATATAAACAATCTAGTTTCCTCTAGGTTATGGTCATTCAGAGTACATTTTCTTTGTTAAAAAATGATAGTAACTTTTCATGCTAAAAAAGTCTAAATCTAAATCAATCTTTTTATCCCATTTTTTGTTTTCTTAATTGTCTTATGCAAGACATCAAGGGAAGTAATAGGATTTTTATAGAGTTAGCAAACTTGGGTCATCTTGCTGGGTGAGCATATATATATATATATATATATATATATATATATATATAATATATATACATATGAAGCTTGCCAAAGCTGTGAGCCGTGATGAAGGAGCTTAATTAAAGTTCATGGACAAATTAAAAGTGAAAAAAATAGAACAGCAAGAAAGGCATTAATTAGGAAAACCTGTATCTTAAAAAGAGCAGACCCAAGGGTATCAGTACAGTAATAAGTAACAGCAGGGGTGACCATCAGACAGAAAATAAAATAGAGTAATATGGGGTAAGAGAGCAAGCTGTCCAGGTGTAAAGTTGTTATGAAGTCCATGCCTGTGGCTCAAGAACAGCACTGAAGTGCTCATTTGGAGCACTGGAGTTGTGTGGGAAAAGTTATCCTTTACCTGTGCCAAGAAAAGGTCCCATGAAGGTATGTGTTTGAACTCAGAATGATTTTTGTTTGTCTTTTTCACAGCACTACTCTTGCATATCTTTTCTTAGACTTTCAGATCCATTTAAAAAATAAAAAACAAGGTTATATTTAATGCAAAACAAATAAACAGTATTCTGTTACACAGAAGAGAATACATTTCTGAAACTCTGTGAGACTTTGTTTAGGGTTCATGAGACAATATGCTTTACAGGATACTTTTGCATTTAAGTCTTCACAAAAACTGCTCTGCTCTGATTTGTATCTTCTAGATTCCCTACACTTTTGTAAAAACTTTTTGAAGGTTATCTCATTTTCTTAACAGCTGGTGAGTTTTTTTTCCTGCTTCCCCTCCACTCCTCCTGACTGTCCCCCCGAGTCCGAACAGGTTCATAGAATCATAGAATGGTTTAGATTGCAAAAGACCTTTGAGATCATTGAGTTCAAACACTGACCTAGCACTGCCAAGACCATTTCTAACCCATGTGCCTAAGTACCACATATATGTGTCCCTTAAGTATCTTTGGGGATAGAGACAAGACTGCCTCCCTGGGCAGCTGATGCAGATGCTTGCAGATGCTCTTTCAGTGAAGAGATTTTCCCTAATAGACAATCTCAACTTCCCCTAACACAACCTGAAATTATTTCATTTTGTCCTTTCCAGCAAGATGAACCCAGTTAGTTTGCTCTACAAAAATTCTGTTGACTGGGAGAAGAGACCAATATTCACTTCACTATAACCTCCTTGCAGGCAGTAGTGGAGAGCAATAAGGTCTATCCTGAGCCTCCTTTTCTCCAGGCTAAACCACTCCAGCTGCCTCAGCTGCTCCTCCTAATGCTTGTGCTCCAGACCTTCCACCAGCTTTGTTGCCCTTCTCTAGACATGCTCCATGTCCTTCTTGCGCTGAAGGGTCCAGAACCATGCAAGTACAGAGGGAAAATCCCTTGCCTATTTCTGGTCACACTGCCTGTGATACCAGTCAGGATGCCATTAACACACTCCTGGTGCTGACCAACACCCTGAGATCCTTTTCCCCTGGGCAGTTTTCCAGGCACTGTTCCCCAAGCCGGTGGTGCTGCATCCAAGTCCAGGACCTGGCACTAATCATGAGTGACCTGACTATATTGATCCATTACTGCAAAATCCACAGATATTCACCATAATTTCTCTCTAGAGAAGAAATATATTATATATTTGGGTCATTTAATTTTCCTGTGTACATATTTCTGTCTGTAATAGGTGGTTCATTAGAGATGTTTACACTGTTCCTGATGCTCGTTGAGAGGAATCTCATGCTGTTTCATGCTAATGGAAAACTGATGAAACTTTGCCGTTTCAAGCAATTAATATTAACAATTTTTTATCACTACTGTAGTTGTCATTCTGTTCTGTGGTGACAGCAGCTGTAGTGAGACTATGGTAAATGCAAAATAGGCAGTGGATCAGAAACCATTTTGTAGTCCCTGTTAAATTCTTGCCCTGAATACAACTGCTTTGTTTATGCAAATAAATGGCTATGATTTAATACCAGATATAGACATTTTCAGAAATCATTTGAAATGGATATTAATCAAATCAGGACAAGAATTAATTTTGAGCTGTGGTAATTTTAATAAGTTGTTTGATTTTAAATAACTAGCCCTGTATCTAGTTAAAATTAATTTTTAAGCTGATTTATGTAAAAATTATAATAAGTGTGTGTCACACTTATTGTTTCTTTTCCTCATATTCTTTCATGGTAGAGAGCACACTGGAGAAGATGGTAAATGGCCCTCAATACCACCTATAGACATTTTTCAGTATTTTGTCTGATTCTGCTTTCACTTTTTTGCCAATTCTAAAGCAGTTGAAAATCCAGTTATTACAATGGTGTAGGTATAATGTCCTTCTGAAGATGTCCAAGATTCTTTCTTAATGCATTGTTTAACATTTTAGTTCATTATGTAGTTAAAATAAACAGCACTAAGATTGCAGATCTAAGAGAAGTTATTTTCTAAAGTTTTATTTTCTCATGGACAGCACAAAAATAAACTCATTTTAAGGTCATATGTCATTTATACAAATGGGTTTCTTTTTCAATTCGTTCCTATAACTTTTCCCCTTGTTGCTTAAATCCGGTATTTATTTTAACCTTGAGTTTCTTGAGACCTGAAGCAGAAAGCTTCAAAGTGTTATAAAAACTATATCCTTTTAAAATCTAACTCATTTGGATGCAAGTTCCTTACAAGCTCAAAGAGTGTTGGTTGTTCTCATTGAAGTTTATAATGCCTTAGATATTCAAATCAGCTTTATGCCTTCCATTTGTTATGCAGATTTGCAAACTTTATATATCACATGGTTTATCTACATTAATACAGCTTTCACTAACAGGACTTAAAGGAATAGAAGTATGCTCTAAAGATGCACATTTTTAGTACCTTGAATTATCATAACATAAAAATGGTGTGTATTGCTCTACTCTAATCAGACTCATTTTTATGCGGTTGTTGAAAGCACTTTTGCATTCCATTCTGTGTCTGGAGGTCTGTATAAAACCGATTGAGAAAAAAACCAAAGTGAAGACACCTGCTGGCTTATAACACAAATACTAAAATATCTTAGAGCCTGCTGAAAGGAGAATTGGAACAATATGTCATTACTGAAGGCTCACTTGCAAGTTCTAATGTATTATAATGAAAACAGTATGACAAACCTAATGAGACAGTGAAGATTTGGGTAATTGTTCCTACAATGTGTGGTAACTTTTCCAGCCGTTATTGGCAAACATAAAACCTAATGAGATTTTATTAATTTAAATGCAGTACATCTGCAAAACATTTCCTTAGTTGCAGTCTCCTCTGCTAATCTCCCTTCCCACACGTACTTGATCCTTTTAAGTTAATTGTTCTGCATAGTACACTTTCTAAACAAAACATACAAAGCACTTACCATAAATGTGCATTAACTTATTTTGCCAAGGCTTACTTTTTGTGGGTACACTTCCACATGGGTTGGATAGATTACAGCTTCTTTCCTCTCTGTAAAAATGTGTATAATGGAACTTGTATTTTTACTTGGAATTTGATTAAGGCAGCATCTTCACACAGAGCCCAATTTTGTCACTGTTCTTCACATTACTCTTCCAGGAGTCCTATGGAAGCAATTCACATTTTGAAAGAGTAATATTTACTGTGACTGAATAAGGTCAATATAGTCATACTTTAGAACTTCAATTATTTTTTTTTTATACGAGCTTGTTGATAACTAAAACGTACATCATGTTTATTATCTGGCTTTTTATTTCCTTAGCTTAATAAAGGCAAAAAGTTTTAAGAAAGATTTCATGAATAATCTACCATCTGATGTAAAGTTTAATTGTGTACTTAACATTTCTAACTGTAACCAAGCATGAAAACATCAATAACTAAATCTTGCTATTATTATTTCTTTGAGTATCTTGCTATTATTATTTCTTTGAGTATCCACTGATTAAACTGTGTGTGTAACTGTGATTTTCATCAATATTTTCATTGAAATGTCGATCTCAGATCTCAGTATCTTTCAAATAAATGACTTTCATTTTTTTAATATAGAATTTTTCTTTAAAAAGTGTAAAAAAAAAGTCTGATTTTAATTATTTTCAAGAAAATATATATACAAAAGTGTTGCCCTTGCCATACTGACTAATTTGTTACTCAGTCACTCAGAGTTAAATGCACTGCAGATAGTGCTGATTTCTGGTTCATTTTCTCTGTTGTATTTAGTGCTGGATCTTTTTCAAGTTACAATGTTATAAAAGGATGACAAGAAAAGTCTTGACTTTGCAGTCTCGGATGAAAGAGCATTTCTGGATGAAAGTACCCATAACACACTGCCAAATCATGGCACAAAAAGCAATAGAGCTGTCATGAAGTTCAAAAATTATATTGTCTCTGCTAGAATAACTGGGAAGAGATCATATTCACTTTCCCCCTGAGTTTTGCAGGTCATTTTGGATTTATAGCATGGCTTTTTATTATAGTTTGTAGAACTTTTAGGGACTGTAGTAATTTTTATCAATTTTTCTTTCCCTTGGTCAGAAAGTCCTGCATCATGATATCACAAAATGTGGCAAAATTAATTAAATAATTTCTCTTAATTGTGCATCATACTTTTTCATGCCCTTGACACGTATTCTAAGAGGCAGGACACAGACAGAGTCAAAGCCAAAGAGAGTTGCACACTTAGAAAGCAGACAGCTCCTGCATGTACGGGAGGCACTAATGGGAGACATCTTTCATGTAGCCTAATTCTTGTTGGAACCATATCTGGCCACAGCTAGACTCTGATCTGAACCCTTCACTCATCTGGTAAAACTATGGGAAATAAACTGTTCTGCTCTGACTAATACATTCTCTCAACCTGTACAAAAATCAATATTTCTACAAAGCAGACTGACTGGTCTGACTTTCCTAAGTAGGAATAATTTGAACTCTGCCATTGGAATTGGGAGTACTGGGGATCTGACAAAGGGTGAGGACAGGGAGGGTCTTTCTACATATGCTGCTAATAGCCATAACAGCTAAGGATGATACATGCTAAGGATATACTAAGGATATACTAAGACTAGCAATTTACTGCTGTCAGGAAATTCCTAATATAGATGAGAACATCGGAAGAGGGATACTAAAACTCTCAGACCCAAAGTGCATAAATGCAACCATCTTTTTTTTTGCAGCTTTTTTTTTTATTTTAATTTTTGTTTGAGTGTTAAGGTAAAATGTTGAATATTTTTACAAAAATTGTATCAATGCATTTTTGTTATAATGATTGTCCTTATTTCTAGCAGTACTGCATATATCTGAAAAGACATCTTTAGGCAAAAAACTCCAGCAGAAGCTCATATGCATAGCTTCCCAGTGAGTGAACTACTCTGGATAACTCAGTTTCTAATCTTGCACCATTTGTATGACTGCATGCAGCCAAAGGCAGGGAGAGGAGTGTCTGCCTTTAGCAAGCCCCTGTAGACTAATTGTAGAGTAAAGTATATTAAATAACCAGTAGGAAAAAAATAAAAAAAAGAGAGTCTGCCAGGCAGGACAACAGCCAAGGGAGACTTTAATCAGGAACCAGCAGCCTCCTTTTTACCCCGAAGACTGCATAAATGAGAAAGGTTTTGGAGGCCTGCCAGGGAAAAAGAGTGCTGAGGTTAGTAGAAGCATGACAGTTTCCATTTTTCTCAATCCCTCCCTCTCATAGTTTCACAAGATTTCCTTCCATATTATGCAGCAATAATAATAATAATAATAATAATAGAATTGTTATTATTGTTGTTGTTATTGTTGTTGCTAATATTATTATAATAGAATGTCTGGAGTTGGGACCCACAAGGATCATTAAAAAATCATTAATAATAGTAATAATAATAATAATAATAATAATAATAATAATAATAATAATAATAATAATAATATAGTTCTTATTATTTTACTACATAAAGGATAGTCACTGTAAGTCATGCCAGAAATGTTTGATTCCTAAAATCTGAAAGAATTGCCAACAGAAGAGATTCCCAAGAAAACATATTCTTGCTGGAATCTGTGGAAAAGTCTGTTGTTACTTCCAGAGCATCATTTTAGTTTTTTTGGGAGAGATTTCTGGAGTTCTTAAAGAAAGACCAAATTCACATTTAGATAAGGTTTTTCAAGGTTTTTTCACCAATATACCAATTTAATTTTTGCTTTTATTTTAAAATGCAACTCCCATAGTCTCCTTCACTTCAGAAATGAATTTTACTTTCCTATGGTTCTTCCTGTGCCTTGGCTGCACACTTTTTTATATAATGTTTAGTATTTTAATAATAGTGAATGTACACATGCTTTTGAAGGAATGCATGTAAAAATTTAGTTAACACTGTCCCAAGCCTTAATGCAGCCTGCCTTCAGTGCAGTCTTCATGATTGAGAGTGTGGGGCTCAGTCTGTTTTAACTCACCAGTTTTCCAATGATGGAAGTCCCAACAGACTAGAAACAGGTGCTGCAAAATGTCCCATACCTATAGAAGGCAAGATGGGAACAGAAAACCCTATTTTTCCTCTCCACCAGCCATGCCAAGCCAGCAGCCCAGCAAGTGACAAATGTACACCTCTGCAAGTCAGACTAACTATGCCCAGTATGACTTCACCTATTTGCATCTAAAAGTAGTAAAAGTAGTCCCAGTGGCAATCAATTAGTAGAGGGATTGCAGGTGAGATGATCTTAAGTGCATGATAAATGCAATTTGTCTCCAAGCTCTTTAATTTATCACACAGATATCACCATCACTTACATAATGTGTAGATTATAATATATCTCTTGGTGTAACCTTATTTTAAACACTAGGGATGCAGTGATTCTACTGTATTCTAATTTTTTACTGTATTTGTAGTAGAGAAATCAGACCTATTAAACAATTGACCTAGCTTTCCTTTCTAGATTTTAGTTAGCATTTTGGCCCAGAGATTGGTATCTGGCTCTTACTAAAATTCTTATTCATGTTCAGGTTGCTATAAACTGCTGAATGCAAAGGACTGAGTATTTTCTCCAATTCAGAAAAAATTCTGAGTGTTATCTATAAGGCTTTATATGTGCGTTCCCATTGTATCAATCTGATTAAATTGTATGCGTATTTTTCACATTGTGCTGTAATATAACCCAAGCCTGGTTTACCTTTAAAGCAAAATCCTACTTGCCAAAACCTGTAAAGCACAACCTTACCTCTATGCACTGTATATTCTAGTTTAACTTGTGAGATTTTGAAGCTCTTTTTACTTAAAATCTGACCTTTATTAGAAAGTAATTTAATTTTCTGCTTAACAGGAATGACCTACCAAATGAAGAGCAGATGATCACATGATGCAAACCAAGACTTCAAAAGGGAATCTAAATTTTCTATCCATTTACTATGGGGCATGTCATAATTAACTCACATGGTGTTTTTATAGATGTAGAATAATGTGCAATAAATTAACAGTTTAAACACCACTCTATTCCAGAATAATCAATCAAAAATGACAGCTGATTGATTTCTTCTTTTAGATGAAAATTTACTCGTTGCTTAATTGATTTTAATATTTTTCAAGAGGGGATTTGAAAGTCATATGTTTGTAGAAAGCTAATTTTTTAAGTACATATAGAAGGATGACTGATTTTGGCTACTAGTATCTCTTCTCTTCTTCCAAGTATATGTGAGAAAATCCACAATTTCAAATCCACAGCCAGAAAATTCACCAATAAAATTAGAAGGAGTTTCCAAGAAGTTTCAGTTTTAAAAGTTTGCAAATATTTTCCTGTTGGATTACAACTTCTGAACTTCAATTGACATATTTCTTTTGAATGCAGTAGTGAATGCCTGCTATACTGTGAAGAAAAATAGGTGAAAAACTCTCTTGGGTCCTATGATTGTAGAACTCAGGTACTATAACTAGCAAGAAACAGATGGTTCCACAGCACAGAAGCATTTTAAAATAAACATTAATACAAGTTGGGATAAAAATCTTATAGGAATGCAGTTTTAATCATGTTAAATGTTGTTGACATTGGTACTTTAAACTGTTTCATAGATCCTAATGAAAAGAAAAAAATCTAATTAATGTGAGATATGATGAATGTATGCCATTAACTGTATTATTTACAGTAAAAAGTCATCTCCTGAAAAAATGAGTATTATTTTGGTTTCATGAAACATTGTCTATAAATATTTTTAATTGCTTTCATGATAGTTTCAGTCTGCTTGTTACTAATGTCTAGTCATTTACTTGTTCTAAAACATGGTTTCTGATTTATAGATCATACTAACCTCAAGTATCTTGTGTAAGGAAAGCTGTGATTCTTTGGCTATGTAATCATAAGTGTTTAATTGACCATTAAAAAAGGCAGCCATTTCTTTATAGTCAACTTGACTAGACACAGCTAACCAGATTTTTTTATTAGTATATTCTAATAATTATGCTACAGTACTGAAGTGTAATATTATAAGGGATGTCAACAGTGCACCGCCTAGAAGGTCAGCTCTAAAATAATCTTTCAATCTGATGTTTTCTCTGGGTGAGCAGCTTTGTCAAGAATTCACAAATACCACAGGAAATGTATTAATCAGTCTCTTTTCATAGGCTATGAAACATAAGATTACATTTTGAAGAATGCATTCCTTCTTAGATTTTTTTCCATTCTATCTACAAAAAAAAATCTAATATGATTGTATAATTGAGATGATATTCAAATTCCCAAGTATTGTTTTCAAATCTGTATTTCAGTTTAGGCATATCCAACAGAAAAATGGCAAATAATAAAAAAATGTCCAGACTCACCTATCAAATAAATGTATTTGATCAACACTGTTAATAAACAGTGTTTATTTAATAAACACTGTTAAGCTCATCAGTTTGAATTTTAGAGCTGGGCAATTAGAAGAGAGTCAGTCTTATCTTCCCAATGCAAGATATTGCTGTATTTGTGTGTTTCATGTGCCAGGGGAAGTTTAGCTTAGATAATAGGAAAAAGTTATTGATGGGAAGGGTTGTAAAACATTGGAACAGACTGTTCAGGGTAGTGCTGGAGTTGCTACCTCTGGAATTGTAAAAAAAACGTGTGGATATGGCACTTGGAGACAGGGTTTAACATGGTGGCAGTGCTGGGTTGACTGTTGGAAGTGATAATCTTAAAGGTCTTTTCCAACTTTAACAATTCGATGATTCAATGATTCATTTAGCTCCTGCTACCTTTGCATGTGCCATTCAATTAATGTTTTGTTTTATTCTATATTGAGTCACATATGTTTGAATTCAGTGAACACCTGTTAATAAGGATATTATTTATTTATGTGGGCTGCCCAGTTCAGTATCCAGACCTTAGAAGAAATCCTTCCATTATACTTTCATACTGAGAGGAAAAATGCTTGAGTATTTGTGATCAGTGTGCCTGATTTCAGTATAAATTCATTATTTAGTTTGGGAAAGTTTAGTCACTTGGGCTCTCAGCTCACCTAGGAATTTAGAACTTCAAGGTAGTCAGCAGGGAAGCTACCTTTGAGCTGTGGGATTTGAAACACCAGACAACTGGAAACCCACAGGCCAGACTCAGAAAAATAATTAGATATTTCAGTTTTAGAGAATCATTGTTATCTAGCAGACTCATTTTGCCAGAAGATTCCTTCACTCTGCTGACATGAATCCTATTCATCTGAGTACATGCTGATGTCTACAATATAGATGTCCAAATCTCAGCTAATCATGTTAGATACCTTTATATTTAAAGGATACCTTTAGGGCATGGTTCATCTCATCCTAGAGCAGACATAGACATTCAGTCAGATAAATTAGGCTCTTGAAGTACTTATTGCTCTCCATTGACTAGAAAATGACCCTGTAATGACTAGCTGGAATGTAAAAGTCGGTGTTGCAGGTGTCTACATTTAGATGAAATTAATTTCTTCCCAAGGATGGCTTTCAGCTGCCTCATCATAGTGCCACATGTGATTTCTTTTTCTTGCTGAGGCACCTCACAGTGCTGTTAGATATGAAATATGATGACCTAAAAAATGCCTTTATGTCACCTTTGTTTAAGTAACTGAATTCCTCCCCAAAATCTTGAATATCTACTTAAACATCTAGAAGGATTCATAGTCTATAAGGAGTATATGGAAATTGAATTTTACAAAACCATTCATTAACGGGAACAATTCTGGAAGCCAGAAGAATGCTAGCATACAAGTTACGTTTGTCATCTGGAAAATGGAGTAACTTTTTACAAACCCAAAGCTAAAGATTTTCTGGAGCTGCCTTTTCATCTACAAAAAAAATAGGATTTGTATAAATATTTCAAAATCAAAGTGAGCTTGTTTTTTAATTAAGAGAATAACACACGCATGCCCATCAGTCTTACAGGAACATTACAAATACATTGCAAAACACATTGTAACTGCATTAAATTTGCAAAGTTGAACAGAAAAAATTAGGGAAATGCTGTAAAAAACGTTTAAAAATTTAACACAGCTGTGTTCCTACAGACATAATGAACAGTATTTTGAACTACATGATGCAGTGTCAATGCTGACATTGTTATTACTATTGAAAACCTTCATTAGATTCAATCGCATAGATGGAATATCAGATGAAATGTTGGACATGCACGTGTAAAGTTTGTTCTTCTTACCTGACTACATTTTAATTTTTTCATTGTAGATTAACCCAAGAAACACAAAGACATTCTCGCAGTCCAAGCAAATAAATACAAATCCAGAGAAGTGGAACTTTTCACTCTCTCATTAATGTCTCCTGAGTGATAAAGACAAATCATTTCTTGAGACATTTAATCAATGTCTCAATATTTTACCACTAATTATGCCATCCTTTTTCCATAGTGGTGGACTTCCGAGTTGGTGTTTGTCTTATTTATAAAAATGTAGATGGCCTAGAATTTTGACTGAGACTATAGAAAATGAACTTTAAATACATAATGCACCACATGATTTTCAAAATCTGGCATTTTAGGTGAAAAAAAAATCAGAAAAAATTAATCTTTTTCTATATTGTTCAGTTTTCATTCACAAGGTGTGAAAGCAAACATTAATATTTTGGAGGTGCCATCATTACAACCTCACAGTAAAGCTTAGATGAAAATTTACAATATTGTATTCAGAGCAAACTGCGTAGCAAGAGATTTCTAGTGCTTAGGACCACACATTGAATGATGTAGGGAAAGAAAATATTGAGTAGGTGCTAAAAAATGAATGCCATCTGTTATCTGCATTAAATGAGGAAAGGCTCAATTAAAAAGTAGTAGATGATTGCATAATTAAGGTCTGTTGCAAGTTTTTTTTATGACAGAGAGAGAAGAGATTTAAGGTATAGTATACACTTATTGTTGGCATTCCTTAATTTTCAGGTGTTCAGCTTCCCAATATCAACACTATGCTATTAACAAAGTCTCTCTGTGTGATGATCTAAACCTATAGATGTTTTTCTTTTATTTGAATTAATGACATAAATGAAAATCATCTTATTGAGTATTCTACAGATGTATTTTGTAGAAATGCTGCTATGGCATGTCTTTGAATTGGGAAAAATATACTGCTAGGAAAAAAACATGTTCTTGAAATAAATTTTTATATATGTGTGTATGCATATGTTACATTGACATCGTATATATATATGCAGACACACACACATATAAATGTATATTATTCCAGGTAATTGTTATTGTAATGACATACATAACCTATTAACAATTATATATAATCTTGCATAGCAATATTATATTTTAAAATTTTAAAACTCATAGAGTGCCCTATTCTCCTTTGAACCAGAAAAATATTAGTGGAGCTATGTGTGTCTTCCAAAATTCAATGTCTATTTTTACTCAGCTCAGTTTGTGGCATCTAGATATCCCAATTTTGATGTTTAAACATTTTTGCAATAATCAGATGAGAAAGCAATACCTGGAATTACCTTGAAAATATTTAAAATTTGAATGCATACATCAGTATATATTTTATTCTGCCAGGACATTCTCCTAACATGACAATATATTATAACAAAAAATATAATGATGGAATATGTGACATATTTATATGTGTTTATATATAATGAAACAAACATTGAGTGCCCTTCTAACTGGCAAATAATCAGGCATTTATTGGGTGTCAATCCTTTCTTGTGGATCTTCTATTTCTATCACTGCAGGTGATCAGGTTACATGACTTGAAAGCTATGACAATACTAAATATCTAAAATTAAATATTTTTCTCTTAATTGTAGCAGAGACACTTCATCAATTTTCAATTAAATATATTAATTTATGATGTATATTTGACTAGACGGGTAATTGTAGAATCTTTGCCACAGCGCCAGTTAAATTTACAATTTCTCAAAATTATGCATTTCCTGTATTTTACAAGACAAGTAAAGATGCTAGGAAAGAAAATATCACCTTTAGCAATTATTCACAGTGATTTGTGGATGTGGTAATCAGACTTTCTCTGAGCCTTTTTTCTCCACCATTTGCTGAAGATCAATCTTGAAAGTGACTACATCTAGATAGAGAAAACTTGAAAAAATTTGAAGAGATCAGTCAGCCTCAGTAGAGAGAAGAATACATAAGTTGGGAAAGTTACAAGGGTAGAAACTACTGTCAAACTATTGTAGTCTATATTGTTAGGAGCTAACTTTTCCTCCAACAGAAAAGAGAGATAATTTTCTGTGATTTCTAATGACTACAAGAGAAAGTTTGTATAGAAATGTTAACTCAAAGTTTTCATGTGATTTCCTAAAGAGCTTTGACCCCCAACAAGCTGATACAAAATTTGGCATATTTTTCTGATACAGCTTTGAGGAATGTAGAAAATGTACTAATTCTTTCCTTTGTGTGCTTGCTAACTAGCCTGTCCACAAACGCTTCCAGCTACTAAGGTACATTCTTGTCTTGTCTCCTTTCAGTGATTTATCCAGAAAACCTTTTAGAAAAACTGTGTTGCAAAGGAATTGCAAGCTTTTTCTCAAATTTGCACAGTTAGTCAAATGTCAGATTCAACATTCTCAGTCGCTATGGTTTGAATTTTATTTATTTCATTAAGTTCCCACAGATAATTTCTGCAGATAATACCAGAAAATAAGAATTTCTGAACATTCAAATATGTTTCTTTTTAACAAGAAAAACAACTCTAGAAAAATATGGAAATCAATTTTTTTAATGTAAAATATTGTTAGAACTGGCATGAACAAATGTGAAGAGAAAGGGAATGCTGTGATTATCTGCTTTCTTCAATCATCCTGACTCCAGTAGCAAAAATTCTGAAGCAGTTAAACTCTTCAAGCCCAAAACTCTACAAAGTTACTTGCATAAGAGGGATGGAGAGATAGAACAGCAGTCAGGTGCATTATTTATATTGTACTCTTTAAAACATGTTTTTTTTTTTTTCCTATGGCCCAGCTTAGAACAGAGCCCTTAATGGAAATGGAACTATCTGGATACAATTCTGTGCAATGGGGTCCAGGATGACCCTGCCTGAGGAGAGAGGTTGCACCAAGACACCTCCCTGTGATACCTTCCAACCTTACTCATTCTGTGATTCTGTGGAATACTTGAAACTGCAAACTTTTTCCACCTTCCACTTTATGGTTAAATTGGTTTGTTTATTTGTGTGTGACAGGAGCATCCTGTGCCTATCTGGAAAAATCCAAAATCTATTTTCCTTTGCACCTAAGAATAGAACATATAATTGAATAAGACCGGGGAAAAAGTTTCCTAGAAATGTTTATTTTTAAGAGAGATGAAAATTTAAGTATAATTTCAATTTAAGATAGATTAATTTGACAACTTTTAAATAAGCAGTTAATCTGCTATTTGCCTATTTGCTAGACTACTGCAGCTAACTGTTCCTTCCACCGCCTAAGAGAAGGCACACATTTGTTTAAAACACATTTGCTAATTAATTATTTATATTGAATGAACAATGCATATTATCCCCTGAAATATTCTTTTCTTATTTTTAGAAACAATAAGGAATAAAGGAAACTAGGAGGGAAAGCCAGGAAGTATAATTCCTTGTATTTCTATATTTACTCTTTAGTCCTCAAACTGTCAATAATGTAATGACCAAAGCTTGGAAAAAGACATCAAAGTAACATATATATATATATATATATATATATATATATATATACAGATATCGTGAGGCAGTGATAAAGTCTGAGTTTTCATTGATAGAGTTATTAACAACACTGTCCATACATTTTACAATATTGAGATGCATGTTAGATTTTACTTCAATATTTTTAGTGAAAAGTGGTTTTTATGTGAAGAACAAAACACCAAATATTGCAGAATCCCACTTAGTATAAGACACCACAAAGCATAATAAAACTAGCAGTTTTGGTGCAAAGCACTTGATTTGCATCAGAGGTAATTCAAACAACTGGGCTCTTGTCTTGTCTGGTTGTACAGAATTCCTTCACAAAATACAGACTAACAAATACAAACTATCAAAGTTCTAAGGAAGTACCATACATGTGAAAATGTTTTGGAACTTCCATGAAAGATTAAATCCTCAGCTAGTATAAACTAAAGGGTTTCTTAGCAATGATTTTTAATTTTGAACAAAATACATGGTTTGCAGATAGACAGGTTGGATGATATAGCTTTGTTGTGTTAGTGTGTTTATGCTAGTCCTATGTGCTTGCAATTAATTCCTTCTTCTAAAAAATTTTCTGATTCATTCTACTGTAAAGAGTGAATAAAATGGTTTTTGTCACTAGAAGAGGAAAGTAAATAATCATTTTTTTTTTTCCTGTAGGCTTTTCAAAAAAGTATAAGAAGTTAGTACTGGTTAACTGTTCACATTAAGAGATTTGTCACTAACAGCTTTTGTAAATTTATGGTAGAAGCACTTAGGATGTACAAGATAGGTTATGTGACGTTTGTGATGTTTAATGTTGAACATGAAGTGAAGCAACAAATATAGGCCACAAGAGTTATAAGAAAATAATTTCTGGTAATCTATTTCTTTGAGGTATGAGATTAAGATTACAATTTTCATGACATATTGGAGGGTCTTTCAGTCATTTTTGGACAATGGAGAGTTAAAATAAGGCACATGTTCTTGCATTTTTAAAAAAAATTCTGTGTATATCTCAGGGTGACAGATATGCTTATATTCTGCAGAAATGTGCTTCTGAGTGACAGGAGCCTTGAAACGTTGTTTATGTGTTTAGCTCTGAATATCAAGGACATGATTTAGTAGGAAGCCATCATGTTAACGCCATTAATAGCATTTCACCAACATTTATATTCCAGTACTGAATAAGACCATTTACCTCCAAAACAGAGTGTACAGTTTCCACATCTGAGTCACTAGTTTTTCATATGCTATCAAAAGTTAAAAGTTTCTTATTAAAATAGTCATCTCCTAGTGTAAAAAAAATACATTAATTGATGAGTTCTGTATCGTAAACATGAAAGCATATACTTTGTTGTTGTTGTTGTCATTGCCAGAAATTCTGCTTGCTTTTTCCATTATTAAAATGAATGTCAACACAGAGGAAAGTATGTTCCTGCTGTCATAGGGTGTATGCTTAAACTACATCTGAACATTGTTTTTCAGAGAGAAGTGTTCGATGATTTGATCACCTGTCAGACATGTCTCTGTGAAATGTCTTGCAGAGCCTTCAGTTCTCTTTCTCTTACCATCTGTGTAGCAAAGAACAAAGCCCCTTTTCCTATAAGCTATGCGGGCGGAGAAAAAAATCACAAGCATTCATTTGGGGCTTTTGTTGTCCAGGTGGAATTCTTGTTTCTTCCACAGAAACACAGAAAATCAGTATCACAATGGTTTCATCCTGTGTGTTTTGAAGCCAATATCTAATAATGTATTTCTATAATCTGCCCCACATCTTCTGTCTTTTTTTTTTTGTTTTTCAGAGTCTCCAGAATTCTTTCACAGACTTATCACTACAATAACATATAATGCATGTTTCTACAATGTAATGTTTTACATTAAATCAGTAAAGATGAAATATTCCAGTAGCTCTTAAAATAGTGATTACTAGTTGAATTCTTTCAGAAGAATAGGATTTTTCATTTTAAAATTGACAATGACATCCATTCTTGCTGGATCAAGACATAACAGCCTACTGTTACTAGTCCTGATACTCCATGCACCTGTATCATATTGCAGCTTTTTCAACTTCCTGGCCAGTAGAGCATACTTTAACTATATCCTCTTATAGTATGTCTCATATTTTCTACATCAAAAAAAAAAAAAAAAAGCCAATGCAGCAAAAATTCTCTGGGCTTGTAAGATTTTACACTTACTCTTATAGTACTAAATGCTGTCATGTTACTTTGTTAATAATAATCATAGAATTATTTTCAATTTGCTTCAAATCAGATGCAAAAGGGATATAGATCCTGGCCAGAACATTATCTAAGTCAGTGGATAAAGGATAACAAGTTCCTTTTGCTGAACTTCCTTTATAAAATGCATGACTTAATAACCATATTCTGAAGATTTTAGTGACTGCTACATAGGGAGGACCACTTGATCATCGAGAGACTTTGCAACAGACAATGTATCTTTTTCAGAATTTTCACTTGCCTATAGCAGGCAAAATATTGCTGCCAAATATTGAGGGTAAACAAAACTGGAACAAGATATGGAGACATGTTTTGTTTTATTTTGGGGGGAGAAAGGAAATGCAGCTGTCTGGGAAACTCCAGGATTAGGGTGAAAGAGACAGTTCATAGGGCACTGGTCATGTTCCTTAGCCTTTGTTGCATTAGCCACAGACACTTCAGTGCTTAGAGATCTTTCTGTGGAATTCTCTCCATTGTTAACCAGGGATGTTACGCCGAATACCACAAACCTATATTTTCTGAATAGAGAACCCTTCAGGATTTTCAAACATAAAATAAACATCCCAATAGACTTCTCTTTATTTAAATAGACTTATTAAAAATTTAAAACAGATGAAAATAGTTTCAATGAAATAAATAAATAATTACGGCAAATCTGTATGCTTGTCAGAAACTCTGTATTAAGAATTAAGAGAAGGTAGACAGGCTTCTGGCATGTCTGTCCGTTTTTTATAGTTAAAGTTATTTTTTATGCACAGTATTCTTTTCAAGTTTACCTGGTCAAACCACAAACTAAAAAATGTTTCCAGATAACTTACAGTGGTAATAATCATAAACTTTAATCACAGTGAAAAAAGAATGATACCATGCTGTTGTTTGTTTGGTTTTTTTTTTTAATAGTGGGCTTGCTAGAAGAGGCAAGTTATCATGCTTCAAGCAATTTTAAACATTGATTTGACTGTGAAATACAATAAAAGATTGCACTTTGAAAACTGGTCACTAGCAGTGCATTGTCAGCAGGCCTAGGCAGTAATCCCTGAGTGTTGTAAGACTGCTGCCATTAATAACTGAGCTTGTTAGTTGAAAGCTGACAAAGACTCAAGTGTTTAAGAGGATTACTGCTATAAATCATATTAATTTTTTTTTAAACATTCAAGGTCTTATTCATTAAGGGCTTTTGCAACAGAAACAGCTACATGAGGATATGATTCTGTTTTGATAAATAACTAGGACTTTGATTTTGAAATGCTTGCAGTGGGCTCTTTGAAGAGTACTTAAAGGAATCAGTTATTCAGTATCTGTGTATGTGGTCCATTTTCTTTGTAGGCAGTCAACACGCTGGTCAGCCATCCCCAAGCAATGAGGAAAAGATGGATTGAGGTTCCATAGGTTAGAGATCTTGGCAAGAGTCATGTTTCAAGCACTGTGCTTGCTAGGTACTCATATATGTAATTCTGCTTTAGGCAGAGTACTTTCATCCATAGCAGCATCATTATTTTAGATCTGGTCTTAATAGAATAAGACCATGAGGAGTCAGAAAGATGATCAAAGAGCTGAAGAATCTGCCCTATGACTAAATGTTGAAGAATGACAGGATCATGAAATGGTTTGGATTGGAAGGGACCTTAATAATCATCCAGTTCCACTCCCCTGGCATGAGCAGGGGAAGCTTTCACTAGAAAAGGCTGGCATGTCCATAACTTCTCTGGGCAACCTGTTCAAGTGCCTCACCACCATCACAGTGAAAAATTTCTTCCTAATATCTAATCTGAACCTGCAATTTTTTGGTTTGAACCCATTAACTTTCTTTTCTCTCCAGAGAAGGCACTGTCTTCCAGTACAAAAATGTTAGCTACAAAGAAGATGAAGGCTCTCTCTTCACATGGTATCACATGGAAAAGACAAGGAAATACAGTTATAAGTAGTATTGAGAGAGTTTTCATCTCAATTCAAAAAGGAATTTTTTTACGATGAAAACCATCAATCAGGAAGAGACTTCCCAGGGACATGGTAGATGTACCATCCCTGGGGGTTTTCAAGATGCAATTAAGCAGTTTGCTTACTACTTTCTTCGAGGGTTTCTTTCCCTATAAAGGAGCAAATTAGGTGACCAGAAAGAGGTTTTGACTTTCTAATTTCTTAACCCTTGTGCTATGATCATTTTCTGGCATGCGTTTTTCAAGGTGAGAAGAAAATATTTTTATGGTCTTCCTATATTCAATGTATTGTCATAGAATGAATAGCACGTAGAGCACTAGAATCTGTGTTTTAAGTACTCCCAACCAGCACTTAAAAATGACCTATTGAAGTTCTGTGATCTTCTAAGAAGAGTATAAGTGAATTTTTCTGTAGGTACCTCACTCATCCAAGACAGATGACCAATGGATAGTGACATCTAATTGCTTGGCTTGACCATTTCTAAACTGCGTATCAGCAAGACAGATGGGGGCTATTGTAATCTGGAAATGAATTAAATATGAAATGGAGAAGAAATGAAATGCAATAGATAAATGAGGCCTAACAGAAGAAGTTCTGAATTTTATTCCACCTTAAGTGTGAATTTCAGTCTCTAATTTTCAGGGCTTCTGCGATCCAGAAGATTCTGTGTCCTATATTTTATTTGTGTCTACATTTCTTATGCCTAAAACCATTTCTAAATCAATTTGAAACAATGTTTTCTTTAAAAACCCAAACCCCATGAAATCCCAGCAAAACTTTCAAAATATATACACGCACATTCACATAAGCATGTTCAGCTGTCATTTGGTAATAATGTAAAACAGCACCATATTTAGCTTTTCAGTCAAATATTTCCCACAAAGAAACTAATTGCTGCTCAGGTGTAGTGGAAGCCATGCTCAGAGAAAACTTTTCTTACTTTGTGTCTTTTCCAGTTGGTATTACATGCTGCTTATCAGTAAGAATGTCAGAAGTGAAAGTACATCAGCATCTGCATCATGTACTCTTCATTCAACCCCAGAAGGGTGTTGATCCTTCTTTCCAGGGCATCAAACTTATCTATCAATGTGTCTTTTTCTTTCCCAATCTTCTGTTTTCTGCTCAAGGAATACAATATCAGGAAATGAAACGCTGATGTTACATTATGAATCAGCTGAAGTAACAGTAAAGTTGCAAGACTGGCAGCATTTTAAAGTCTTGTCTTGCAGCTTTATGGGTGTTTTCTGACAAAGTAATCATAAGAATTTATAACTGACCTGTGTGTGACCATCTAAATGCTACAAGGAAGAGATATTCCACAAATGTTCCTCATAATTTAATGTCTTGAATGTGTTAAAAAGAAAAAAATTGTAGAAATGCCTAATTACATATTATATATCAACTCAACAAATCAACAGAACTTGAATATTTAATATATATGGATTAGATAAAGTTTGAGGGTAGTTACAATGAGGCATTTGTGCCTATATTATACATTGTGCCTAAACATGAAATAGTGTCTGAAGATACACTGTAATACTCCTTTTCAACCTGATAAATGAAAAGGGAAAGAGAAAATTTCTAAAAAAAACTTCTAAAGTTCCTTAGCAAAATAGCTTTGCAACTACAAACAATTTAAACAAAAGAGATTTTCTTTGTCTTTAAATAAAATTTATTCTTTAATCTTGATGTATGGACATTTATGTATTGTAGATGTGTTTGATATAATGAATATTGAATTTAAATTTCTTTCATATTTTACTGAATGCTTCAGTCCATATATTAGTCAGTAATAATAACGATAAAATAATTTTTTGTTACATGGATCTGGAAAAATGCAAAAATGAAACTTCAAAAAAATAGATCTAATAAAAACCATACATTTAGATTTGTTTAAGATTCTTCAGAAACATTAATTGGCTTTTCTCAATATGACTATATGGGATTTCATTCATAAATTCCAGGTAATGAGAGCTCAGCTTCTGAATTTATCTTAAAGACTTGGGGCAGATTGGTGAGTCTTTAATATATAAAACCAAGCTAATTCTGTATAAATTCAATTCTTGAGCAAATAAAATGAACAGAACAAAATGAGACCGAAGAATCATTTTCAGAACTGCCAATGATTTAAAAAATGGTGTAACTGGAATATCTTTATGAACTTTGAAGTTTCATTGACCTCATTAACTCACTGAAGAAGAAGAAGATAATATACACTCAATTTGACAAAGGAAAAAAATATTAACAAAATGAAGAATTTAAACTTACATGCAGTGTTATTGCTAATTTTGGTTTATGATTTCACTCTATACTACGCTTCAATATCTGATATTTTTATAATTGGCAGAATTTTCAGGTCAATCTTCATGACAAATATAATAAGTAAATATCAGAAATGTTTGTTCTACTTTTAAGACACTGAAATGCTCACTGAACTTCTAATCTTTTTTTCTAAAGATTCTTCAAATCAATCTTCATTCATAGCTGTGTGATAGAAAGGTTCATAAAGTCTGATTTTTTTTCACCTGCAAAAATCAAATCTATCAACGTATATTGATAAATTTATTTGGATACATATTGCAAATGCAACTGGATATTTTCTCCAAAATCTAATTTCAAAACTCATCGATACCTCAATTGAAAATAATTTTATATTTAAGTGGAACCAAAAAGAAGTGAGAACAATGCGAACAGAGAGAGACACTGTGCATTAATAATGTGATCTCTCACTCCTTTGTCTGAGATCAAAACTGACTGAAGCAATGCTTGAGTAAGACATATGGCTACAATCAATTTTCATCTAAAATGTTAAATCTTACTTTCTGTAATGGCAGAAATAATATTTTAATGTGAATGTCTCCTCTTCCTACTGTGGTACAGGAGTGTGTTTTCTTTTACTAGAGTGGAACAATATTAATGGAAAATCCATTTCCAAAGAAATCACACAGAAGCTTCCTGAGAAAATATGAATTACAGAGAACCAGACTAATATGAGGGTGTAAATCCTTGCTTCCATGAAATGATTTCAGAGTATTTAGAAAGAACCAAGGGGAGAATCCAGAAGGCACAGATTGCTATTTGAATTACAACTCCATTTTTTGATATTTTGTTTAACTGGAATACTCCTCTCTGGGTGTGAATTCAGTACTTTATGCAATGCTAACTCATAATTTAGGGGTTACTGGGTAACGTTTACATGCACTTTAATAAGTGAACAAATTTTTTTCTTTCTGCATTGTGGGAGTAAACAAATTAGAAAAAAAAATTAAGTATTCTTAAATTGAATTAATTTTCATGGTGGAAAAATATTTAAAAGCTGTTTGCTTAGACAGTAAACTATTATATCTACAGACTGACTAGAAGACAGCTAATTCTTCTTGTTTTAGGTGCAACATGGGCACCTTTTCTTACATGAACTACCTCCCTAGAAACAGAAAATGTAGTTGCAAGAGAGATTTCTGATGGTAAGTTTCACATGATGACTATGGTTAGGAAAACTCATTTATTCTGCGTATGTGTGTCTGGTACACGAGCCTTGACTTTTTAGGCAAGTTTAAAAACTTGTTGGTACATATGCATGCACATCATACTAGACCCTTTAACTTTACTACACATTTTAAAAAGGCACAGGCCTTCTGAACAAAAGCAGAACAGTAGGTTTTGTCATATATGTACACAGAATACTGACTGTAATTTACACATGCATGGGATCAGGAACCTACTCAGTGATGATTACCAGTGGTTGGTAAACTTACCAACTTGCCAGTATGTTACACTTTCATGCATAAAAATGAGAAGTATATTATTAAGCCTGTATAAATGAGGCTCAAAGAAATATTAAGTGTGATCGGGATATTTCAGGATATATATATATTGTCATATATATATGTTGTCCTTTTAGAAAATAATAAAAATTAATAACATAAGATTAATATACCACTGATGTAGCATAGAATTAAAAAGCTCGTGCAGTGCAACAAAGTTGTGTGTTTCATTTTTACTTCAACATAAAGATAAATACTATGTATAATCGGCAGAAAAAAAAGATCCAAAAGCCTTCTTAGATCTTTAATGCTCATAAATAGATGGGGCCTTGAATTAACATGTTCTTTGACAGGAAGCACCTTTATCAGCAATTTCCCCTAACCATGGATCCGAAACAAAAGTCATTAAAGGCTTTTTTGTGCTTTCTTTTCCTATTTTTCCATTGATTTAAATTGGCTGGCTGCCAAGGTGTAGAATCGGCATGCTAAAGTCCAGCAGGACAGGAAGATGAATTAAACAATACAAAATTTAAACAGACCCACTGTGCTGAGTCAGTTCTGACTCAAAAGGAATAGTACTGAGTCACCAGAATCAGCGTGTTATAGTGCTGGAAGTTTCTAATTTTGAACAGGGCTACATAATGAAGCTGCAAGTCAAAAAAGATTAATATAAATTAATATAAACTGAGAAAAGGTAACAGTCTGGAAAGAGGCAAACATTTAGAACTTCAGAGCGGTGTGAAAGAGCTGATATTGAAAACTAAATCTTCAGGGAGGTGAGTCATTTCTTGTAATACACATAGGAGAAATTATTTGGTAATTATTCTCCAATTTCAGAATAAAACAGTGAATTTCAGTGTTTCTTCTTCAGTTTTCTGTTCAGTATGTTTTTTAGGACTGCTGCTCTTTCACTGATGGGCCTGCTTCACAAAGATCTGTGCATACATAGATGTTCTCTCTCTCATGCACGGACATGCACAAAGAATCACAGAATCAATCAAGTTGAAAAAGCCCTCTGAGATCATCAAGTCCAACCTGTGACCACAGGCCACCGTGCTAAACAGACCATGGCACAGCCAGTGCCACATCTGGTCTCTCCTTAAACACCTCCAGGGACTGCCACTCCACCACCCCCCATTCCAATGGGGGCAGCCCATTCCAGTGCCCAATTACCCTTTCTGTGAAGAAATTCTTCCTAATGTCCAGCCTACCTATTCCTTGTCACAGTTCAAGACTTTTTCCTCTTGTCCTGACACTGGTGATCTGGGAGCACAGACCAATTCCCACCTGGGTACAGCCTTCTTTCAGGGAGCAGTTGAGCGTGATAAGATCCCCCCAAGCCTCATCTTCTCCAGGCTGAGCAGCACCATCCCCTCAGCTGTTCATCACAGGTGTGCTCTCCACACCCTTCATCAGCTTCGTTGCTCTTATGAACACTCCATCACCTCAATGTCTCTCCTGCAGTGAGGGGCCCAGGACTAGACCCAGGATTTGAGGTGTGGCCTCCCCAGTGCGGAGCGCAGGGGGACAATCCCTGCCCTGCTCCTGCTGGCCACACCATTGCTGACACAGGCCAGGATGTCACTGGCCCTCCTGGGCACCTGAGTAAACTCATGGCTCACATTTAGCTGGCTGTCAGTCAGCACCCCCAGGTCCTTTTCTGCTGTGTACCTTTCCAGCCCCTCTGTCCCCAGCCTGTAGCACTGCATGGGGTTGTTGTGGCCAGGACCCATTACTGTCCAGGCTTCTGATGGGTTACCATAAGATAAAAAGGAAAAAACCATGCAATTGTCTAATGTATTTACCCTCCAAAAAGCTCTAGTTAACTATAACGTAACAGGTTACAATGCCTGCTATCAAAACATTCCCACAGACATCAGAAAAAAATTTTTCTTCATATTCTTGAGAAACATTTAAGAAATGTATACAATGAAAAATCTGTTGCATAAAGTAGAAACAGATCAGGAAATTGGGGCAATATTAAAAAAACCTGATTCCTCCATAAAATTGAACCAATAATGGATAGTAGAGAAACTAACTTTGGGAAAAAGAGGAAGAAATAGAAAATCAGGAATATTTTAATTCTAGAACAGGAAAAAAGCAACAGAAGCATCTGGTATGATCAAAATAAAGTCAACAAGAAGTGACATGTTTTATGATCCTGGAATGCACAAGATGAGTTAATATGAACTGTTTTCCTTTATGATTGACCAGATACTTTGCCCTATAGTGCTTTTGCATTCTTTGCTACTGAAACTTTTCCTTTCCCATTTGTGGGCTTGGAGGGTTGAGTATTTCACGTAATTAGTAAGTGTTGTCAAGCCAGAGCAAAGCAGTGCAGTAGCTGGCTGACTGCCCAGAAGTAGAAACAGAATAGTAAAATCTTGCAAACAGGACATGAAGAGAAGTTAAACAAGAGACAAATCCTCTATTTTTGGCACATACTCAACTTGGCAAACTGGGAATTTACAGATGGAAAGTGAAAAAAAAAAAGAAAGTTATGAAAAATAAAAGTAAGACATACAGTTGGATAATTTTGCAAAATTTATCATTCCATCAATCTTTGGATAGCAGATACAACATATGACATAGAACATACTAATGAAAATGAATCTCTTTAAACTGGAAATTCCTGAGATAAGTAAGCCAAACATATCAAGGACATTCATACTAATCCATTACATTCATACTAATTCAACCAATTCAAGAGAAACTGGAATCAATTGGATTATAGGTTGATGGAGCAGCAAAAGAAGAAACAGAGGTATGCCAGCTCAAAGATATAGATGTAGAAATAATACATGAATACATTTGTTTTTTGATAAATTACATGAAGAAAGGAAATATTTGTAATTTGATTCAGTTTTCTGTTTTGTGTTTTTTTAAGCTGGACATCAGTATAGAGATTGACATTCAAAATAATATCGAAAATTTTGGGGGGGAAAGGCTCATTTTGTCAATTTTTGTTGCGTCTTTGATTTTCTCCTTCTTCTGTAAGGTAGTGAACTTTTTCTTTCACTGACTTCTGATAAGAAACTACATTATAGGTCTACCACTTTCTTCTGATTTATCCCCAGATGCAACCAAGCCCTACCAGTAGGCTGGGGAAGACAATCAGGATAAAATTGAGAAAATCATTGGGTAGAGATAAAGAAAGTTAAATGGGTAAAGCCAAAGTCGTGCACACCAGCAGTACAAGGAATTAATTCCCCATTTCCCATGGACAGTCAGGTGTTCAGCAGTCTCCAGGAAATCAGCACTGGAGAAATCAGCCACATGTAATGGCAGCCTGGGAAGACAAATACCATCACTCCAAATGTTCTCCTCTTCCTCCTTTTTCCTCAGCTGTGTATGCTGAGCATGATGCCAGAGGATATGGAATATCCCTTTGGTCAGTTGGGGACAGCTCTCCCAGCTGTGTCCCTTCCCAAATTCTTGTGCATCCCCAGCCTCCTTAACGAGGAGAGGTGAGAGGCTGAGGTCTTGACTGTGTAAGCACTGCCCAGCAGCAGCTAAACCATTGCTGGGTTATTGATACTATTTTCACCATTAAACTAAAACATGGCCCCATACTAGCCACTGTGAAGAGAATTATCTCTGCCACAGTAAAAACAAGCAGGAGTTTATTTTGCAGATCACAGAATTATAGGATAGTTAGAGTTGGAAGGGATCTCTGGAGATCATACCAAAACTTTGGCAACCCTGCCATTGCTGTATTTTATCTGACTATCTAGAAATCTAGGGGTAAACATAAAATGTAACAGCTCTGGAAGGTATTTTCTCAATGCAAAGAAAGTGTAGGAGGAAAGCACATTTTAGTAGCCTAATTTATACATTCCAAACATAGGAATATATCAGAGATAAGAGCCAATGTATTGACAGTAAAGGAGCTCTTAGTTCACAACCTGTGATGCCACTATGAATGTCATCAATAAAACTTTAACAGCTGAAAGAAATAGATCCAGGAATTTGCAATTTTCTTTACAGGACACGTTCAATATGGGATTTTTTTTCTCTTATTTTGTCCCCAGTTGTTAACTTTCCAATAAAGATATCATACAAAACTCACATGTACCTGACCCAACAACGCTGTACATTTATGTTGGCTTGTTCAGGCTAGGTCTGCATGCAGGTGACTTACATAAATACACTTGATGTTTACTAGAGAAACTTACCCATGTGATATATTTTAAAATATTACAAATTAAAAGCAAAACAAAAAGCAAAACCAAAACAAATAAAACTAAAAAAACCCCAACACATCTGTGAATGACTGATCACCAGTGGATGCATATTGTCCAGAAGTTAGATTTTTGTGACCTTTTCTGTCCTTGCTTGTGATACAAACAATCTCTGTGTCAGTACTCTGTTTAATAACTCTTTTAAAAACTTCAAAAAATTTTGGTAGCTACTTTTATATGTATACAGATTACATCAAGCTATGACACAAATATTGATATGAATGAACTCATTTGATTCAGAAGTTATCCAAACAATACCTGACAATTTACTGAAAAATTCCATCTGTGTCTGAAATTTGTGATTGAATTAAATCATGCATATTGTAACTTCACAGCCCCCTGTGTTGTGAGATGTATATTATCTGATTAGACAAGAAACTGGCCAAAATGGCATGAGAAGGGCCACTTATATTGTTCCCTAATAACTACTATAAATTGTGAAAATAGTTCCCCTTTTTTATCTGCTCTTTTTTTGCTTGTTTGTGGTTTTTTTAATTAAAAAAAATCCAAGATCACCAGCAACTTCAGAGAAAGGCATTTCTGAAACACTTGCAGAATCTTGGCATATGTTTTGATTCTACTCTGTCTGGTTACATTAGACTGTGTAATAGGGTGAAGGTTTTACCTACTATCACACTCAGGAGATTAAGCACAATATGGTCCTTCCATATGGTATTTTTGCCTAAAAACCAATGAGATTAGAATGCCTATGCTGAACATCACTCCATATGTTCATCAGAATAGACCATAGGTCTTGATAGAACCAGTGATTTTTTAAAGATTTAAATTAATATCTTTAACAGTGCCTCAGAAACATCTCAAGCACTGCCAATAATTATTCTGCTTCATCCTCTCCCTCTTTACAATTATGCTATTATGTGTTATGCTAATAGCTATTTTGTTTGCTTCCAGTAAGACGTTTCCATTGTTAAGTTAACATAATTATTTCACTTCTATACTGAAAAATTTATACTCTCTTTAGGAAAAATATCTGATTTGCATTTAAACATACTGTACACTTAAAGCAGAAAAAAACCTAAGTCAACAGTTCACTCTGTTTTTTTTTGCTAGGTATTTCAATGATTAGTAATTGAATCTTTGCAGACACGTCTAATTTCCTTCCTAATATTTTTCACATTTAATCTTGATACAGAAATTACATTACAACATTGACTTTATCCCTATAACTTATGGAATTAGAGAACAAAGAAATCACAGGTTTTGGAAAGCATGCGTACAACCCCAGTACTTATATTCACAGTTCTTTCACATAGGAAAATTCCTTCTCATCCTCACAGCCTTGAGTAACTAGCCAATCCTGGAATGTGAAAATTATTTTCTTAGCATTTTTGATAGTCCAGCTATTTAAGAAAAAAAACCAAGGAACTCCTCTCTTCTGTTTTAGATGAAACCCAGATGTTTTTCCTTTCCAATTGGACTTGGGGGGAAACCATACCGTGAGGGCAAGGAGGCTGAAAATCAGGACAGAAAAATAACAGTCAAAGAAGATAGTCATATACTTTGCTGAAGAAAAATAATCTTTATAGACCTTAATCTTTGAATAGCTTATATAAGGTTTCAACTTAAATCAAGTTGTATCATTTTATTTTCCAAGTGTTTGGGGTTTTGAATTTTGCAGCTTTTTGTGAGGGAAGTCTGTTTTCTTGCTGGTCATGATTATTTATTATTCCTTTCATTTAGCTGGTCTTTTATCTGACTAGATATTGGATAGAGTGGTGGCTTCACTTCCCTTATATCTTATTCACCAAGTCTGTTTAGGATACAGTTGGTTAGTATTCTATCATCTTATTTAACAAGGAGCATAAATATAGAAGAACACAAGAAGACACTGCTATTATTAATGATGACTTTCACTCAAAATGCCTTTAGAGGTTTTAAATAAGATATTTAATAGTTAATCAAAAGGAAAAAACCCCTAATATTTAATTTGGCTTCTGGTTTTCTGAATTATTATATTGCAGAAGGAAATATCTCCATTCCATTGGCTTAAGGTATTTTTACTTTACACTACAAATCTTACCTAAAAAGGGATTATTTTACACATCATTGCAATCTTTATAACAACCTAAATGGACTTCTTTTCAATGCTGCTTGCAGCTATCATTTAGGAGTAATAATAGAGTGGCTTTAAAAGAAAATATCCCATCATACAGTATCTATCTAGTAATTTTCCTCCTCTCTCTTGTATCTTAAGAAGGATTTGCTTTTTTCAATTGACTGTTTCAACTATGAGAATTCAAACTTAAATTTCTTTTATTCACTCTAGCCTGATGACAGAAAATTGGAGTTATTCATGATTCTGTCCAGCAACATGGTCATTTCATGATATTTTTCTAGCTCTGATGTGTTTTTAATAGCAATATCAGTACAAAGAGATTGAAAGTAACACAAAATAACAGGGCAGTAGAAGCCAAATGCAAAATCAATATAACAGATTCTTACAGAGTATTTAAATAGAATATAGTTCTCTGTGTAAATCAAACAAACAAACAAGCAAACTATTGTGACTTCATTTTTGCACAAGTTTTTGTTAGTCTATGCTTTAGAAAAGATAGAGTATGTCTGGTCCTGCTGTAGTGTGATCAAATTATGGCAATGCCTTTTTGAGACCATTTCTATTACTGTAGTGGAATAACTCAGATTAATTAGTGTTGTTTATTATAGTTAAGTTATGCCTTCTTTGAGATCTCACTGTCTCTTTCTGTGTATGATTTTAAGCATGTTATCTCAAAAGTATAAATAAAAATAGAAAATTGGAAAGACTTGTAAAATTAGATTTCAGAACCTGCTTCTGATCCTAAGAGGAAGAATTTGGGGGTTTAACTGCATCTGAACTGCTAAAACTATTTCACCCCTTATGTAAATTATATACCAAAATAAAATATGAGGGTTGTGGTGCAGATAAGTTCCAGCCATTTAAAAGATAAATTTGGATGTTATATACACAAAAGGACCTTTACTGTTACTTTATGCAAAGAACTTGTCAGCAGTTCAAGAGCTCAAATGTTCCCATAAACCCTGTAAAAGCTCAGTCTGTTAAGAAAATGGGATCAGAAAAACTATTATAAAGAAAGTTATCTTAGAAAAACCTTCCTAGCTGGAAGTCAACTAGTCAAGCTTGCACATGTAGATTTTCAAAAAATGAAAAATCTTTTAGCTCATCTGATGTGTTTAATGACGTGCAGAACAAGACTAGAACATGCAGTATTTGGATTAACATAAGTGGCATGTCCAGAGTACATTTTCCTGACTAAAGAGCATGAACGTATCAACTGGTTGCATCCAACAGCTTTTGAGACTGTTTGTGCCAAGGGTACATTCATAAATTGCCCTCAGAATCTGTTCTAGCTGTAGGTATTGGAAACTATGTGCTTGCAGGTAGATCCTCTCTGTCTCATCCTCGTCAACATGCACACCTACATATCATACATATCAATAGAGGAGAAGTCTGGATTGGCAGGTTCCAGGATTCTGTTTCCTGTTGATATGAAGTTTTTTTTAATGGAATCATACAAAAATAAAGTTTCAGGAGAACTCTGAACTCATCTAGTCCTGCTCCTGCTCAGAGGATGGCAAACTTTGAAGTTAAATTGACCTGCTAAGTGGTTTGTTCAGCTGAATTGTGGCTGTCTCTAAGGTCAGTGATTGCACAGGTGGGCAACCTGCAACAGTACTTAATCACTCATTGAGAAAGTTCCTTTTTTCCCCTCATGCTTGGACCTGTGACTGTAGCTTTTTGTCCTTCCTCTGAGCCTCTCTGAAAGGACACTGAGTCTGTGTGCTATAGTACTGCTTTAGGAAGTGTAAAACTCCAATTAAGACTAATCTTTGCCTTCCCTTCTCCAGCCTAACCCATCTAACTTAGCCTCTCCTAATGTTACATACCCCATGGCTCCAGCTCCTTCATGATTTGCTTCAGCATTTTGACATATCTTTCCTTTTTTTCTCTGTTGGTGAAATACTTTTTGGGAGGTTTCTAAATGCTTCCTTTCTATGCAATGAGATTCAAAACTGCAGTGAAAAAGGACTTTCAGGTTGTGAGTACAATCCAGAGGGAGTTATTCCCTCACCCACTCACAGACCCCTCTCCCCACCACTGCATGCCTGCCCACAGACACACACAAACATGAACAAATCCATTGGCTTGGTTCCAGTTCTTTTCATGGAGTATCACACACAGAAACTTGACAATTTGTGATCAGACTGTTTTGGGGTGGGGGGAGGAGGGAATACTCATCTGTTTATGCATCCATTTTTCTCTGACAGAGAATGAAGACTAATTTATTCTCAAGTGAAACTCAGTATTTGGATCAATTTGCAGCTAAGTTACTCTCTTTTCTGTGCCAGATTTATTGAGATAATATATTTCAATATTTAAAGTAGGTAACACTTTGCATCATCTATTTAGTTTGACATATTTATTTGTTGATGTAACTTCTGTATAAAAATATGTAGTTGCAAAAGGTTACATTGCTGCTGTTGTAGGATCTGTTGAGATTTTATGAAGCATATTTCATACTCAGAGCTCCATTAAAGAAAAAAAAAAGAATTTGGAAAAAAAGATTAAATAGTAACTACTTACTCCAAAACTAGAGATCTCCCGACTTTTCTATTTAGTAATGCAGTTTTGATGACCAAAGAGTTAACTTCCAGTCCTGTATATATAAAATGTAAAATACGATTGCAAACAGAAAACAAAAGTAAGATTTAAACATCTTTCTGCCTATTCCAGAGAAGCTTTGTTTTGCAGTCTGAGGGTTTAAAACCCAAAAGTTTAGGTTTAATCCATCTCTTCTGGGGCAGAATAGAAGCCAGGCCTTCTTTCTGGGCAGCTATGCATGGTATTATAGACAGCATTTGCCAAAACCTAATAAGGTCTTCTGTCATGAAAAGTTTTCATCAGAATGCCTTGGAAACCTTACATCTATAGGCACTTTCTGTTTTCATCACAGTTTCAAATTAATTAGTGAGACAACTTCAAAAGCTTTAATCTAGGCTATGGCATTAAGAAACATGCATTAGACATTTCCTGTTTGCATTGCTACGTTGCTTGTTTAAAGACTTCTTTTACTTTCATCGAAGGCTGTTGAGGACCTTAATGTACAATATTGACAGAGTAATAAAAATAGCAAATTATGTTTCTGACCGTGTGCCAACTTCATTAAATTTTCAGCCATATTAAAAACAATATGGAGGACAAAGGAAAAACAACCTTATTCAAGTTTAAACAGGATTGCAACCGAAATGTAATGAGGAATAACCAGCATATTCTTTTCACTAAATAACTTCCCCCACCCGCTCCTTCCTGAGGCACATTAATATTCTTTTTTCTTCCCTTTTCCTGTATGTGTGTTAAAATCATGACTGGCAACTTCCTATGAGCTTTTCCCCCCTAAATGTTTCCATTTCTGAAGTAAAAATTATGTTTTCTCTCATAATTATAGTATTACAAGATCATACGCTTTGGGGTATCAAACATTAATACCTTAGGGTTTTTAATATTGAACTTATTGTACATGGCAAAAGGCATCTGCAAGTATGAATTATTGCATATAGAGAACATTTTGAAAATATGAGAACTAAAATAAAAAAAACTTTCAAATGGCACAGCTTAATTTAGAATTATGTGTCAGACCAGGATAACTTTTAGAGACAATGTTTAGATTTCATGAGAGATTTCCACAGAGAGATTCCTACATTGATGACAGTAAATATTAAATGAAAAAAAAAGCATGTTCAATAGCTATGAAATGCAGGAGAAATGCTAGTCTGGCATTAAAAATTCATTTATAAGCTTCAAAATACTGAGTGGACAACTGCCTAAATTATCTAGGAGATAATGCAGACAAAGACATGAATCCTTCAGGCTTGATTGCCTGCATCATATAAAGTTATTTTACTCTTTATGGATTTGACAGTCTCATATTCCTTTTACTGCACTTAATCTCTCTACCAAAAATTTAGTAATTTCATTCTTTCAGAGCAACGTTTCCTACTCCTGAAGCTAATCATATATAACTTCAGTGACCTTGTTGAAGCTATTTAAGGGGCTTCAAAATTTTCAAAAAAGCTCATGGAAATAAGCCATTCTTGACAGGAGATGAGAATACTCAATCCTTGGCTCTGGAATGTCCCAGCTTTCATTTGATTGCATTCATTCAATAAAAAAAAATTTTTAAAAGTCAAGTTGTTCTTGATAAAGTCATAGAATAAAACCATTCCACTAGAAGTTTCTTTCCAAATCCAGATTTAATGCATACCTATTGTGTTCAGGGTGGAGGAGGGGACCATGAAGGGTTATTGCAGGAATTTTTTAATTCTTTAGGGAATTTAAGATGTCTCAATTCTGGTAGAGATTAGGAATAAAGAAAACATTCAACTGATTGAAGATTTCCAGAAAAAAAATGTGACTATGTCTTTCTCACACCAGGGTTTTCTTTTTGAGTGTCACAGGTTCAAATTTTAAATCACACAGACTGGGAAAGTATGCCCAGGTCTTAAATTTTTTTTTCTTTTTCTTTTTCTTTTTCCTTTTATTTTTCTTTTTCTTTTCTTTTTCTTTTTCTTTTTCTTTTTCTTTTTCTTTTTCTTTTTCTTTTTCTTTTTCTTTTTCTTTTTCTTTTTCTTTTTCTTTTTCTTTTTCTTTTTCTTTTTCTTTTTCTTTTTCTTTTTCTTTTTCTTTTTCCTTTTCTTTTTTTTTCAATGTAAGAGATTGCATTTTCTTAAATCTTAACCCTACAGAGAACTGAAAAATACTTAATGATTGTACTCAGATTCAAGGGCTTGGATTTACTTCCACATTCTAGAATTATATGCAGTATATTTTCCTGCTATATTTTGTAAAAACCTTGGCTACTGACAATTATGTGGCATCTAGGGTTTTAAGTAGTCTCATGCATCTAAACCTTCCCAGCAACTTTGTTCTTTAAAGACAGTCCCTTCTCGTTTAGGTTACTATATTTTGTTTAACCTAATTTCTGTAATTGCATTGCAGTAGAGGATTCAAAAATGCTTTTGTTGATAAATTATATTAAATTATATTTTAAGACATGAAAACTGTTTTTTTTCCTATCAAACTGTTTTATCTTTTTTTTTTTTCCTAACTGGGAAGAAAAGTGAGTGAAAAGATCTAGTAAATTGGCTCATTAAAAGATAGTTTCTCTCCCACATCTAAGGGAGGAGACACAAAAGGCATGCAAACACTATATGGAGAATTGACTAGAAAGATTTAAGAAAGCTATCTGCATGGAGCGAAAAGATCCAGAGGTGAATGAGTGCAGAGGTGTGAGCAAGATCAGGACTGTGCAGAGCTTCAAAGCTGAAAGAGAGATTAAACTTCGTGCACAAAGCAAGCAGATGCCAGGTTAATACAATGCTAGTCACAAGGATTAAAACTGTGGAGAACAAGACAAACTACAACATCTAAAATGAGAAAACTGAACAGCAGACAGAAGATTTTTTTGTAACTGAGATAAGAATGATCCTATCTTTAGAGGTGGGAAAGAAGACAACTACACAAAAATGTAAGCCCAAAAGAAACCAAGCCAAATATTGTGTGTAAGCCAAAATATTACAGAGCAAGATGAAATAGCAGGAATTGTGCATGACTGTTAAAAGAAATGAGAGAATGCAGATGCAGAATTCAAAGGGATAAAGAGAAAGAAAAATTTACTATGGCTTAAAAATTCAGATAGGGAATTTATTTGTATACAATATTTTCTAGCTGACTTTGATCATTAAACTAAAGTGTTCTGGGGAAAAATGTTTTTTCAAATACTCAAAAAATTCAGACTTTTGAAAAAACTTCATGACTTTCATACCAGTTTCATCTGACTCTCTCTGGTTTATTTTTATTATAATTTCAAGTGCACCATTTCAGCATCTTTTTTTTAGAGAAAAGAGAGGAAGTTTTTTGGACTTGCACACTACTTACATGTTGTCTCTCTCTCTTCAGAAAATACATTGCAGTAATGAAGTGTTTAGGTTTATTACCAAATGGAGAAATTTTTTTAATAGATGATGCCCAGTAGGAAGAGGGAGCAAACAGAAAGCAAAATGGGCTTGGGCTACTACCACTTGGAATGACTACTGTCATAAGAAAAGTCCAAAGAACAGAAGGAACTGGAAGCTCTAGTGAAACCTAAAAGGCAGAAGAATGCTTTTTCTAAGAAATAGTTGCAGGTAACCAACAGGAAAAATAACTTCATTTCAGCAAGCAGCACAGAAACAAATTATATATACGAGGGATAGAATGAAGAATTTGTTATGAACTCTATAAGAAATGATGCTACTAATGGGGAAAATTTGAGACTAATTATAGACTATGAAGAGAAAATGAACACCATGGATGACAAAACAAAATTTTCCCCTGTAGTGTCTCTGGCTGAGGTAGAGTTAACTTTCGCATAGCAGTCTGTATGGTGCTGTGTTTTAATTTCTGACTAAATGTGTTGATAACACACTGATGTTTTAGCTACCGCTGAAAAGTGTTGGCACAGCATCAAGACCTGTTTTGTTTCTCACTCTGTCCCCCCAGTTAGTAGTCCAGGTAGGATATGGGAGATGGGAGATAAGACAACTGGGACAGATTTCACAAAGGGATCTTCCATGCTGTATAACATGATATTCAGCAACAAAACCGGGACACAGTTTTTCTAAAGTAGTCACTGCTGAGGACTATTAGGGCACGGTTTTCTAGTAGTAGGTGGTGAGCATTGCCTTTGCATTGTTTGTTGTGATTCTTTTACCCTTTCCTTCACATATTAAATTACCTTAATCATGACCAATGAGTTTTTCTGCCTTTTGTTCTTCTTTTTTTCTCCCCATTCTGTGACAGGGCAGGGAGAAAGCCAATGGCTGGTGGGTGCTCAGTTGCCAGCTGGGGTCAACCCCCATATTCCAACAGAGGCTAAATAAATCTTACATGTAGAGATAAAATACAGAGGAAAATAGACAAACAAAATCTTTGCTCTGTAGGAGAACAAACAACTTTTATTTATTACTGATGGGTGCACAAGACACTGGCAAAATGCAAACATAATACATACATTTAGTGTCCTTCATTTTACATCAAAGTCTGGTGAGATAATCACAGAATGACAGAATAAGTAAGGCTGGAGGTGACCATAGGATGTCATCTCATCTAACTTCCTTGCTTAAGCAGGGGCTCCTAAAGCATATTACTCAGGATAGTCTCCAGGCAGCTTTTGCCTAACTAGAGAAGGAGACTCCATAACCTCTTTGGGCAACCTGTTCTGCAATGTTTGACTTAAAAAAAAAAAATTGTCATCCTACATATATACTAACCCACCCACATTTGGATCATTTCTTACATAGTTTGCTTTTTGAGTCTTTTAGTATCCTTCAGTCCAGGAGCAATTCTAGGAGAAATGTATACCCTTCTTGACATCTGTGGGCACTATTACAAGCCTTTCTGGTGAAACTCCATATTTTTCAACCAGATCATTGAATTGGCTACAAAATAAATGGGTCTCATCTTTTCAGTGAAAGGATACATGGGAATTGCATGAGACCTTTATCAAGATGTGGTTGAAAATCTCTCTGGGGAACTCTATAGTTTCCATGCTAGGGAAAAGAGGAAGCCAAACTAGAGTAGCTTCAGAGAGGACTAGCAGAGTGGAGACTGGTTTATCAGCAACTCCAGACCTGTAGGACACAATACACTAAGTGAGCTGAAAAAACCTTGGCATTACAGCTGTTCTTGTAGGATACAAAAGACATGTTCATATGGTGGGCATATTTCAGTTGTTTAGATTGCAAAGGAATGCAGACATTGCAGATGAAAGCTTGATTCAAAATGTCATCTTCAGGGAGCTGGAAGAGTATATGAGCAACCACCTCCCTTTAAGTTCTGTAGCATCTGTGGTGTAAACATGGAGTATGGCTCAGCCCAAAATCTGCTCTGAACAGTAGTTCAGACAAGCTTCTCTGGAAAATAATAAACAATGAAGTTCTGTTGCAACAAATGCATTTAAATGGATTAAGAATAGACTTAAGAAAGAAAAATAAGGCTTTTTTATTCACTAAAAGACAATTTTGGAACTACTTAATAATGAAAAAATACTTTGAAAATAAAATGGCTAGATAGTTTTAAGAATTTGATATGTTTAGTAGAAGTATCTTGTATGACACAAGGATGGATTGCTATGCAATAATAAACTGCATTACCCAGGAGGTCCTTTGCAGTCCTAGATATTTCAGACATAATTAATTTCCAAGGAATTGTTACTAGACATTATCAAAATGCATTGCGATGACAGTTCACCTATATATATAAAGACTTAGCCTAGCTTGTTTATCACGAACATATTAAAAGGATTTTTTTTGCTTAGGTAATACTGAGATTTTTCAGAAATTCTCCAATTAATTTTTTTCCAGAGCATGCTGTAAAGAAATGTAAGTAACTTTTATCTAAATATTAGTCATAATATTGTAGAAGAAGCTATATCATCTAATTCATGATGCCCTCTCTCTACCTTGTTAAGCTGCTCTCTGGATTTTTCAGCCATTTTCAGTCATAATTTTTGCCAGAGATTAATGACTTGGGCTAAGGTTTTATTTTTGTGTTCTCAAATTATTAAGAGACATCACTCATTGACTCCTTGAAATGATAGACATAAAATAATGAGTATGTACCTAATCACTTGGCTGCATGGGCTTGGGATGAAAACATTGCTGAAGAGATTGGTGAATTGATTTGCCATTTACTATGGGTTTTCAGCAAACATTTCATTGATTTGATATGTAGCACTGACCCATGAAAGGCTATAAGCATTTGTCCTGAATTTTTAGCTTGTATTTTTTTTCTCATCATTTTAGAATTCCTAAACAGAAGCATGCCTCATCAAATATAAAGACCAGTGGTGTCAAAGTCATCTCAATAAAGGCAGATAAGCAACGTTGTAGACAGGTTTTGAGTATGTAGTTCTTGTGAATTTGCATTCAAATGACCAGCTATACCACTAATTTGAAGCTCTTGTTCCTACAATTCTGAAAAGCCAGAGCATGAGCATCACAGCGCTTTTGTGAGGTCAGGAAGTATTGTCTTAGACAGGGTAAACTGAGATGCAGCATTTTAATGTATTTCTCTATGTTCCTTGAATATGTGACAGAAAGCAGTAAAGTGTGATGATTAATTCTTGAAAAACCTATTCCATAATGGTTAATGCCAAAACGGGATCATTAGGTCTACACTGATGTCTTATCTATCAGAGAACACTACATTTTACTCAGTTCATGTTGGACTTTGTGATTTGTTTTAGAATATATCTGTGTTCAAAAAAATGAATTACCACAGGAAGAAGCAGGAGACAGTGAAACTACACCCATGCTAACAAATTTAACTATTTCTGAGCACCAGCACAAAAGTGTTGTTGCCTACCCTTGTCAAACTGCTAGAGTGGCTTGAAGTTCAGATTTTTCTCCAGGATATTAAGCAATCTCTTACACAATTTCCAGACTTTACCTGGCAGTTTCCATGGCTTGGGATTATCATTGGGAGGCAATTTGCCTTTGGCCACTCTTTACTGGGGAAGAGAGTTCAGCAGTGTGGATCTGGAGCAGTCTGTGTATTGGAGGCTGATCAGAGGCACGTTTAATTTCCTAATGTGTGCATAACCTCTTCCATGCCACCTGGCTGCAAGGAAGTTGATCAAGTAACCTAAATAATCCCCTTAAGAACAAATTGTCCCTACAGTACCAGGAAGAGCAAGCTCTCTGCCCATCTTTCCAATGACAAATGTAATTTTCACACCTGCACGCAAGACACATTAAAAAAAATAATTGCAATTCCCATCATTGATTCAGCTCTTGTCTTGTTGTGGTCCAAATCCAGTTGTTCAAAGACAGACAGCATAATCCCTAAATCTGAGAATACATCAACAAAATACTCTGTGAGGGGGAAAAGTATATAAAGAAAAATCCCTGATGGATGAGATGTGATTTAATATCAATTATTATATAAAAATTTGAGATTAAAACAGTTTAAAAGTATTTGTACTTCACAGATCTGTGGAAGAGAACACACAGGACTAGAATGCTTTAGAAGGTCTAGTATGACCAACATAACAGAAAATGTAAAACTGTCTGGAATTGGAGTTTTTAAAAATTTTTGAAGGTGTCAAACTATATCAGAGTCTGTAAGGAGGTCTGATGTGTCACTTGGTGAACAGTTGCAATACTTAATTAGGCTCACTATGAAGAGTTTTCAGAATACTACAAGGCTGAAAATGTCCAGCTATATCTCCCATGAACTAAATAGGTTATGCTCCTTACCAAAACCTTGTTCCCTGTCATATTAGGTACAGGAGAGAATATGTAAAGCTTCTTTTCTAGGTCTACCACAAAGCTATCATTTATTTATATGAACCTGATTCATGTTTGAAACACTGTGGAGACCCCGGGGGGCATCCCCTGGGTTGGGGAGACACAAGAAGCTTCCCCCAAAAAGATGTTTAGACCCCACTGGCCCCTTCCCCAGTTCCTATGTCTGTTCCTCTGTCCCTGAGCCACTCCCTCCCTATTCCCTGACTGGACTTCACCTTTGTACTGCCCCGAGACCAGGGTCACCCCCGGGCCCTTCCACAGAGAGAAAACTGGATTGTCCTCATCTGTGTGCCTTGGACCTGAACTTCTCACTGGGTGGCTGAAATAAGCATCTATGGATACAATGCAAGGGCCCTTTTTGCTTCCTTGCCCTGGACTTTACTAGCGGCTATTCAGGTTGCAATAAAACACCAGCTGAAATACAGGTCCATGAGGTATAGGTATGTTTTACCTCAGGGAAGAGTAATCATTTAGCATTTGGACAAATATATTCCAGAGCTTTGACCCTGTGTAAATGTGATTTCTACACTGTTGCAAAAAACATGTTATGCTTCTCTGTAAGTCACTCAAATATCCTCTTTTCAAAGTCAATGTAAAAATATTTCTTCAGTCTATATTTCTTGACTTTTCAAATTAATTGTTTTTACACAACATTTTTCCTTATAACAACAATATTGAGGCTGAAGGTGTTTGTCCAAAAAGGAAAAATAGTCCTATAACTACAAGGAGAACCCTTTAAAGTCTGAGATATATTAAATCATTACAAAAATTATCACAGTTCTAAAATATGCAATGTAAATTATCTGATAAAGAGGAGTCTGTTTTGGGGGATCAAGAACTTAAGATTTTTCTAAAATATATATCCCATTGTGAGAGACTGAAATGTTAATGGTTAATGATTCAAAACAATTGCCCATTTGTGACTGCTGCTGTCTGTTTCCAAATGTCCCACCTGAGTCTTCAGTGTGGCAACAAGACACACAGCAACACAAACTGACATCTATTAAAACAAAGACTTTCTCCAAAACTTTCTCATTTTTTTGTCCTTTCTCTCCTCATTCAAATCAGGCTTTCAGGTGAGTAGGTTTGCTTATGAAAAATCTAAAGTTACCAATACTGGGAAAAGTAGTAACTAATCCAAAATTATTATATATAAGGTTTCAGTATTTGGTGGAATTCATTCCCATTTTATATATAGCAAGTTTTGTCTTTCATAACCAGGCAAACAATAAAATACAAAACATCCTAAAGCTCACCAAGTCCATTTGTTGTGCATTTAATGTATTTTTGAATAATCATCCTAAGTGTTTTGACAAAGTGTTAGCTAGATTATCTAATGAATGATTTCTGATTTTGGTCATTATTACTTCCTATTTCTAATCCACCAGTCTGCAGATATCTTGAATGGCATTTATCTAAACAAACTATAGATATCTGTAGTCATTCAAGCAATACATAGTGAAATCACATTAACAACTTATTTCTGTCCATTCACTATGAAGAAAAATTGAACTATTATCTTAGGCATAAACATTTAGATAAGGGATACAAAAAATGAGGCAAGTGAGTCATCTCTTTTTCTCTCTTCTGTTTGTTTAGGGTTTTTTTCACATCAACAACCATTTATTTGTTTTGGCAGAATAATTTATGAAATGTGATATTTGCCTGTGAATGAAGAGGCTCAGCACTATGACTTTACAAAGGCTAGACACTTTCTGCTCTCTTTTGTTTGCTTGAGCTGCAGCGCAACGGAGACTAAGGGCACTAATCATGGAATTCATATTAATGAAACACAAATAAATTTGTTGAGATTGGCTGCTAGGACCTTTCTGTTCTGATCTGATTTAGCAGCAAAAGGAAGATGTGTGCTTTGAATAGATATTCTATTTTTATATTTGCTTGTCTAAACAAATATATGTTCGTTTAGACAAACAAATAGAAAAATCAATGTAATTTTTCTGTTAAATTTTCAGAAGTATCATCATTATTAAATATCAGTGAAGAATTTCAAAGGCATTCACTTTAGTAATGTGATTCATATTTATTATTAGTTGGTTGGGGCTTTCTACGTGGAAAGTTTCACACAGAATCAAGTTATTTCAGGCAATATACATGTACAGTCTGGAACATAAACTAAAAAGGCTTTACTACATCTTGATTAAGTAAGGAAAACCTTCTGGAGAAAGTAGACTACTCTTTTGCACTTATAGCCCAGGAGGATGCCAGTAAACTTTGCATTGGTTTTTGTCTTCCTCCATAGGAACATTAGCATAAGATTTTAGGAATGCCTGAAGTAAGCTGTACTCAGGCTACACCTCACTATAGTTTATGATTACATTAATTTATCTTGCATCCCTGTGTTATTCCTTCTATTCCACTAAAGGTGGAAGTATTTCCAAGTATTGTTCTACAAAAAGAGATTTTTTTAAATTGTTTTGTCTGCTGAATTTTGTTTTGGATTGGTCATTTGTAAATTTTTCTTACAAAGTTTTAGGAGAAAAATTTAAGCTGAGTTGCCTGAAGTTCTTACCTGCAGATGAGTTAAATTCTACATAAAACCAAAGACTTAGCATCTTAGGAGCAGAGTCATGCCAGTGGCTCCTCTGCAATAGGCTGAGAAAATGGTCCTTTTCAGGATGCCTTATCTTGCCTTAACATCCTTAGAATCTTAATGTTAACTTCCTTCTGCTGGCTAGAGAGGGATGTATATGATGGCTATGTTCATACTAACATTGGTAACATGAATCCACCTTTATTCCTTTGGAAAAATAAAATATTTATATCAGAGATCTTAATTTTGCCTTATTTTATTGTTTCTAGTCTAGCCCATAATTTCAATCAACCTCTAAATCCACCCACAACAAATGTTGTTCTATTATTGCCCAGACCCAATGCATCTATATTCTGGACTGAAGAGACTCTCTATGCATATCTTTAATCTTTTTACATCGCAGTTTTCAGAGAAAGCTAAAAAAACCCTGATTTGTTTTAAATCTTTATATGTGATTAATTTTCTTTTACATTCACATCTCTTGGAACAACCTTAAAGTGGTTAAGTCAGATATTAAACACATGTTATTTTGGTAACTGTAACTTTAACAGTACTTCTAAATTAATCAGGAGTTTGGGTACTCTGGGGAAGAATAAATAGCTAAGTGAGGCTGATAATATATTGCAATGTTATACAACCCAGAGAGAATTGAAGACTCCTGCATTGATTATCTGTTGTTTCAAAACATCTTATCTTTTTCTCCCCCCACCTCTAATTCAAATTGGGTATTTGCTTATGCATAGCATGGCCAGTGTTATGGGAAGGTGTTGCTTACTTGAGAGCTTAATTTCCTGGCAAGAAGAACATGACAGAAACACTCGAGTTTATAGTTGCTTGAAAGCAGGGTAAACTTATTCACCGCAAAGAAATGTAACAGGTTTCAGAGATGTTGTATTTAATCTGTGAAAATAGTCAATTAAACAAAAAACCACCCCCACTCAAAAAAAAACCTGTATGACACATAGAACAAGCTAAGAGATGATGTTCAGTACATCAAGTTAAATGGGGGTTTTTTTTGAATGAACAATTTAAAAACTTAATTATTTTAGTTATTCTGGTTAATCTACACTTATTAAGAGAGATGAGGTGAATAACGATAACTCATAATACTAGAATGATTAGGACACCTTGCTCTATAATATATATTTACATAAAATCACAACTAATCCAGACTGAGTGGAGTTAATTTTTAGGTGTTTGGATTCTTTTTACACATATTTAACAGTATGGATGACGGGGAAAAAATATCATGACCTGAGTTACTTGCAGATTTTTGTTTGTCTAAAAATGTTCTGCTGGCATGTAATGATTTTTCCTTTTATTTATTTGGAAATATACAGCAGTGAAAGAAAACTGTTACTTGTGTTTGCAGTCAAGCTACTTTAAAAACTAAATTATCACATGCAGAAGTTGGAACTAGTTAAGGAATTTTGTTACTCTGAAAACTTCTGTAAGTGGAAATATGAAGATAGAAGGCATCTGTTGTTCTAATGGGTTATTTCACTTCATATCAGTGCATGAAAAGGCTCATGGACTTAGTTTTTCAGACTGAAGTGGACATCAGACTGTATAACTTTTTTCATTCTCTGTAGAAGAGGCACATGATACAGAAGATATTATGGTAATTTTTTTCCCAAATTTTCTTTTTTCTCCTATAAAATCAATAGAGTTACTGTAACATATAGTTAACTAATCTGAGGTGAAGGATTAATTTCCTCCTCTAAGTATATAGATTTCTGGAATAATTACCCTTGAAAATGTATATTTCCAGCTATTTAACTTCTGCAATGTCCCCAAGTAATCTTTTGCTCATGTAAATGCTTGCAGGTTTTGGCTTAGTTTCTCACAATCAAAATAAATTTGAATTGACAATAATTTTCTCTCTTCTCACAATTTTTTTCATGTCTCACTCCTCTAACCTCTGTGTGGTCTTTTGTCCTTCCTTAAGCCTGTTTACCCTAGGGGATCACCCTCTTTTGCTTTGGGGGCCAGCCATGTACTTCAGTGGGTCCTACACAGGGCAGCCCCAGCACTCTGCACAGAGTCCCCATCCCACTGATACAAGTGTATATATGTAGTGTACAAAATACATAGAATATATTGTTCTGTGCATGCAGTGCAGTGTGAAAAATATGTATGTGCTTGTGTGTGAGTGTGTGTGCACATGAAAAAGGAAGGAAGGAAGGAAGGAAGGAAGGAAGGAAGGAAGGAAGGAAGGAAGGAAGGAAGGAAGGAAGGAAGGAAGGAAGGAAGGAAGGAAGGAAGGAAGGAAGGAAGGAAGGAAGGAAGGAAGGAAGGAAGGAAGGAAGGAAGGAAGGAAGGAAGGAAGGAAGGAAGGAAGGAAGGAAGGAAGGAAGGAAGGAAGGAAGGAAGGAAGGAAGGAAGGAAGGAAGGAAGGAAGGAAGGAAGGAAGGAAGGAAGGATGTTGCTCCTATCAAACTCTATACTTAAATGTGTAATTAATGTTAATTATAAAAATAAAACAAAACAAACCAAAACCAAACAACCACACTCCAAGTAAAAATGCTGGCCATAATTTATAGATATTGTATTTGCCTCAATTTCACTACCTCAATTTCACTACTTGAAGAATAAGGCAAATTATGTTGAGAAGTAGGAAAAAGTATGTGGCTTTATAGAAAACCAAAATGAATTAATCACAAATAGAAAAGAGTTGTGCTTAATAAAATTTACCTGAAAGGTATATTGAGTGTTATCTAAATGAAAATCCATCAAAAGGAAGATGACACATAGTCCTGTAATTAAGTGGGATTGTGCTAATGCTTAAAGCTTTGTCTGAGAGTATCATAAACAGTTCATCCCTATGAAAGTTTGACTCAATATAATCAATGTCAGGAAGCCAGAATTGCTTCTGCTTGAATTCATTTCAGGCAAATTAAGTAATTTTTGACATTTATAAAGTTTTGAGTGACCTAATTATTTGGGAATTTTTGGTTTTACCTGTTTGTTGTGGGTGATTTGATTTTTTGCCAAGCTCAGGTAATAAGGATCTAAAGCAACATACTATATGCATAGGTTACCTGTACAAAACAAAATATTGAAAAAGCATATCTAAGTGAAATTTGTGCATTATTGTATTATTTTATCAGCATAGTCTTGATTCAAAGCCCGTCAAAATCAAAGGAAAGAATCTAACTATCTTCAAGTAAATTCGGGAGAATGCTTATATGTGATTTCAGCAGGTTGCCTCTTGTCAGCAACCATTAACTATGAATTGTGTCTTCTGCTAACAGCACACAACTGAGACATATTTTATTATAACTGAGTTGGAAAAAATGACTCCAAGTTTCTTCAAAGTAGCAGAGCTTCCTTGCCCTGATTATTTTTCCACAGAGCATTTACTTACATTTTTGCACCCTTAGTTGGAGAAATTAATAACTCCACTCCATCATTGAACACATCATTTTCAGAAATGCCAAGAAATATTTTAATATAATAACTCTCTTAAAAGGAATTCCTTCATTCATGTTTAACCTTGGTACTGAAATATCGGTGGAAGAATACTTTACCATGTGCCCATGAAAAAAATTCTCTTAGATCTCAATCATTAAACCAAAATTGAGTGGTCATTAGCAGATAGCATATTAGTTAATCTATATATGCCATTGACAATTTTGAGTGATCAGATCAATTTGTCTAAACCAAAATGCCTAAGAAAAACTGAATTTTCAGGGTGGACATTCAAAATTTCCTTCAAAAGTTATTTTCAATGGCATCTGAAGTTAAAATCCCCATGTAGAGAGGTCATCTTAGCTAAATATTAAAAATAATTACCTAAAAAGGTATAGCACCTTAAAAATATTTTAAAATATGAATTTATTCTACTCTTAACCTTTTCCAAATATATTATATTTAGAAATGTTTTCTCATATACCTCCAGCACAACTGCTTCTCTGATTGTCCGGCAAACTTCCCTCTTTCTGCTTTTCCAGATAATAGTTAGTAAAGCATTATGCATTATGTAATAAGGCTCATTACATTCCTTATCTTGGAAAAGGAGAAGAAGAAATATGGAAAGGTACTAAATAGCTCCAAGTTGTTTATAAGCAAAATCTTATAATTGTTCTAGTGTAAGAAATGCATGATTAAAACTTTGATTAAGAAAGAATATTTCAACTAATCTGATCTTATACATGCTATGCAGTATCTGATCACTCAGGAATAAAGCTCTTTTGATATTAGTTAGAGGTAAAATTTCAAAGCTATGCTAAGATCTTTTACTCCCATTGATGTTGAGAGGACTTGCCTGACCAACGTCGTACACTATGTTCAAAATTCACCCTGTTAATTAAGAAACAAGTCTTCATAAATCTAAAGTTGTCCTGGAGTAAGAATGTTTCTGTAGAGTCACTATACCGTTTGCAGTGAATAGGGGTCCTACAAATTTTGCCTTTGACAATTCTTGTAATTTCAGAGAAAGTGAGTGTCCTTAAAAGTGCAAATGGCTCAACCCAGCCTGAAAAAATGCCCAGTCTTTTAAAAAAATATCTCTGATTGGAGGAAAAAAAAAAAATTGAATACATATTTTGGATGTGTAGAATCTCAACACAATAAATTATACACATATTTTATCCTTTGGATGCCTATTTTCAACTAAAATTTATAGCAAAACATCACTTAGAAAGAGAATTCTGTGTGGGCAGCTGTTAAGATGTATGGTGTATATAAAAACACAATATCTTTTCATACACCGAAACTTCTCTTTTTCCACTCTACAGGTAATGTTGCATAACCTTACTCAGTCTTGGAACACTGGTGTATATACAGTTTGCAAACATGCTACTATCATTTTTCTTCTATCTAAGTATTTTATATTACAAAAATCTTCCTCCAATAGCAACATAGCAGTGTCCTGCCCTGACTGCCTCTTCCCACACACCTCCAAAAAAAAAGAAAAAACCCTCAAAAAACCATGAGATTTTTTTTTTGTTTTACTTTAATAAAGAGAAATGCAAAACAAGCTCTAACATATGTCCTCTTCATCTCCTTACTTAACTGGGAGCACACTGACAAACTTGGACTTTATGCTACACAGGGCCAGGCCATTAGCAGTGCACAGGTGAGTCAGTGAGTCTGAGTGAATCCAAGGAGCTGAATCCTCATTTGTAGATTAGTTGTGTTAGCTGCAATGTCCGCATACAGATTATCTCAGCGCAATTCCAATCCTTTAAGTATACCGACATATCTTTAAATTTTGCCTGAACTTTGTGTGCAATGTGCCCTTTGATAATGGTACATCTATACATTTTATCTTAGCAGTTATCAGCTATGAGAGTGAGCAGGAGCTACCTTCATCCAGGCTTAAAAACTCCTTTCATTGTTACACTGATGAATTTGTATCTATCAGTCTTTCCACTGGAACCCAAATTATCCAGTCGCATGGCACTGTAGTTATGGTGAAACTGCAAAATCACTTTCAGAACTCCCCCAATTTCTAATTTTGTTAAGACTTTTCTAGATCACCATGAAAGGACAAAAGGATGTTTCCCTTAATGGAATAGCTGTTCACCAGGAAAAGTTCTGTAAAAAAGTAAGAATATTGTAATGAAATATTGCTTTCATGTGTTTATCCCCAAGTTGCATCTTCCCTGGTGACAGCAGGCATAGATCTTTGTCTCAAATACCGTCATCACTTAATTTTCCCAGGAAACCAGTCTGATTTTTATTTTTCTTCTTTCTGTAACCATGTAAAAAAAGAATGATAAATATTTGTGTCTTTCAGTGACAAAGCAGTGAACACTGAAGTTGCTTTCTTAAGGTTTGGGGTCTTTTATATGTATTTTGGTTTAATCAGATCTTTCAAGACAATTTAAATGTCAAGTGTGCTTTTCTTCTGCTAGTTTTATTACGATGTCAGAGTTTACTTCGGGGTGCCCTGGGCATGTCTATTTATTTATGGATTCAATAAGTGAAAGATCCTGTGTGCAATAATACCATCTATCTGAATAGTAATTAGTGTTGTGATATGTGGTGGAGTAAGTAACTGTAAGCAACTCACCCACTCTGTAACTATTATTACAGCATTGGGGACTTCCAGCATTGCATTGCACATTTGCTCCCATTTCTTCTGAAATTAGGTCTGGATTTTTTTTTTTTTTTTTTGGGGGGGGAGGGGGGGATTTGGGCCCCCACCAGTTAGGTTCCTGTTAAAGTATAAAGGAAAGAAAAGGAAAACAAGATAAATGGGGTTTTTCACCGCTTTCTCTTAAACTGACTTGTAATTTTTTTCCTAGGAATATAATGCCATTTGTAATAAAAGTTCAAAAATTCCTGTTGCAGCTCCTTTAATAAGCGGCCAAGACTTTCTGTGATTCTTAAAACCCATGTTTTTCCAGCATCCAGCTTTTAATGTAAATGTTTCGAAATTCTAATTGTAGAATAATTCATTAAGAAAGGTAGGATTTAGAGAACATCTACCATAGTCATTTGAGGCAAATTAAGAAATTAGACATCTGGAGGGAAAACCACAAATGTCATTATGATTATTATTTTAAAGACTTTCATAATAATGCCTATATTTCTTTGGAGTTCTAACTTAATAATGTCAAGCACTTAAGATGTAAAATTATATGAAAAAGGTAAATTATGTTGCTATGAAAAGGTAAATTATATTGCAGATCACATGAAGAAATTTAGAGTAAAAATGAGAGAAATATAGAGAAATAACAAAGGAGGAAGGACACAGGTGTAAAAAAATTAATGTAAAAATTAATACAGACAGAAAAGGGTGGAAGTCTTCTGTGGAAGCTTACGGAAAAATAAAAGGCAAAACATATGCTAAAGATGAGGCAACAGAAAGAAATGAGGAACAGGGGGCTATTTAAGCAGCTATATCATCTTTCTGTTTCATGACAAAATATCATTCTTAGTACTTATTAATTGATATGGTCTTCAATATTTTTTCTAATCCTTTTTAGCTTTCTCCTTTTTTTGGGGTCCCATTCACTTCCTTTCTTTTTGCCTTAATTTTTCATTTCTACTCTGCACTTTCTTTTCTCATTGTTTATTTGCCTTATATTTCAGTCCCATAATCATCCTCTTGCTACCAACTCAGCAATCATTCTAGAAGTGTCTTTAGTATAACTTTTCCATTACATATGTTGAAAAGTGTTTAAATTATGTGAAAAAACAAATTTTTAACATTTTAATAAAAATGGCAGACTGAGATTTAGCCAGAATCATGCTTTTTGCAATACCTCTAAGGGCAGTTTCAAATGCTTTTACACTTGTCATAAATTGAATTATTTTAATGAACATATGTGCAATGAGACAATTTTTAAACAAAATCCCATTTCCTGTTAGTTTAATTTCTTGAGCCTTTTTGCGCTTTGAAATGAAGATTATCTGGACACTGTAAGATGTGTTTTATGTCACATAGAGACATTTAAAAAGAGTTATTTAGTATTTTCTAATTTAAAACTGCTTTGTTTGCATAGCTATTGCTAATGTTAAACTACATTTGGTTTAATGTGGCACTCATAGACAAAAATTAGAGTTTTAGTGTTCCCCAAAATAGCTTTCGTATTTTGGAATCCAGTGAGTTTTCTCCCTGAGTGACATTAAACCAATGACACATTGTCTGTGAATGAATGCACATTATGACCTTGTCCTTCACATTTTTGTTTTTGCTACCTGTTAAGGTAATCAGTACAGTCTGAATGCTATTACTAATATCAATTAATTCAGGTCAAAAGCAGAACAGCAGGAAAAAGAGATCAGTCAGTTACCATATGAAAACCCAAGACGCTGGGGCACCTTATGGTATGTGCAAACAATTCACTATACAATTTCTGGAGAGAGGAAACTGGCATACTGTTGAATACTGTTTTCCTTTGGGTAAAATTTTAATTAAAAAAGCAGCATGGATACAGGTTTTTGATCTTCACTATTCAAATAGCTGAGATAGCTGTTTGAATTTTAAAATCTTATAAAGTATTTCATTAAAAAAAGACTTCTGTTATCTTAGCCTTAAAACTGTTTATAATATGATGGACCTGAATTTATGAGTAAAGTTAAGCCTGAAGTAAATCCTAAGAAAACTTATGATGGGATAATGAAAATTTGCAGTTGTCCCAGGTCAAGCTTCAAAATCCCCCAGAGAATATGTTGAGTTGGAAGGCACCCACAATGATAAGTCCAACTCTTGGCCCTGCACAGGGCTCCCCCAAGAGTCACATCATGTGCCTGAGAGCACTGTCCAAATGATTCTTGAATTCTGTCAGGCTTGGTGTTGCGACCACTTCCCTGGGTTCCAGCGCCCCGGCAACTTTTTCAGTAATATTCAACCTAAACTTCCCCTAATACAGCTTCAGGCCATTCCCTTGTGTCCAGTGTCTGCCCCTCCTCTTCCCCTCACAAGGAAGTTGCAGACTGCAATGTGGTCTCCCCTCAGTCTCCTCTTCTCCAGGCTGAACAGACCAAGTGACCTCAGCCACTCCTCGTACTTCTCTCCCCCAGCCCCTTCACCATCCTCGTTGCCCTCCTTTGGACACTCTAATAATTTCATATTTTTCTGATATGGTGCTGACCAAAGCTGCACACAATATTCAAGGTGAATACTGTTCTCATACCTGAAGCACGAGGAAAGGTAACTCATGTCAAACACACCTGCTGTAATTCACAGTGGCCAAGGATGTCCAGAGTCCTGCAATGTTCTGACACTCACCTGAGCCTGGAGATACACACTTCTATCTTATCAAGGAGGCATGCAGCTGGGTACTCCTATATCCATACAGCTGGATCATGAAATGGAAACAGGGAGGAAAGGTCATGGAGGAGCCTTGTGTCCAACTCCTCAAGCTGTATTTCTAGGTAAGCAATTCTGCATGACCTTTTACCACACTTCTGCTCTGCATTCTAGGGTGATCAAATTTGTATTCATACAATACATTTGTGTAAATAGAGTTCCATCAAGATATGCTGTAGCCAAGGGTGGATGTTAGAAAAAGAAAAGTATACATTTTCTGTAAAGATTATTTTTCCTTTCTCAGTTTGATATGGTTACTAGAGGCATATGAGCACTTAATTGACATCCTTTCAGTTTGTGAGGCACTAGGCATTTCTCGAATGGGTAAAAGCTTCGTTAATTCTGATTTCTAAAGCCTGGGGGTATAGAAGCTAAAAGGATTTCTTCTTGGGTTTTTTTTCCCCTTTATTTACAAACAAAACAGCAGCTTATGCTTACCTTCAGATATATGAAGACACAATGTCTGCTTATTACCCACAGAAATGTAAATATGAAACTGGAATAGTAACAGTAGTAAAGGTCAAGCATTTTAAAAAGTCGATATAACAAGAGTTAATACAAGGAATAAGGAACATCTTACCTTCCTACTTCCAAGAGATGATAAAAGTAAAATCAGAAATTTGAATGAGGTGTGTATAAAGAAAAGTTTAACTTGACAAAATTGCCAACTCACAACTTCCAAAATATTTTTTTGACATTAATTACCCTTAAGATGGATTCATTATCTTTATTTTTGGCATTTAAACTTACCTTTCTATTTCAAATCAGTCATGTATGAAACATTTATAGGAGTCAGAGTTAGAAGCATGAGTAGGAAAGTTATTTCAGTGCCTAAACCTATAGTTAAATTTCAGCTACAGAGGGAACAACTCTGAAACCCTGTGCATGTTTGAGTTTGTGTCCCAGATGTGCCTTGGCTCCATGTTAGAATTAAATCTGATAATTCACTATTCCTCTTTCAGTTCCTATATTTTTATAGAAACAAGTCTCAAGTGCATGAATTGGAAGGTAGCTGTTGGAGGGACCAGGGCTCTCACCTGGGCACTTGGTGGATCAGCATATCAAGTCACGTCCTCACATTATTGACATCAGCTGCACATCACAAATGTCATTTTGACATACCTCAATTTAAACTTCTAGAGACACCTACCTCTCTCCATTGATTGTAAATTCATAGAATTATAGAGCCATTTATGCTGGAAAAGACTCTTAGATCATCTAGTTGAACCATTAACCCTGCACTGACACACCCACCATAAAACATGTCCTGAAGTGCCACTGCTACTTGTTTTTTAAATGCCTCCAGGAATGAGGATGCAACCACTTCCCTGGACAGCCTATACCAATGCATGACAACTTTTTCAGTGAAGAAATTCTTCCTAATATCCAATCTAAACCTCCCTTGGCACAAATGAAGGCCACTTCCTCTTGTTGATCGCTTCTTACTTGGGAAAAGAAACTAACCCCCACCTCACTACAATCTCCTTTCAGATAGTTGTAAATCCTGAAGGTTTCTCCAGGATAAACAACCTTAGGTCCCTCTGCTGCTCCTCATATGACTGTTCTCTAGAGCCTTCATCAGCTGTGAATCCAGTCTGACTAGTTCAGACTCAGAGGTCTAGAAAGGAGTTGAAATTCCCTAGATATCTTTCCTGACTGATGTGTGTCTTTTATCATCTGGAAGGCTCACACAGCTGTTGGAAGTCATCTGGAAATGTAAAAACAGATATCTAAGGTGACATTACCATCAAAACATTAGGAATTTAGAAATCAGTTGCTCCATATTAATGACTACTTTGGTTTGAGATAGTGGGCTCCCATTTCATAGTTACACCACCTGCTGAATAAGAGTGTGGTACAGATATATGTTATGGCAGATTATACACTATGCAGATAATATATTTAAGTATATACATAGATATAGATTAACATTTTTTATAGATGTACATATAGTAAAAGATTTTAGCTAATATATGTTTTTAGCTAATATATGATTTTAGCTAATATATCTGTGAAGCAATTGGAATTACAGAATTATAGTGATAGTAGATATTTCATTGTCATAATGATGCTGTGTTACATATTTGGTACCAATAAGAGGTATTTTGGTTACCTCGGTAACATGGGCTTCAAGACTTTCTACGACATACAGAAGAGAAAACTGTACCAGCACCTGTGGCAGAGCAGGTCATAAATACAGTCCTTCTGAAACCTGTAATATTTCCTTGTGCATATAATTTATGGGATCAAGTTTTCAGGAAAACATAAAACTTAAAATTTCATTTTGTAGACAAGGTTTAGTGTCCAGTCAAGGGTCTCTTATGTGTTTGGTTTGTTATGTTCTGGATCCATCAAGCCCTTTTTTTGAAGACAAGTGGTGATAAGGAAAGCTTTAATTTTGTTTATATGTCATTCAGACTTGAAGAAAATAATTCCTCTGTATTCCTCACCAATTTCCTGTACTATTTCCAGCTCTCATTTTTTCTATTACCTTTCCTCTTGCATTTCTAGCATTCTTCTCAGTACCGTACCTATGTCTAAATATTCTCTGTAACAGTTCATAGTTCCTTGTCTTCTGTAACTACTGTCCTAAATGAAAAACTTTCTATACAAATGTCTGTTTTCTTAAAAATTGTGTAAGTTACTAAACCTACCATAACCCTTTCTGCATGACTATCTTGTGAGTCACATATCTTGTACATAATATATTTAAATTAAAAAGAAATTGCTGGTTCTGTGAGAATATTTTGTATTTAATACCTTGCCTCTAGAAAATCTGAAATAAGGAAAATATTGTTAATTTAGGGAAACTACTTGATAATGTAAGCAACATAAAAAACTACACCCAGAATATGGGTTTGTCACATACTGGAGGTGTTACAAATGTTATTTTCATCTACTGAATGGCTATCATAATAGAAAAAACTTATGGCTAATTCACATAAATAGGCTATATATGTAATCATCTATATATAAACAGCTGGATTTTTAGGTTTCTCTAGTTGGGGAGTTTTGAGAGAGAGCTGTATTTTAGGGTTTTTGGAGGGGCTTGTTTGGTTTCTGTGGAGAAATAATGCTGTTTTAAAATATATCTTTAAAATAATTATTTCTAACAGATAGCAAAACAAAAAATCCTCTCACATTACATGGCTCCACTGACTGATAGACAAAAGTACCCTGAAAGATCTTATCTAAAATACTTCTCTGACAATAGGAGTGAAAGGTGCTTTTGTGGAGTTATAAGATGTGCGGTGTGAGAAGATAGACATACCAAATAGAAGTAGATTTTAAATGTATTTAAGGAATTCCATAGGTATGCCTTCCAATTTAATTTTCTGGCCATTACATAAAAATTGTTTTCCACTTTGGAATATTCTGCAGATATCCATTGTTACTCTTTCGGGTAGTGCTGTTAAAAAAAGCTTTTTTCTCTGATAGAAACTGTACCAAGTGAGAACTTTGTTTATATAAATTATACACATGCATAAACTAAGCACACAGATTTATGTTTTGTGTGACCCTTTTAACTCTCTGTACTTGCTGTTAAGTTGTATATTTTTTCATAGGAGCACTGTAACTCATAAGAAAATGACTAACGCTGAAAACTCAGTTAAGTCTCAAAAATAAGCATTAGTTTTGAGGCCTGGCACTCCTTTTGGGAAATCAAAGTTTTTATTGCCAGATAAATTAGTGCTTCAAAAGTATGAATACAGATGCTGTTTGCAAATTTGTCACAATCTGTCTTCCAGCAGAAAGAATTTATACTGTATATAGTAATGGAAAACAGAAAACTGCATATTTCACTAAATTGCAGCTGTGTACGGAAGATTTATATGGTTGTTTTGTGTCAGAGAAACATATAGGTCTGTCAGTATTCACTTCAGTATTCCACACAGGACTCTGGAATTCTTATTTTGAAGTTACTTTATACTTTTTAATAGAATAAATAAAATACAGCACTTTTTGCTGAGAAAGTCATACATAATAACTATGTTTATCAACGTTTTATTGCAGAAGATGACTGTAGTAATTGTGTTGTTCTCACTAGAGGTTGACAGACCATATCTAAGAATTTCAGTCTGCAACCCATTTTCATAATTCCTAAGTGTCCACTCAGTGCAGTATTAAATGTTTTAGAGGAGTTGTATATCATCCTAGGTGGGCAATCCTGGAAGAAATGCCTAGACTAAGTGACAAAGTTACAGTTTCATTTTTATTGTAATCAAGTTCATTCATTTAGAGATTGAATATTCTCAGATAACAGAAAGCTGAATCCAGATGGCAAGTTTCTTTTTGCTTGCATGCCTTTACATAATGGAGTCCTACTTTTCCTTTCTTTTTATTCTTTTTTTTTTTTCCTACTGTCAATTCCCTTACAGCAACCAGCCTTCATAACAAGAGCTAACACTTTTTTTGCAGTTGTGAAGTATTGGATCCAATTACTCCCAGCAACAAAAAAACAGAGTTCATTTTAATAGGATTTGTAGTAAAACACGGCATATAAAAATCAGATGCATAGGCAAAGAATTTTTCATCTTTAATCATTAAGCTACCAGTACAAATTGAGCCCTGAAGTTATTTCATTCCCAAAGGAGAGCAGAGATTTAAAGAATTCAGAGGATTAAATATTTGTGTTTGAGTGAACATGCTAAGTGTTTTTGTGGCTGCTATCATTAAAACTGTATTTCAACACTTTATTTCAAATGCATACAATACACATTCTTTCTAAATGATAGCTTTAAACTCTTACTAGATATGGGGCATTTAGGTCACCTGTGTTATATCACCATCCTTCCCACAGATGCCCACGTTTGCCTGGTTACTAACATATTGTTACTCTTTGTCAATACAGACAATTTAAACTTAGTATTTTCTCCTCAATAGCAAAGAGCTACACACTACAGTCTGTTATTTCTAAGAAAACAAAAGTTATATATTTCCAGAAAAAAAGTTTGTTCTTCCTTTGAACCCCTGAAAATCAAAGTATGTTCCAAATTATTCTCAGTATTGATTAAATGCCACTGCCTTTCTTTCCTATGAGAGTGCAAACATGGAACAGGTGAAATTTTTATTACACTGCTATTAAAAAAGATGAAGAAATTAGCAGCAAGAGAACAAAATGCATAACCACTGTGAGAGAAATCGGTGAGAACTTCTCAAATGCAAGGCATCCACTTACAATTGGTTAGTTCACTGTTCTACACATAGGGTTTAACATGTCTTACAGAATAAATGTTTAATGACAATAAATGCCCAATATTTTTTTCTTCATTTCTACATATTCAGTATATTTCTGTATGTAGCAAAGATATACCAGGGTCTAAAATAGGTTGCTGGTTCCCCAGATAACTATAGCACCTAGTGGTCTGTTAATCTGTTTTAATTTATATTAAATCATATTTTTTTATGTTCAAAAATCTTTTTCCTTATGAGCCTTTAAGATACTATTGTGATCATGTTACACTCTAGTTAAATAGGAAGTGTGACAAAAACTCATAATTTTCATTATCTAGTTTCATCCTTTTTATGAAGACTGTTGATTTAGGGAAGGAAGTTAGGAAATGCTTCCCATTAAAATATATATGCAAATAATCCTCTTATATGCAATATTTTTATATGGTCTTCTCAAAAGCCTGGAGTATAGAGTGGACTATATGTAATGTCTGTATCTAAATAAATGACTGTAACATTTTTGAGGGAAATTCATCCCATTATAAAACAGCCATTTACAAGTAGGGAAATGAATAATGCCTTGACATTGCCAGTTCTGCCCAAAGATTATAAAGGCAGGCTGGATCTGTCAGGATATACATCCCAGTGATACTGCTGAACTAAATGTTGTATATTGCCTGTATATTCAGAACAGCCTTGCCCTGACCTCTGAGGTTCCCTATTGAGAGTTCTACTTCAGCTGTTCAGTTTTCCAGTGTCCCCAGTAGGAGAACCCCCCAATAATATTTAGTGGTTTTTACATGAAAAACTAAGACCTGACTAAAATAATCTGGTATTCTTTAAATTCCAGTTCATATATAATCTTTAAAAACTGCTTTGGAAAATGTTCCCCTAAATGTTCACACACTGTCATCTCAGCCATTGTCTAGGTATCATGGACAAGAATCTCTAATTAGCAGATCTCTTGAAAAACTTCAGTAATGCACACCTGCAGTGGTATCATCTTTGCATGAACAGAATGGAACTGATAGGGTTATCCCAATTCATGAGTTTTGTATAAAGATATCCAGATGGACTGGAATATGTACATGTGTAGGAGGGCAAGTGCAGGGTGTGCCTGAGAGATAGAGAGAAGCTGCAGATGGTGTTTGACTGTTGAACTGAGAATATGTATCTGTAATTTATCTGGAAGATGAGGTAAACAGCACATTAATTAAATTTGCAGATGATACCAAATTGGAATGTGTTGCAAACACCATAGAGAAAAGATACAAAGCAAAGTGACCTAGAAAAGTTTAGAAACATATGCAAAGCTTTAAAAAGTGATATATAATCTTGGGAATGAAAGTCAGTATATTGAAAAACAGACCTTAAATAAACTAGAGATAACTGAAAAACAATATTAAGACAATTTAAAACATGATAATAGTATCATTGCATCACCAGTTTTAAATTTTCTCATCTGGTCTCATCTCATCTTGTCTCATTTCTAGCTCCTCTCTTCTCCTCTTGCCTTCTTTTTCACTTTTTAATATTTTTATTTTTCATTGGTTTTTATTTGTATGTTTGGTTGGTTTTGTTTTGATTGGGGCTTTTTTTTTTTGTTGGTTGGTTTGGGGTATTTTTGGGGTATTTTTGGGTCTGGTTTTGTGGCTTTTTGTTTTTGTTTTGCTTTTGGTTAAGTGTCTGCTATATTTTTGTTGATGCATTGAAAGTGTGGTTTGTTTCAAATACAGAAATTTTGCATCACAACCGAAAGACCCTGTCCCACATTTTTATTTAACGGACCCAAAAACCTACGGCTACAGCTATAAAAATCTATGACATTGTATGAAAATTGTCATTATCTTAGTGACTATAAGCAAAAAAACTTCTTTATGGTCTAAAAGTAAGATCAGAACCTCATCCTATTAAGGCCTTGCTCCCTACTAGTATCACCTCTACAGTGCAGGAAAGGGGTTCCTTTCTTTGCATTTGCTGTAGCCAGTGTAAATCTAATGAAAATCAGACAAGCTGTCCTCAGTTTGTATTTAGCTTTGAAATTTGCTACTTCTGTCAAAGAATAAAGAAGGGTTGCAAAATATTTCTTACTTCTTCCATCTGTACTGCTTAAGTAAAACATATCAACTCTCTCCTGAAACAGCATATTACCTTTGCCACTCTGATTACAATAACATTATGACTGACAGTGAATTAAATTATGAGATTAATTTAATTCCAGAATATCTAAAATTTGAAGACAAATGCATCATTGCCTGTAATTATTGCGACTGTCATCCAGGAAGTGTGAACTCAATTGTACTTCCTGCTCTGACAGAGAATTTGATTTCTATTTTATGGTCAAGCATGAAAATCAGTTTTACAGGAAGTGTTAAAGAACAAGCAAGGATAAAATTAGAATAAAGATACACAGTGAAGGAGGAGATGAGTTTACAGGCAATGGCTCTTTCCCTTTTTTTCCAAACACTTACCCAGAGCTGTCTTTACCACTCCAAGAATTGCTTTTATCTCTTAAGCTTTCTCCTCCCTGAAATTTAATAAAGTAACAGCTCCGGAAAGTGATATCAACATCCCTGGATAACTTGACTGCCAGGATACCTTTAAGTTTACCTTTTACCTTTATACCTTTAAGTTATGGCTATGTTGTATATTTATCTATGTGACACTATTTGATATACATTACACTTTTGTTCCTGGTTTAACAGCAGCATCAGCTTAATAGCTGGATTACAAAGTACTCCCAATTCATCCATTTTATTCCTCATAGTTTACAAAGGATGTAGAGAGTTTGGTCTTTTCAGGATAGGAATAAGCAGAGGCCAGAAATCTTGCTAGGAAACAGGTAAGCTGTTTTGCAAGAGGACCTGAAGCATCAGATGTTGTATGCAGAAGTTATATTTGGTGCTCAAATAATAAATTGCCATGTCTAGTTAGAGACAGGAATACGTGTTTATGAATCAATTTTCCACAGAATTACCTTACTTAAGCTTTCTTAATCAAAGTGAGAAACTGAGATATGTCCACTGGTGAGTATTCTGTCATCATATTCTTTTTACAATCCTCAGGAAACCCATAGCTTCCTGTAATAGTGAGAAAGCACCTGCCTCTTTTTCTTTTTTTTCCTCCTTCTCAAAGAAAATATATTTGCTTTTACTTTGTCTGGGGAAGCTTACACATTAAGCTCCCAAACCCAGTAGGGTACATGGACAGAGAAGCTTTGCAGTGTTTCAAGGTCCTCTTCTACACCTGGCTACAAGAATTCTCTTAAAATCCCAACCAAATGCCCGTACAAATGACACCTTAATGAAAGCTTATAACAGAAAACATCAGTAACAAATCCCAAGATTTTTAAGAGAGTTTGGAAAATGCTTAAAAGAGAAAAAAACCCGTGTATTTTTGGTAAATGTTAAGAGCAATACACTTAGGAAATATTTCTGAAGTACATTGACTGCAGCTTCTTGAGTAGTGGAAAAGTATGTATCCATAGTTCAAAATATTTGGATTGTTTCTGGGCAGGAAGAAAGACAAAGATTTAGAATCCATTTTTATTGATTTAATTGTAGTACGCATATTGAGTTTTCCCTGTGCAGAGCGATTCCATTTGCAAGAACAAGCAAGTAAGCAGTCACATCAAGAGACCATGTTTTCTTGTTCCATTGCTGAAGACTAAAATAAAATGTTCTGATTATGACTTTGAAGCTGTTTATTATCCTTTACACAACTTAACAGAACCCTGAGACAATTATAAATTATAAATATATATACATATATTTGTCTTGACACCAAATAAAAGCATAAAAAATCAAACACAGGGCAACTAATAAAAATGTATAACCACATAAAATATTGTATAACCATTAGACCTTATACAAAACATAAGCATTTTACAGCAGAATATAATCCATTTGGTATTCTGGGTCACAAAGGGCAAGATAATACTGAAGGATCAAAAAAAAGGCAGAATATCTTGACCAACAAACCAAAACCCAACATAATCAGCAATGGGAGAAGAGAAGAACTTCTCTTTTTTGAGGGGAGGAGGAGCATTTGAATAAAACACTATACACCAGTGAAGACAACTGGAGAAGAAATAATACATGATAACTTCAGCTGCAACTTGACTTAAAGAGCTCTGAAGGTGAATCAAGTTCAGCTCAGTGTAACATCAAATGCCACAGACATTAGTGCTAAATAAATGTAACCATTATCAGCTTTAGAGTACTGTACTTTGAGATATAATTTAAGAAGTCTAAAAGAATAAAGGTGTCTTCATAATTGTGGTGGTTAATAAGGTACAAAAAGAAACAAAGAAAGAAAAGAAACAAAAGAAACAAAGGTGTTGCTGATCAATTAATTTAGTCAAGTTTAAAGTTTTAAACTGTTTTATGACATCATTATAAAGTGCTAATTTTCATGGGTGTGTGTGTATATATATATATATATATATGCATGCATTTATTTAATGGAAATACTTCACCCCCAATTGACTAACTGAATGTTTTTCTTTGAAAGACTGGGATTATTCACCTTGCATCCTTATACTACCATTGTGTTCTCTTCCCTTTACTCTCATTATATTTTCCCTGAAATGGCATTTAACATTAAGCAATAAAATTTTGGTAAGAGTATTCAGTATCCCTTTGGTTAGCCTTGAGCTTTCTGTTGCCATGCAGTATGACCTTCTATTTTTGTGTGCATATGAAAATTGTTTTGAACAGAGATATAATCTAGGAAAAAAAAAAAGAGCAAAGATAATATTACAGAGATATATGAAGGAATCCAAATCTTTCTTTACTAAATTTTTATCTGGTTTAAAATAACTATGAGATAAGTGCTGAAAACCTAATAATTATCAGCAATTTATAAGCACAATCGTAGCTTCACTATCAGTTCAGTGAAATGATTTTAAATTATTTTCTTTTGAGCTGTTAAGGTCTCATGAGTTTTCCACAGTGTCTGATGGTAAAAGTTTGCAAGAGAAATATTTTTTCCTATAATAGACAAACAGACAATAGATTTTTATCAGATGACAGATTACACAGTGGTGAAAATAATAACAACAAAAAAGATTCAATAAATCAGATAGGTCGCAAACTTTTTTTTCTTTCAGCATCACTGACTATAGTGGAGTGATCTGTTTTTAAAGATCTTTAAGCTTATGGGTGGCACAAAATGGTCCTAGATTGTTTGGTTTGGTTTCTTTTTTTGTCTTTTCTTGGTATTTGGTTTTGGACATTTTGAGGTTTTTTGGTAGGTTGTGGGGTTTTTTATTTTTTAAAAATCTGCATACTTAGACCCTCTGCTGGTGACCTGAATGGAGCTGTGCCAATTTACATTAACAGTGTTGACACATATTTGGCTGCGGATTAAACTAATGCATTTTTCATCTCATACATCTGCCCCAGCCTGTTATCAGAGGCTGCTGTCCCTATGGCAAGGGCAGATGAATGAAAACCTATTTCTTAATCAAGGCTAACCTGTTAAAGAAACTTGAATTCAGCATTAGCTTACCTTAATGCGACTGGCTGTAAGTTCAAGAAAATGCTGAGGATCAATTTAGCTCTTCCTGTTCCTGTGGTGGCATCTTCCACAAGTGAAATAGGCAGCTAGGGGCTGGAGACAGATTCAAATGTCAGATCTTAACATGCTGCAATTTTTTCTTTCTGACACAAAATCTGGTGGAGACAGATTCAAATGTCCAATCTCAACATGCCACAATTTTTTTCTTTCTGACACAAAGTCTGCTTTAGGAGAAACCTACTTGCAGCTGCTAGGGGTGGATGGCTTCTGTTCCTCACAGCTCTGCACTGTTCATGTGTCTAACCTTTCTTTGGGCTAGAAAGCAAACTGAGATATAAAAACCAAAAAACCCAAACCAAACAACAACAGCAAGAACCCCCATCCCCCCCCCGGAAAAAAAAACCAACAAAAACAATACAAACAAAAAAAGCAAACAAAAAACCCACCCAACTAACCAACCAACCAACTAACCAACCAACCAACCAACCAACCAATAAAAAGAACCCCCAAAAACCCAGCCAAAAAAGCCAAGCCAACAAAACATGCCAAAACTGAGAAAGTATTAACACCACGTTAAGTAAGAAGTTGAAAATGGAAAGGCACATCCCATTACTGTGACTTGAGCTATAAAAAGTTTAATATTTGAGGAACCCTTAAAATGTTGTCCATTTTCAAATTTTCACTGCTATTTGATGCCATGTTAGACATTTTTCTATACAAACTGCAAATGATATGCAAGCAGATAAGAGATCCTTAAGCAGGAGAAATATATGGTTTTTAATTTTTTTTAAAGTAAAAATATGTCTTTTCAAAAGTAAGGAAAAATGGAATGGGAAGTTATTCTGAGCCCTTAAAAACAGTCTGGGTTATTGTGTGTATTTCTCTTAATATCAACTTCATTAAAAGCTGACTGGTTTAGTCTTTACAGTATACAATAAAACATGCTGAATTATATAAGAATGTGAGAGGACTTTGAATAATTCCCTAGGTAGTGAAAATACATTTTCAATATTAAATTCTCAAATATAGCACAATGGAATTTTGCCAGTCTTTCCAAAACACTGTGTTGAGGGGAAAGAAAAAGCATGAGAAATATCCTCCTGACAGGTAGTGAGATGAAAAGCATTTGAAAAATGCCGCTTTGAATGAAAATGCCATTCCAACCCTAGCCATAAGACCACATTTCCAGCTCTACAGCCGCTTGCTTCCTCGTGAATATCCCCCTGCCTTTGAACACAAGTCCTTTATTATTCATTCAGCAGCCTTCCCAGGATGTTTGTTAAAACACAAGGAGGCATAAGGATTTTAAACAATAAATAAGTCACCTCAATACCACTTGGCTGTAGATTAAACACAGAGGTCGCTGAAAGTAAAAACAAGATTTGACCTTCCTTACTTCAGTACACATTGAGCAGGGCAATGCAGAGCAATGTGAGCAGGCAGACTGAGCAAGCATCAGTACAGCTTGCAAACAGCAGAAGGTGCCTGTGCCACAGTCATCCACAGCTCCAGTGGAACAGCCTGCCTATTTTCAAACTGAATTTTGCTATTATGCTTCATTCCCTATATTGTAAGAGACTGTGAACTGGAATATCTGAAGAATGGAAGTAAAGTAGGGTTTTTTTTTAATGTGGTATTTTGTTCTAGATGTCTTGGGGTAGTTTTTTAGTTGTTAGGGATTTTTTCCAACCACTTTTGCTCAATGCCTGGTCACAGAGAGTTAAGGACACAAATGTTACAAATAGTTTTGACAAGTCATAATTGTTATTGTTGTACCTATATAATATCAACTGTAAGTCTACCACCCAGAATATGCTTTAAATAAATTCATACACAACACATTCCTGCACGTATTTAAGTATTTGATTTGAATATATTCCTGGAATGCAGTACAGTTTGTTGGGTTTTTTTGTGTAATTTATCATTCTGTGTTTCAGAACACACAGTAAATGCTTCTCTTGATAATTGTACCCACACATGCAGAAAAACATTGACAACCTCTTTGAATGATTATTCAAGACAGAGAAATTTCCTTTTGATTTTGAGAGTCTGTAGTAAAATTGCCTGGCTGCCAGATTTCCTGGCTTGCCAGAGAGCACAAATGGTTCTCTCCATAGGCTGCAGTGAGGATACTTGGTCTGGTATGGTCTTCCATGAACTGCAGGGGAACCTGATCCAGTGCCTGGGCACCTTCTCCTCTCCTTCTTCTTTTACTTTGGTGCCTACAGGTCTGTTCTTGTCACATTTTCTTACTCCTCTCACTCACAGCTGCTGTGTATTTTTTATCCTTTCATAAATATGATATCATAGAGGAGCCAGCAGCATTGCTGAACAGCTCAGCTTTGTGCAGCAGTGGGATCATCTCAGAGCCAGCTCAAATGGGCTCTGAGGCTGGTACAGCTGCTGATCTTACAGGAGCCACACTTGCATCCCTCCTACTACCAAAACTGTCCTGTAAACAAAGCCGTTTGCTGCTCATTTCCATTACTTCTTTTACCTTGATTAATATAAAATTGTAGTCCTCTCCTCTAATTAAAAAAATAATCTTCTTTTTACATTTCTGTCATCGGTAACAATATTTATATGTTTACCTGCCTCATCCATTCCTAATTTCCTTTTCTGTCAATATCAAAACAACTCATTCTCATTCAACAAGAGTTGGCCAACACATTATAAAGCAATTGCCATTGGGGAGCCTCACTCAGAAAGAAGGAAAAGAAAAAAAAATGAAGTGGACAATTTTGGATTACAGGATTGTACAATTTTTTTTTTTAATTACAAGAGATTTAATGACATTGCACATTCTTATTTTTGATGATGCAATTTTGGTTACATGGGGACAGCTAGAGGCCATGAAACTTTAGAAATATTTTTCTGTATGGATTAGAGTTTGCCAATGCATCTTATCTGTTCTGTAGCAGCTGTCATGATTGGGAGCCACTGAATGCACTTCTTTTTAATTTCAAACAATAAATAAAAAATTGTTAATTAATGAAAAGGGGATAAGCACTTAAAATGTAACTCTATATCTTAAACCTGTGAGGTGCATCGACTCACTTTGCCAGTTGTTTGCAGTCATTCTCAAATAGGAGAACAAACTGGTAGCAAAACTATATCCCAGAAGGATAATAACTACAGAATTTACATCCACCAGTAAACACAATTCCACATATGTTTTACCTGTATTAGATATGAATGAAGAATTCTTAAATTTATACAGCATGAATTACATCAACAGCAGGAAGGGCATAGAAGAAGAAACCAGCTGAGCAAGTTCAAATTTTGAGTGTTAAATGTCAAAAGAAAAGCCATATGCAGCAGCTGTGTTTCAGTGAATGAAAAGGATTCTCTTCAGAGACATCTCATCTACTCTTTTAGTATATGTCTAATATTCATTGTGATGTAGTTGTGCATCATCTCATATAAGACGACTGAAGTAAAAATAATAGAGAAATCCAAAGCACCAACTTTACTTTCACGGAAATTAAATTGTAAAATTACTGTTTCCCTCCATCTTCAGTCATCAGTATGGCAGATAATTAGCAGGTAGGTTTTTTCTGTACTCCAAAGATGTACCAATCCCAAACTAAAATATACTTAACTATGTGGGATAAGTTGTCCCTGAGGACAGCCACTTTATCCTCCACAGGAATTGAATTTGGCTGCACAGTAAGGCATCTAGTGCCCTAAGAATGTAGGAAATTTATGTAAGAAGTTTAGAGATGAAAAAGGACCTATGGGAGATGCGTGTTCTTCTGAAGCAGAAGCTGGATGTCAGACAGGATAAAAGGTATGTGAAATGTTACTGAACATATGCTTGGTCAACTGGCACTCACTTTGATTTTTTTTCAGAGCAATTAACGGTGCTTCATTCAGCTACACACTCTGCAGAGGCATCTCATGCCATCTTCAAACCATGCAGTTATCAAAAGCAGGGCTGACAGGGCGAGTGTACAGCGTTGTCTGAAATATCCTGCATGATTCCACCTGGCCTGGGACTGCTGACTGTTGGTTCAAAACAGAGTGAATTTCCCTCCTTTTTATTTCCCCCCCACACTCCCTTTTTCTAATACAGATATATCTGAATTCCTAAAAAGTTTCAAATAACACTGGACAGCAGTGTTCATATGGCTGTTGGAACTGTTGGAACTCTTAGGCTTACAGTGGTCATGAGACCACTCTGGACATATGAATAAACTCTCTGTTAAATATAATGAGAGCTGAAAAACTTGGCTCATAGGCAAACACCTACATTGAAACAACTGAATTTTAGGATCAACTGTTTGAAGATGGATTTTCTCTTTGTTTGGTTATCTAAATATAGGCATGGTTGGTGTAGGTTATTAAAGCTGTATGTTATTAAAGACAACCAACCCTACGTAGCAGCCTTTCCATTTACAGATTAGATAGGATTCCATAGGATGTTGCAAACAACAAAAAATAGTCTCCGTTTCAGCAATTAAATTCAGATCTAAATGCTGAGTAATACAGATGTCTTCGCTTCCCTGTGGCCAGTATTTTACGTTAGCTTGTGAGAAGTTAATTATTTCTTCTAAAAATGTCATAGAATAGACACCCAAATCTTTATTAACATTCCATGCATTTCAACAGCTGGATTTGTTTTCAGTGTCCTATTTGTATTATTAATAATTTAGAAGATAATTATTTTGTTTACCTTTGTTGTTGTTGTCACTACAGTCTTTGTTGTGCATAAATGTTTTGGGATAATTCTGTCTTTTGAGCATCATAAACAGTAACAAATGCTTTTTGATTCACTTACAAATTATAAGAGAAGAGCCATGAAATTTTCCTAACCTTTTCTGCAGCTCAATAAATCACAAACAGACAAGAAAGTTAAGCACTGCTTCAGTGGAAAATCAGCAGACAGATGTAGCACATATTCCCCTCAAAATAATTCAGAACCTGTTCCAATTTATCAAATGCCTACTTTATCTGTCAAAACAATGTCCTTTCTCAAATAAAGGGCATTGTTTCTGCAGCAAGAAAAAGGTTCTGATGTATTGTTATCTGCAAATGGATGGTGGAATAATGGAATAACAGGCAGCATTTCAAGCTAAGAGATCAAAGGGCAGAATACATTACAATTCTTGTTAAAATAAATTAGACTGAAATTGTAATTTTAATAAAGACATTTATAACCTTAAACAATATTTTTTTTGAGTTCCCAGATCAGCAGAAACAATAAGAAAATCCCTTTAAATATGTAAACTGATGCATTTCTTCCCATTGTGAGAACTTCAAATTTCAGAGCTGTAATGTACATTAGCTGGTACCTTGTGCTGACATGACACTATCTTACATTTGCAGAAGAAATGTTTTCAATTGCTTTATTCATTTTTACTCTATTTTCATATTAACATCATACTACAAAACCATTTTTAGATTTCTAGATTAAGAATTTTGGTAAGGAAAATTTGGTATCTTGAAAGCTGCCTGGATAATCTTGATATTTAAATGTTCAATGGTGCACTATGATATTAAGTCACAATATAGAATCAAACTCCTCCTTATAAGCAGCCATCCTTTCCAAATTCCATGAATAAAATTAAACCAAGAATTAAATTCTTTTAAAGCCCTATCCTCTCTAACGTAAATTAGAAAACAACAACAAAAAAGCAAATTGTTAATAATTGTTAATTAACAGAAAAAATCCAGGAGTTTTAAGTATTTAGCAAATCTATTTACTCAAGCCTGATTCTATTATGAAGCCATTGTAATGCTCAGATACTTTCTTTAACCTCAACATGTCAGATATTTATGAAGAGTCCTGCAGTCAGCTTGATCCTGAGCTGAACTGTGACAACTTTGCACTGATGTATCTGTCTCCTCCATGATTGCATGTGGCTCTTTCATTCTTATATTCTTCCATTTTTCAATTCTTCCTTATGTAACTGTGACCTCAGTCAGTTATTAGGTTTTTCCCTTTATTACACATTTTTAATACCACAGAATCCTCTAAAAATACGTTTGAATCAACTCCTTTATAAAATTACTCATTTATAATCAGCTAATGACAGCTTCAAAAGTTAGCAATATTTCTTTTTTTTAGTAAATTTATACACCTTGATATTAATAATCTCTAAAATAGATTCTCAACCATTCTATGAAAAGAAACCCAAGGATAAGGATCATAGCAAAATAAAAATAAGAACTTTTTGCTATATTTCCTCAGAGGACAGATTTATTTCCAATCTAAATTCTTATTTTGGTGCCATTCCAAGACAAGGTAAAAACTAAGCTCATCATCTTTAAACTCAGACATCTGTTAAAACTCAGTTGTGCCAGCTCTTGCTCAACTGTGTAAGTAGTTGTCTATGTTTATAAATTGTCCAGCTGAAATCAATTAGTCCTTGTACAGGGCAATACAGCTGATGGGGAATTCTAGAATTTTTCTGATTAAGATTAGACTAATTTAGAAAGATTATTGATATCAAAACAGTCTTCGACCAATGTGAACCTGGGTAAAATTGTATCCCCAGTCATTGCACATCAGCAGTCCCTGACTTGAGGTAGTTCCACACACTTTTGCTACCACCACCGTGTGAGATTATTCTCTGCTCTTTTGCAGTCTGGATTGAGCAGTGTAATTCACAATATTGTACCAGGGAAACCGATTTTGCCCACACTATGCTAGGGAACACTCACGTGAACAAAGTTAGTTACTGGAAAGCTGCAGGATGACTGCCAGCTAGTGGGTAGTGAGAAGAAACCAGGTGATAAAAATTGCCACTTCTGCACGGCCCAAATGAGAAGGGATTGTGTATTTAGGTATCAAAGGTGTGCAGAATTGGGCTAGCACAAGCAGACTACAATTAATTGAGAAATGAGGCATTCTTTCACTGCTCATTGCTGCTGGAACCATTCAGAACAGCATTAGTTTGTCTCAACCAAGCAGTAGACCATTTTTCAGGGCAGTTTTGTTGTATTGATCAAAATAGACTTAAACCAACAGATAAATAAAGAATCTTGCAAGGAGAGTAAATAAACACTAATGTTATGGCAGCTAGACACACATATTCAAGAATCACTTCAAAATCTTCATCCTACCCATATTTTCAAGAAGTAGATATCAATAGATCTATCATTTTATAAGCACATAGCTGAAAACTCAAAGATAACTCTGTTTAAGGAGTTATGAATAGATACATTTTTTTGACTGATATTTACACTCACAAGTGATGAAAATTAAGAATGGAGAGACAAATAAAAATATTTTAATTTAATAAAGATATTCTGTAGCTATTGACAAAATAAAATGGTCATTAAATAAAGTTTAATGAGGAAGTGAATTAAATTCAGAGAATGGGAAGATAAAATAAAAAATGTATCTGGAGAAAACAAGCCTTTCTCTTCCAGATATTCTTAATCAAAATCAGAGACAAAACCTAAATTGAAATGGTTAATTAGTACCCAGGCCTAAATCTCTAGGCAATGAGAATGCCAGCTGAAATTACTGAGGTTTTCAGATGCACAGACGATTAGGAACAGGATGATCCCAGATCAGTGCAGTTTATACACAGGACCACAATCTCTATTGAAATCTGACTTTGGGTTGCTCTGGAAGCAAGCTGGAAGAATAGAAAATATCAAATTTGAATATCAGCCATAAGCTATCTGAAACCAAAATCAACAGAGATACATCAGTGTAAATGGCTGGCAAAGAGTAAATTGCCATAATTCTCTGCAGAGCTGTAGCAGGAACCTTTCCTCAGAGTCATTTATGATGCTGAGAAGGCAAATTAGGACCTTGTTAACACTACTTTCTGCTGCCTTGCCCATTACATACTCACCCCTCTCCATGAAGCAAATATAAAAGTGAGACTAAAAATGAATAGATAATTCTGATATGATAGCACATGTCCCAGGGGAAAATGGCATAACAAAGCATAAGAGACTGGGAACTAAACCTACCTTATTTAGGACATGCAAAATACCCCACATCAAGCTAAAAAAAAAAGATCAACAAACTCAGTAATGTTGTCTGTGGAACACTTTCAGATTCATGTTTCTGTATGACATTATACAAAAGAAAATCACAGAGAATTTTTGGTTTGGTGTAGTTTCCTTTCTTTTGACTGCATACTTCTTTTGCTCATGAGAGAATTTTCTTAATAATAGCTGGAAAATCCAGTGCATGGGAAACAAAGTGAAAAAATTGTTAATTAAGGCAATTAAGATTATAAAGGGTACATTCTGTGTGAAAAAGAATGATCACAGAAAAGAGAAAAAAAAGGTAATAAAAATTTGCCTGCATAAGGAAGTAAAAGTATTCAGGAAATGTTTTATTCACTGATAGCCCAAAAACAGGATCTTGCCTTTTTACAATACAAAGTAATGAAGAATAAAATAAATTATATACAAGTGATTTGACAAAGCTCTTCCTAACTGTAATAAACTTTCACAAGGTGGTCAAAAACCACATTGTTATCTACATTTTCCACCAATATAATTCTGCTCAATTATTGTTTTTTCTTTGAAAGCTAGATTCACTTTTTTGCAGATGTGAAAGAAAAATGAAGCCATGCTTTAAAAAAAAAAAATCAACAAAGTGGTTTGTGGTTCAATTTTCCATCCTCTTCTAACAGAAATTCACAGGAAATCAAGTGTGAAACCAGATAGACAAATAATATCCTTATTTTCCACTTGATATTCACATGTTGATCTTGTAATTAGGGAAAGAAAATCAAGACAGTTTAATCTGGTTTCTCTCAGGAAAATGAGTTGAAGAATACAAAGATCTGTATACAGTTATTAATTTAGAAGGTAACTGTGACTAATACTTAGATGAACACTCAGGCTTACAAAACCTTGATCTTGTCTGCTAAGTAGCTTTGTAAAAGCTAGTCCCAAATGGAGCTCTTCTTTCATATATCATTTAGTTTGAAAAGAAAAAACAACTTGTTTCATTTACAATTCAACAAATTATGTTGAGTTTGGTAGTGTATAGTATCAAATTAAATTGCTGCACGTCATATTTTTCTCCAAAGTTAAAATTAATTGTGACATTGAGTAGATAGTTAAACACACAGTAAAAATGACAATTTAAAAATGAAATATTTCATGCTTAATTAAAAAAGGTTATGAATAACTTCCCATTTGGACCGTTTTGCAGTTCTTTATCATTTGAGATACACATCAAAACATGAAAATAAAAACTATGGATCTTCCAGTCTAATACACAGCTTACAGTAAAGGAAACTTTGAATATCCCCTTAGAGATTTCGGCAATGATTTTCCACTCCATTACACCAATTTCATACTGGGGTAAGTCCATTGATGTCAATGGTGTTACATCAGCTTAAAAACAATATGACAGAATAGAAGATCAAGGTTATTCAAGCTCTTATTTATGGTTATGGAAAATTACACACGTCTGATGTACATAACAAGACTCTGTTGTTTTGTATTTCTTTGATAATGAAAATGTCCTCGTATACAAAAAGGCAGAAAACTGAAGTTGAAACATAACAGATATTTACCAGCTAAACATGCATAGGTGTAGACAGCAAATGCTGGTTGTAAAATAACCATGCAAGATGACAGCTGCTCAGCTATACTAAAATTAAATGTGAGAAAAGTTTGAATAGACTGAATTTTCAGAATTTATGAAGTCCTAGGGAACAATAAATCAGGAAGTAAATAAGTTTAGAGTTATAATTACTTCTGCAGTACTAGTATTTTATATTTATTTATTTACTTTAGTATTTTATTTGTATTTATTTTCTACTTCTAGAAAGGTAAGCAGATTGCTTATTGAGAATTTGTGAAATAGGTTGCTTTTGAAGCAATATCCACATAAGAAAAAATGCTGCCATAGTCACAAAGTTAACTACAAAGACAATCTCCTTTCTGGATCATAAAATTGATCTAACTGGCTGAAATTTCATCACATCTAAGAGACTTTACCTGAGAGCAGTCTGAATCTTTGGTTACTTCTAATACACAGTGCTGCCCAAACATGCCACCAAGCCTTTTGCATAACCTGTCTGGCCGGTGGCAGAGCATATCTGATCTTTCTGTGAAAAACTCTGGAGTATCTGTGTTGGGGAATCAATTTCTCTTTTCTTCTAGGTGCTATTGCCTTCCACAAGAGCAGAGGAGACAGAGGCATAGCAGTCTTCCTCTCCTGGTACATGCTACAAGTAATGCTGAAAACCCTTAGGGATCTGTAGGTTTACTCACAAGGCTTTATAAGAAACACACACAGTCAGTCAACATGGATGAGTAGTTCTATTCCCAAGCAGAGCTGGGTATCATGCATTCATGGAATACTAGGTTGAATAATTTAGCTTTTTTATTCATGGAACTTCCAGATTTTTTTTTTCTACTGAAGTAATACCTAGAAATACTTTCACTTACCTTGTATTTGTGCAGTAATTTTTTGTCTAAGAGCACTTTGCACTTTTACTTATTGAATCGCATGCTTTTCCTTTAGCATAATTTCTCTAATTTATGTAATTTTAAAAAAATTTTAATTCCAAAACCTCCTTACATCCCCTTCCTCTGCATCTTGGTATCATATATAGGGTAAGACCCATTAAGAGCATGTTCTCTTAAATAGTCAAAATCAGTAATGGAAAATTGAGATAGACTTAAGTCATTCTCTTCTCATTTTTTCTCTCTCCTTCATTTCTCTAATATTATTGTGACCCTGTCTCTTTAACACTTTGTCAATTGTTTTCCAACTAGGCTATTTTTGACATAGGAAAACGTGACATGGGATTATGTCAACAGCTCAAAATTTGCAACATTCTCTGCCTTTTAATTCTCACAGAAGCTGCTCTCTTGGAAAAGGAGAAATGATGTGTTGTTTGAAGGTAAACATGTGAATAGTTTCTTGTTGCCCTAATATTGCAATTTTTTATGTGGCTGATGGTGTGTAAACAGATACAGACTTGGAATTCTATTACAAGGAATTGTGAATAAGGCTACCCTACAAATGCAGCAGTATCCACTAGCTGTTGCATTTTATTCTGAAATACTCTGGAGAAGAATGGACAGTCTGCATCTGGGTATGAAATCATTTTACTTTATAAAGCATCATATTTCAGTATCTAAATGTAGTGGTTTACAGAGTAGGTATCTACTCATTAGAAGGAAATCCAGTCTATTTGCCTAAACATACATATATAATACCATCCAAAACAGAAGAGCTAGGTTGTCACACTCAGCTTTTAGCTTCAGAAAGGTATTTATTTCCAGTACATTACTTGTCATATCTTTTCTAAGTAAAATCAAGCTTGGATGTGTAGATCACATGTAGACTGATACATTGAAAATACTAAATTTAAGTTTTTTAGATCTATGCTTGAACTAAAAATAAATAGCAGATTAATTTAACTGAACTATCAAAAAAAACCCAAAAAAACAAAAAAACAAAACAAACCAAACTAAACCAAAACAAGCAAAACCCAACCCTCAAACATTAAATACTGTTGAAAGAAACAAAAACCAAAGAGTAATAGAAAAATCTAAACTCAAAAAGAGCAAACTCAATAAGAGCATATTTTAAAAAATGGAAAAATATTGATGTAAACAAGAATGACAGAAGCCTATAAGAAATATACTGCAGTGAACTTGGATGTGAAGATGCATATTGATTTAAAAAATACCTTTAGTTAGTACAAAAGAATGGATAGTTTCCTGTTTCTCCTGGGTAAAAGGCAGGGTAAATCAGACAGGAGCCCCAACAGGTCTTTTATCCAGTTACAGACTTATTTTATGCTGAACTGAGCCACCTTCTGAAAAGGTCTGTCTTTCTCCTTTTATTTAGAATTAAAGTAGCCAAATCTCTTACGCTAGCAGCCATTCAGATGGCTACAGTTCAGTAAGATTAAACCCATGCTGTCTATTCTCCTACTCCAGTTGTTTCATAGAATTTTAATCTCGTGCTTCAAAAGTTACATCAGTGGGATAAAAGTAGATTGCCAGAAAATAACTTAATTATTTCCTAGATTAGCTCATTGATCATTGTTTTTATCAACAGTTAGAAAGCTGTCTCCAAAATTATTTTTTTCTTATTTAACCCTTTGCAGTCTTTGACAGTCTGAGAGAGTTGGGACTGTTCAGCCTGGATAAGAGAAGGCTCCAGACAGACCTTATAGCAGCTAAGAACAGTCTGGAAAAGGACTTTTTCAAGGGCATGTAGTGACAAGACAAGGGGAATGGCTTAAAACTGAAAGATAATAGATTTATATTAGTTGTGAGGAAGAAATTCTTTACTGTGAGCCACTGGAACATTTTACCCAAAAAATTGTGGACACATCATTCCTAGAAGCATTCAAGGGACAGGTCTTTGAGTAACTCCTGCCAAGTGGAAGGTGTCCCTGCCCTTGGCAGCAGGGTTGGAACTAGATGATCTTCAAGGTTCTTTCCAACCGAAGTTATGCTATAAATCTCTGGAAGGTTTGGAGGGTTAGGTTTGTTTTGATATTTGTATTAAATAAACTATTTCTATGGCTACTCAGCTGCAGATATTAGAAAAATAATGTTTTGAACATCATTTTTGATGAAGATAAATTTGTAAACTGTGGTGGTTTGTTCTTGGCTGGCTGTCAGAGGCCCATCCATCTGCTCTCTCACTCCCCATCCTGAACAGGATGGTGAGAAAAAGAGGTGGATGAGTGGAAACAAAGAGAGGGAGAGATGAGAGAGAAGTAAAATGAGTTTAGGCTAGTGATAAGTCAGAGAATTCTCATAAAGTGAAAAATAGAAGCTCTTGGCCCATGGGATTTTAATCCAATATTTCCAACAACACAGGAGAGTATCCTACCTCCAAAATGTAGTGCAGGAATTAGGGCCAAGGATATGTGAAGCATGGTGAGCACTTACTGCACTTCTGTTGAAGCTCTATTGCTGTCTCGGGAAAAATGATTCTCACAGAAGTTAGGACATGATTCTTATTTTAGTAGTTAGGACACCTGCCTTGGAACTGTATACAAGAATTTAATTCTTTTCTTTTGGATGCTTTATACATTTTAGAAGCAAATAATTTTGACTGCAAAACAGAAATATCCCTTCTAATTCAAAAGCATTCAAAGGAGACCAAAATGTTTGGAAAAGTGTTTTTTACAAGGTGTATAAGCAATCTTCTGCCAGATTCAAAAGCATGGATAAGTAATGTACCTTTTGTGAAGCTTGAACTAATTTAAAAGACTATCTAGATCCTTTGCATTTACTATATGGGAGATATTCAGTGTTAAATAGCGTGGACTATTTTTTATATTTACTGTGAAAACATGAGATCCATGCAAATTGAAAGACTTTTCTGTGGGGTCATGTTCCCTAATTATTGATTTTTTTTTTTTAATTATTTTTCTGTGTCTTCTGAGGCCAGTTATTGGAAGCCCTTCAAATAAGCACAATCACATTAGAAATGCTTCGGCTATATCAAAAGCCTGCAAAAGTTAATGGGAATATTCTTACTGATTTCAGCATCTTTGTATACAGTTAAAAGACATGCAAGCTGAAGTCCATCATTCATTGATATGGTCAATATGGGATATTTCTTTGAATGTGTAGACATATTCAGATATTTTAATGCCAGTGCTCCTGATAAATAAACCTCATCTCATGTATGTGTTACTAGGCAATTTCATCAAGTCAAATAATATGTGCAGTCAGCACAAAACATTCTTCATTTTCCTTATATAGTATATTTAAGGCTAGACAATTGCTTTATGTCTTTTCAATTTTATATTTCTCCTGTTGAACCACTGCTTGTCCTAACCCATATTGAGTCCAAAACTGCAGAATTGTCTCTGAGTCATTATAAACCAGCAACTATAAACTTGTCTCTTAAAACCTCAGCTTCATTATTTTATTAACACAAGAATAAGACCTGCATATCATCCCCTTCTTATCTCCTTGAGCAGCTGATTACACATGTGTAGATTTGTGAAATTTTTAGAGGATGTATTTCAAAATAGAGTTAAAAAGGGGTTAAAACCCTTAGTGAACATCTTTCTCATATCCTTTGTGAAAACTAGTGCCATGCACTTGCATGCTCCGAACAGTATTTTCATATGGGACAAACTGAGTACTTTCAACTCGTGTGAATTTGTGCATCAAAATTTTTCTAAGTGTTTTCTTCTTGGTGTATACATTTTTTTTTCCTGGAAGTTGAGCTAAATCAAATTTTAATCAAATCAACAAATTTTGTTTACATAGTTACATATTGTAAGTTTTTATTTTATTTATTTGGTTATTATTAATTTTATTCATTCCATTAATGGGAATTCAGAAGAGGAAAAATATTCTTTCAGCTCAAATAAACAGGAACACTTTTAAATATAATTTTTGCAACACAACATCTGGCAAAATTCCTTTGAATTAATTTTTATCTATTTCATCCTCAAGTTTTTAACACTCTAAATTTTATTATATTTCTTCTTAAAAGGTATTTAAAATTTAAAATAAATATATATAATAAATTTTGTGTTGCAAAAAAAAAAAAAAGAAGAAAGAAAAATGTGCCTTACCAATGCCTTATTTCAATAATTATAAACTTTGTTTGAGGGTTGTTTTTTAGTTTTCAGAGGCTTACCTGTTTTTCACAGAATGTTATAATATTCATATGACTACAAGGAAAAAGGTAACAAGTATATCTTTGAGAATTTTCACAAATACAGCACAGTTATAAAACTAATAAATATTACCCAATACTTCCAGCACTATCTGGATCTCTCATGCTGTCTCTAATGCCAGCTTCAAATTAATTTTGAACTATCAAGGCATATATTCATTGGCAATCTTTGTCTTAATCTGATCTACTGACACTGTGCTCAACTTTATTTCAGATTCCTACAATTTTTTCTCAATTAACCTTTCAAAATTTCTGCATCGTTTGGCCTTGAACATGCTATACTCTTTCAATGTCTCCATGTTTCCTTTACTTTCTAATTAAAATCATATTTCTTGTTATATTTTTCCTCATAAAGGACTTCTCCCCTCTTTCATTGTAGGAACACAGTTTTCATTATTTTCCTTTGTCTCATATAACAAAACAATATTTAAATGCTCAACAGTTTAAGGATGAAAGACTTTTTAAAACTAAATATGTTTCTTGCCTCCTTTTTAACTGGCACTTGTTTTGGTTTTGTATAAAGGGTGAAGTGTTTTCTAAATGACTTACATTATTCTCTTTGTGAGGTAACAGTGTCACCCATCTCAAGGTAATTTTCCTAGTTCACAAGTACTCCAGTTAAAGTGCCACAACAATTACTCAAAACTAAGAACCAGGTCTGGCTGTGGGTCCTCCTAAGAACAATTCATCTTCTCAAAAAATATGTTTCAGAGAGATAAATATTTTCAAGAGGCCACCTTCCTTCTTTTTTTGTTGTTTTGTTTTGTTTTGTTTTCTGCACAGAAAGGACTTGATACAATTGCTCACTCTTCAGCGTGAGCTGACATTTGAAATCACTGGAAAGGACCCTGTGTAGTCCTATGCTGTTCCCACAGTCTTCTGTCACCCGATGGAAAACTCTCAAACATTATTTCCATGACACTTGACACATACTTTAGGCTGTTCTATAAAATCATAGTCCAAACCCCAGCTCCAAATTGACATACACCTTTGGTCAGGGTATTTGTCAATACTGACTGAAATCTGGACTCAGTTTCTGGTATCACTCCTTGATTTTTTATTTTTACAGTTCATTCTTAATTGCTCCCTTACTGCCAATATATAGACAATATTCTTCCAATGTAGTTATAAACAACAAGAAGCTCTCACAAACTGGAAATAGCATCCTGACACCATAAAAATAAATAGGGATGAGATTTATATTTCTTGAAGTTCAGTGCAGAAATCAATTGCTTGAACAGAGATATCCGGTGAAGTGTGAGATAACTGAGGGTATCTAACCTGACTTGCAGTTCCTCACCAGAAGCACACAAGTTTCCCACAGATCCTGTGTGTTATATACCAGCTGCGTGCACAACACCTCAGATGTCGTGTGTCATTTCAGATAGTTCTCACTATGTATGCTTCGGAAACTTAATCACACCACTTCAGATGAGTAGGTAAAATCCACCTTCTGTGTATTTATTAAAATTCAGCCAAATCATACAAAATAAACATTAAAAACATTAAAAATAATTCTAGGAAGTTTGTGCAGGATCTCCCTTAAAAGCAGGTACCCATAGTTCAATTATTTTTTACATGCTGCTGATAGAAAGATTAGTTTGATCTGTACCAGAATTAAGTGATCGTGCTCTCACACTCTTCTTCCAAAGTCAGCTATTGGTTAGATCTGAACATTTTGGTCTAAATTAGTACTTTTCCTATGCACTTAATCAGAAAGGGACTTGAAACAAGGGAAAGAAATTATGATTACCTTTTTTTCAAAAATTTAATTAGAAATCCCACGGAGTCAGCATGTCCGTACCTTGAGGGAGGGACTCATTCATATCAGTTAGCAACAAGCCATCTGCTCTCTTTAGAAGAAATACTGATAGAGTTTCAAGTTTCCTGGGCCAGAGGAAGGGACTGTGGTCTTATTTATTTATTGAGAGAGATGCAAGTATCACTTTATCACCAGAATCATACTGTTTATGCAGCTTTTCTTAAAACTCCACTTTGGAGAAAGATTTATGAGCATTATGTATCCTAAGGTTATTCCAAGTCTGGGCATGGTCTGACAGGAGCATAAAAAGGGAAATTCATAGGAGGTAGGCCACCTCCCATACAAACACTGCCTCTGAGTTTGTCACATCCACACAGTTGTCACTGCCCCTTCCCCATTCTCTGCAGGTTTGTGAGCTCTGGCAGCAAGGAGACCAGGAACCTGACTGGTTTGTGTCAAGGCAGAACTGGTGATACTGGGCTACATCAGCTCACTGGTGCTAGCAGCCTTTGAGGCAAAGGAAGAAAACAATTCCTTGTGATTTGATTGCTTCTATTCTCTCAAGTAGAGAGAATTTTTTTTTTCCCTAATACATCTGTGTTTATCAGGGTTTATGTATATTATAGAATCACTGCACTCATAGGAAAAAGCAATACAAAAAAATCTTACCTTTTTTTTTTCTCAAAGCAAGGAAACAAATGAGCAAGAAAGATCTCTCCAGAATCTTATATTTTATGTAACCTGAGAAGAAGGAAGTTCTTACAGGAACTCTGGTGACTAATCAAAGTCAGAACATTTATTGACTTTACATCTGTTAAGATATGAATTCTTAATATAACCCAGTAAAGTATTTGGTTGATGCAAAACTAAGTGTCAGATTCAATTTTCACCAAAGTCCAGGCTCCATCCAATTTTATGGGCTTAATATTGACCTCTATTTTCATCAGAAGTAAAAGCTTCTTTTGTGTGTTTAGATATGTATCCTTATGTATGACAGTATAAAATAACTATTTCAGTTCATTTTTTTTAGTACTTCAGACTTAATTCTAGTTGAGAAAGTTGCTAAATTTCTGCTGCAAAACCTTTTTTCCTGATGACAGTGATTTTACAATAAATGCTTAATCTCCTACATTCTAATATGAGAACATATTTTTCTTTTCTAATAGAGTAAATATGGTAGAGGAATCAGCAATTATAAATTTTTAAAAAATGCAATTTTTGTGAACGCAGTGTTTGAAACAAAAGCACTTTTTAATATTTTCATGCAACTTGTTACAGAGAAGTGATCTATTGTCATACAATTATTTTGTTTTCAAACAGTGAATTTTACGAAAATAAAATTTTAGTTAATAAGGATAAATGTTGCTACGGTACACTAAGTCATATGAGTGTATTCCATGTGTTGAGCTATTAGAAAATAAAAGTGATGCAAATTCATTGTCTCATTCTATGTAATCACACAAAAAGTAAAGTAAATGCAAAATTGTTGGTGAGGGATGTTCATTTTGGAGTGTCATTAAGGTCTGTTCTTAGTTTAGTTAATGTGGAGTCTCTCTTCCTGGTCCTGGCATATAAAGAAATAAATACAATAATTACAAATAATAAATGCAAAATTTCCAGGTAATTAAAAATTTATAAGTACTAAAGCAGTAAAAAAAAAAAAAAGCCAAATGTATGGAGAAGATATGGATTTTTTGACAAAGAGGATCATATGAATCATGGATATTTGTGTTTTAACAAGTCATAAACACACAAGTCAAGAATACAGTCACATTCAACATTCAATTCTGAGATTTACAGAGTCTGAGGAGGATTTCAAAGTCACAGCAGAGCGCCACATTAGCTACACATATGAAGTGCCTGTAGAAAGCTGTAGTTAACAGAAATAGGATGCCAAGGCTCTCACATCTATACATGATATTCAAAACAATAAAAAACGACTTGAGAGATTTCTACTTTTAAAGTTTTTTTAAAAGGATGTGTAGAGATAGGCATACTTTATAAAGATGTGTAGAGTGGCACACTGGAGCAGTTTGGCCACACAGAAGAAGGTCCCAAAGCATTTGAACTGCATAGAGAGCCACTGCAAAGCCCTGGGAGTGTGCAGAAAGGATTACTAACCAACATGGACACATTAAAACAAATAAAACCCCCCAAACAAAACAACACAGCAACAACAAAAAACCCCAACAACAACAACAAAAAACAAAGCAAAAAAACCCCACACAAAAACCCTAAAAAACCCTAAAAAATATCAACAAAAACAACTAAATAACCCAAACAAACAAACAATAAAACAAACAAACAAAACAACAACCCAACAAAACAAAAAAACCCATCTGTATACATCTGAGGCCCCTCAAGGCAAACATGAGTTTACAGGAATGCACACGGTCTCTGTGGGTAGATTTAATCTCCCTAACTAGACAGGGAGCCCTTGAACAGACCAGACACACACAGTCCCATGGGCCTGTATGGATTACATCCATGAGTCCCAAGAGAAGAGGCTAATGTAAGGTTCCTCTCAATTATCTTGGAATAGTTATGATAAACGGGAGAGATTCCAGAAGACTGGAAGAGAGAAAACGTTGCTCTTGACTTTGGTGCTGAAAAGAAAGCTCAGGATTACAAGCAGCTCTGTCTCACCACTGTCCCTGGGAAAATGATTGGGACTATCTTTCTGGAAAGCATACAAATACAGGAAGGTAAAGCAGGGAGTAGTCATCATGGGTTTAGAAAAGGGAAATCATGTTCAATCAACCTGATAGGCATGTACATTGAAGTGAATAGATTGGTGGGCACAGAGAAAACAATGGGTCAATGGTTTATACATTCAGAGCAGATGTGATATTCAACCTTCTTCACATTGTGAGAGAACCATCACTAGTTACCTAAAGTGCTGTAACTCACTATGTAAATCTAACTTAGAATGTTGCGACTTTATATTTAGAGATAAATATTCAGAACTAAACAGTGTGTCTTTATTGCTGAGATGAAGACGATTTAATATGTCTCATATGAATGTTCCCATTTATACTCTGCTTTGAAAATTCAGGTCATTGTCAATACAACCATTGAGTGAATGACAAAAATGCTAGCATCTTACAGCAGTCCAGAGAAAAGAAAAGTTTCTCATTTTCAAGAAAAACAAGACACCAAGAAAAATAGTGAAGCTTTTCTTTGCTTTGGGAGCCTAGAAATCAGAGCATTTCTCTCTAGAGTAGAAAAAAATGTAGACAAGATGAGAAGAAAGAGTAACCACACTGTCAGAAAATGCAAGTCTCTAAACCTTCTCTCCAGTTACCATTATGAGATATTAGTGTAGAAGAATTATCATAAAAATTTTAGAATAGTTTGCGTTGGATTGACCTTGAAGATCATTTAGTTCCAACCTCTCTGCCATAGGCAGGGACACCTTACATTTCCAAGTTTCCCATCCAACCTGACATTTAACACCTCCAGGAATGAGATATCCACAACTTCTCTGGGCAACCTGTTTCAGTGTCTCACTACCTTCAACATAAAAAATTCTTTCTAATATCTAATCTCAACCCGCTGTCTTTCAGGTTAAAGCCATTCTTCCTTGTTCTGTCACTACATGCCCTCATTAAAAGTCCCTCTCAGGCTGTCTTGTGGGCCCCTGTTAGGCACTGGAAGGTGTTCTAAGGTGTCCCCAGAGCCTTCTTTTCTTCAGGCTGAGCACTATTTAAATATTTCTGCCCTGTATGTGCATTTCACTGCTAAATCTCACAATTGGTTTTTACTATTTCAATGTATTGCACTACAGAAGTCTGAAGAAGTATGAAAAAATATGACTTTTTAAATAATCCTTAAATGGCATAAATTTTCTGTATTCTGTCTTTGCTGCATGAAGTCACAAGAAACTGTGACTGAAGATCCTCTTTGCCGTATTACAAAGTTTTTCCTTTGACAAGGATGAGACCTTGCACCTGAGAGGTGTTAAGTCGCTTTGGAAGATCGCAAACACATTTGCTGTTGGATTAAGAAGCTTCGTATGCTGAATACCTTAGATTAGAATCTCACTCACAGTTAGTGCATTCAGCTTGCTGAGGAGCTTCATCACTTCCACAAATGAAAAGTAGATTCTTTACACGTTTTTTTTGTCATAATTTTCGTGGTCTGATCCACGCACTAACTGGAGTACAAGGACATTTTGTTGGACAAGCTACTGAAGCATTCTTTGTAGTGCGTGTTACTTTTCATTAGGTAGGAGAGGTTATTTCTGTTTCTTCTAAGAGAGTGATAAAATAAACATATTTGGGGTTGAATTACGTGGTCACAGACATCACAAAAGTAATTGCCATCAAGTAGCTGTGCCACTGAGTGTCTACAGTGCCAAATAATGCACTTTAAGAGTACACTTTTGTCTCTTTAAGTTGGGCTTCTTCCATAAGCCATCAGAAGAAGATCTTTACACAAGTTATCAAGGTCAGGGTTGTTTTGAATAATGTTCCAATGTTTCCCTGATAATTGCTTGGATTCTGCCTATCTATTCTTTAACCTAGCGACATGGCTAATAGAAAGTTATTTGTGTTTTGATGCAGAGTTGTTTCAGTAAGAGCTCCACTCATGCTTTTCTAACTCCAGGTTTATTCTAGGCATGAGGGAATTGTGCTTAAAGCAAGCACCTATAAAATAAATAAAACTTCTTTTTCAGCCCATCAGACCTTTTCAATAAAGGCCTTTATGTTAGAGAATCTCTTGAATATAAAATGTTATTTAATCAGTAAGTCCTAGCTTTTATTAAAGCTAGCAATTTTTGTATGATTCTTTTTCCTCGTGAATAGGTGCATTTTCTATGATAGGCAATATTTCATCTTGAAACTTGTTAGTAAAACTATGTATCAAAATAATGTCCCTTTTTCCCATTATGTTCAATATGGAGATGAAATATTTTATGAATTTTCTCTGCACCTGTCAAAATAAACAAAATATAATTTCCAGGATAATTTGTAATGAATTTTAAACTTTGTGTTTTTTCTTGGCAAGTTGCATTTTCATCTTTACAATGTGGAAATAAAGAAGATTCATGTATGTTTTTCTCTGGATATGTCACTTTGACTTGAATAAATGAGTAAGCCTACAGAAAGGTATATAATGTATACTAAGTAACACAGAAATTATTATGTGTACACATTTTGGAAATGAAATAACTTGCATATTAGTTATACTTCCCCACTTATTTAAATGCTATTTTCAAAGTATTTGGTTTTGTGCAAAAAACCTCATGTAAAGCCTATATTTTAATTTATGATGACAAAAATCAAAAAAGAATCATAAGTTTTCCTCCACCTCTGACAGAAACAGCATTTTTATTCTTTATATCAGTGTTAGAATTCTAGCTTCTTATTTGGAAGTAATCCCAGAGGTTTTTATGTGGAATGAAGATAGTGTTCTATATCTCTTGATATGAACATTTCCATTGAACTAGATAATCTGGAAAGTTTCTTCCAATCTAGATGGTTCTGTGATTCTGTGATTAAAAAAAAAAAACAACCCACAAAAAACCCCAGAAAATACAGAAAGAGAACACTTGTAATTGCAGTATCAGTTCTGGCTGAAAATCCCTGTGGAAAGCATGAAAAGGGCATTAAAAGTGCTTGTAAAGCATCTGAAAAAGTAAAGTTTTGGAAGAATTGTCCAAACCATAGTGATGCTAGCCAGAAATTGATGACAAATTAACAAAACCCTCTAAATATGAAACTTTGAGAGAGTTTACTGTTTGAAATACAGAGCCCAAATTAATCATTTGTGTAATTTGAATGAAGCAAGTTAGAATTATCTGAGGAATGAATATAGCCCAATTTGTTAAAGATATGGTACTGTAAATACTGCACTGTGTCAGATGTACATCTGTTCAACAACTGCCTCAGCTAAATAAATAACAGACTCTTTCCCCTTAGCTCAAAGCAACCTAAACACTCAACTCAGACTGTTCTGGTGTGCCAGGGTGCAGAAGTGGCCTTCAAACAAAGCATCTCTGTATTTTTCACTTGGAATCAAGCGGGCAGCTAAAAATGATATAAAGAAAGAAAAGAAACAAAAATAAAAGAGAAGAAATTACCAAAGATCAGAAAGGAATAAGGGAAGGAGGGCAGCATGAAGGGGTATTCAGAATACAGCATTCAGTCACTAGCAGTCTGATCTTCAAAGGATTTCAACCAAGTCATTAAAATAGGAGGTTAGTTTTTAATGAGAAGGTACACAAGATGCCTAGTATAATTAGACAGCGGGCTCTGAGGATTTACAGGACTTTTTTTAAAAGAGAAGAAAAAGCTGAGCCAACTACTGAGTTTAGCAAGTACTATCCCTAATATTTTACAACCCGCACATCTGTAAATTGTTTTAATGTTATTATTCTGCAACCCCAGCTGACAACCAAGCTCCACACATCCACTTGCTCACTCTGTCACCAGTGGGATGGGTGAGAGAGCTAAAAGAATAAAAGTGAGAAAACTCATGAGTTGATATAAAGACAGTTTGAGAGCTAAAGCAAGAGTTGTGTGCACACAAGCAAAGCAAGACAAGGAATTCATTCACCACTTCCCATGGTCAGGCAGGTGTTCAGCCAGGAGAGCAGGGCTCTGTCACATGTAATTGTGACTTTGGAAGACAAACACCACCATTTTCAGCAACCCCCTCTCTCTCTTCCTCCTTCTTCCCACTGCTTTATATGCTGAGTATTACATCATAAAGTCTGGAATATCCCTTAGGTCAGCTGGGGTCTGCTGTCCTGGCTGTGTCCCCTCCCAGCTTCTTGTGCACTCCCAGATTTCTGCTAGTGTGGGGTGAGGGGCAGAAAAAACCTTGACTCTGTTTAAGCCCTGCTCAGCAACAGCTAAAGGATCCCCGAATTACCCACACTGTTTTCAGTACAAATTCAAAACATTGCCTCATACAACTTATGGAAAAAGAACTGTGCCCCGGCCAAAACCAGCACAAATACATACGCTGTGAACCTTGTGATGCACTGTAAAACAAGTTCCTTCCTCACTAGCAGCTGAATTGGAAAATCCTACCATGTGTTGCCCTGGATCCTCTTACCTTCTCTCCCCACTATTCTCACATAGTGAAAGCTATTCTTTTTTTTACTAGACAATCCATCATGTGTACTTTACTTATGTACAAAAGAGTTTAGTAGGGTCAGTAAGTGAGAGCAAGGCTGTGCTTTCATGAAGGATTTCTTTTTCCCTTTGTTTATCACCATGCAGTTAAAAGGCTCAAGTTCTACACAAATGCATCATTTACTTGAAATACTGATAAGTTCTCCTAGTGATCAACACCTCTAAATTCTAGATAGTAACAAGCATTTAGGGTAGAGAAAAAAAAAAGTAAGGGTTGTTATACATAGAAAGAAACTTTAAATTATATCTTGCTCACACATTTATGAAGCCTACACAAGCAATGTTCAAAGTTATGTTTCTCTCTAGCCTAATCTAGTAAATCTAGTAAGATGTTTTGGTTTTTTGTTTTATTTTTGTCTCATGGACCCTTTTCCTTTACTTTGCTTTTGCTTTCCATGCCTGGTTGTGGTGGCCTCCTTCTTGAGCTCCCTGCCTCTCTTTTTTCCATATAAGAAGGCTTTTTGCATGTAAGCAAAAAGGCATTTAGCAACCTTTTTTATTTTTAGGAAATAAAAGAGCTGAATGCACGTTTTAATACATTTTTAATGGCTGTTGCTGACAGACAAGAGACTTTGTTGGTATTGTCTTACATTGCTATTATGTTAAAAGACTTTTATTTTTATCAATATCTATTGTGCCGTCTGGTTAAAATGACAAAGACTCCCACGCTGAGCAAATTGAACAAGCTTTTCACTTCATTGAAAAAAAGGACCAGTTCTGGCTGCAATGGCTTTTTTTTTGGAGAGGGGGAGTCATTGTTCCCATTCTATTGACTCTATAGTTCCTGTTAAATAATGTTCATGTATTATTAAGAGAATATTCATCTTTAGTGTACAAATAGCTTTCTTTAAAACACGGTTCCCGCTGGACTATTTCCTCATGAGACTTGGTCTTCTGCTGCCACCTATAGCCAATATCAGGTATTGTTGCATGGAGTGTCATATAATGCAAATCACAGGGGCATGTTACACAGTTTCACAGACATTCCTCCAGTTTTATGTGTCAGCATAATTCCGTTTATAAAATACCTTGGATAAAGTAATGCAGAAATACTGTAAGAGAAATCACAGAACTGGACAAAACCATTCTTATTGACTTATAGTCAAAAATGTTTTGCTGTAGGATGAATGTATTCTAATCACTTGTCTCTCCAAAAGGGAAAAGAGTTCCATCTTTTAATTACATACATCAGTTTTATGTTTGTTCATTGTTTGTTGTGCGTCTTGTATTCAAGACAGCACTTAGTGATAACGTTCTCTTGCATCTCACTCTAAGCTGGTGAAATACCCTTTTGTGTGTCCTTCATGCTCATCATTCTTTTGCTGTATCAAATTAGAAGGAGAATTCAGACTAGTGGTCCTCTCCTCTCCTCTCCTCTCCTCTCCTCTCCTCTCCTCTCCTCTCCTCTCCTCTCCTCTCCTCTCCTCTCCTCTCCTCTCCTCTCCTCTCCTCTCCTCTCCTCTCCTCTCCTCTCCTCTCCTCTCCTCTCCTCTCCTCTCCTCTCCTCTCCTCTCCTCTCCTCTCCTCTCCTCTCCTCTCCTCTCCTCTCCTCTCCTCTCCTCTCCTCTCCTCTCCTCTCCTCTCCTCTCCTCTCCTCTCCTCTCCTCTCCTCTCCTCTCCTCTCCTCTCCTCTCCTCTCCTCTCCTCTCCTCTCCTCTCCTCTCCTCTCCTCTCCAAATACAGATTAAATTCTACCGGACTCCAGGCCTCCTGGAGCTGTAAATCTCACAACACCCACTGCACAGATGTGTGTCAGAAGGAATACCAACTTTTGCTTCATTCTGCTGAACCTCTGTGGGCACTGTGAAAGACGCCTCTCCCAAGAAATTGTACAGCACAATCAAGTGTTAAAAAAGGTGTAAAAATGAGAAGACCTCAGTATATTGACCTTTACTTAAACATGATGATCTAGCATCCACAGAGGCTTGAGATCAAAATTACTCTTCTCCACCTGTTCCATCTCTGGGGTCTTGTCCCAGCAGCAGAAAGAAGTTCCTGATACACATTCAGCCTGTGGTCTATTACAGCAATAGAGCTGCAATGCAACCTGGAGCCAACTCTTTCCTATGCAGAAATAAAACGATAGCTTAGGCTGCAAAAACTGAAAGGCAACACGTAGTTGTGTGCGTGTGTGTGTGTGTGTGTGTGTGTGTGTGTGTGTGTGTGTGTTGGGAAGGATAAGCATCAAATTTTGAATACTCAAGAAGAAGCCTGCTACATGCTACACAAAAACATTGCTCCTTGAATCCTCCAGTTATTAGACGCATGAGACAGAACCACCAGCTGAGACAGGAAGCAGACACTGTGTCAAACTTAGGCTGGGAAAACTGGAGATGGAAGTTCAGGAAAAGTAAAGGAGAAAAAAAAAAGAGCAAGTGGCTTCAGGAAACAGGAGGCAGCCTGGGAAAAATAAGGTGAAAATCACTGCTGGAGGAAAGGTCTGAGAAGCAGCCAAAGCTCCAATTTGTCAGACAGATACGTGGAGGAGGTGACATGGGAATGGTCAGAGGCCTTGTCTGATGTCCCCCAAGGTGGCTTACTGTCAGCAGCAGCATGGTGTGAAGAGGAACAACTTCATACCTGATTTTCCCAGACCAGCCGGAACCCCAGAGTGGCACAGGGAAACTGCAGCTGAACCTAGAGAGTGTAATACAGGAGAAAGTGAGCAGGTGTCATAAGTGAGTGGAGTGGAAGCTCTAATCTTGATGGTTCACTACTTTTGATGGTCCTTAAAGAAAAATCAGTTTACATATCCACTATGGTTTTAACTCTCTCTGGTCTCCATCAGCATGACAGACCATCTCCTGTGCAGCAGTAAAAGTTACAAATACACAGAATCCCTGATCATGTCCCTACAAACTCAGTAGATCCCAGCTATGGTTTGTTCTGCTCTCAGTTTTCTTTGAAATAAAATTTATTCACAAACCAAGAAAAAAATCCCTTAAGTATAAGTGCAATGCTTAAATTGAGCACTGCAAATTAAATTGGTCTAGTCACTGTGATGCTGGATCTGTGAGCTTCTGAGGAATTTAGATCTGAAGAATCTTAGGCCTAGATGCCTGTGCTTGGTGGGTACAGAGAAACTAAAAACTATTGTGAATTTACAAATATTTAAATAAAATAGGAAAAGGTTTTTTTCCTTATGAAAAAATAATTGGTGGCGACTCTTTTCCTATTAGACCAACATTGTTTTATTCATCCAATAGACCTAAGTTTTAAAAAATAAACAAAAAAAATCACCCCTTACTCTCATCATAATTTTATTTCTTGCTCACCTCCTCACTTTTGTAAATTTCAAGGCCTGAAAGACCCATGAAATTTCTGATTGACCTTCTGCTTAGCACAATTTTTAACCCTGTTCAGTGCCTTCTCACAATAACACATTTGCATAACTATGTTTATCAGCTACAATGACCTTCCTCTTGCCTTCTACCAGTCATTGTAATTTAACACAAGAGGTACTTCATATACTACAGATTTTAATATGCCTTTTGCTGAAGAAGGTCTCATTTGTAAACACAGCCAGAATGTAAGTTTCATGGTTAAATTTACCCATAGATGTGCATCATGTCTATCACAACTTCAATGTATCCATGTGGTGATTTTTATTTCAAATAATGTTTTTACCTGCAGAGAAATCAGGGTTTTTTGTTTTGTTTTGTTTTTATTCTTAGCAGTAAAATATAAGAAAAAATACTTCAAAAACACCAATAGCAGATTTGATATAGCAGACCCTTACAGGTATAGTACTGATGTTTTCTGCTTTATCTTACACTCAAAACCAGGAAATAGAGTAGAAACAAATAACACCATAGAGTTAATACGGCAAGTATTTTCCAGATTATTTCTACATATTAAAATGCAAACTGTGAAATAAAGCATTGCCACATTTCATAAATCTATCCTTCGGGTTCTTTTTTTCACCCCCAAAAAATTATACCAGTTCCTATTTATTCTCTCTCATTTCTATTAAGTGCTGATAGAAATTACAAGGGCTAATTGCTGCATACTTTCATAAACACGTACAGTACGTATTTTGATGTTGCCATTTTGAAGTAAATTGAACTGCTAAATGAGAATGAGTAATGTGTACAAGAAGAGTCTGAACTTTCCATTTTGATGGAAACAGCAAAACCAATGTTCCTTCTGCAGGAAATAATTATTTTGCAAATATGAAATAATTAATGTCCAGACTCTAGTTCTCTTTTCAGATTATTAATCTGAGTTTTTACAGACTCTTAAAAAAATACTCTAAAGTTCAAGTCCAGTATAATAAATATTTTTTGCTCTTGTGTGAATAGAATAAATATATATTAAAAAATTTATTCCTTATGAGAAAAATTGCTCATTCGTTACTCACCCCCATTGTCTTCTTTGCCTGAGAACTTGTATCTTTATTCATCTTTATGAAGGAGCTAACAGTATTTCATTGGCATGGATTGCTACCCTGAAAAAAGTCTGAGACATCAATTCTGGATTAAGGTTTGAAAGATTTGGACCAATCTCTATAAAACATGAGAATATAATTCTTTTTCAAGGAAGAAGAATTATCAGCATCTATTGTCTGTTGATGTACTCTGTGATGACTGCATTACATGGCACTCATGATAGCAGTAAATGACTGTTGTACTTGAGAAGTCAGATTTATTTTGCACATGTATGACATTATTTTCATTCTTGGTCTTCAAGGACTCTTTGTTCAGAATCTAAAATGTTTCATCAAACAATGTAGCATCTGTTAAAGTCATAATCACTTGCACCAAAATTCATATTAAAAAAAATATATTGTACTTTTCTTCCTTTGCATTTATTGTCCCCCCAAAATAGTTGTCTTAACAATTTGGGAGATATATAGCTGGTTTATATCGTGGAAAAAAAGTGTTTCCCGTTTCACTATATTTTTTGTTTTAGCTAACATTAGAAGTGCAGCAATGTTAATTTAGAAAAATAAATAGGCTTTAACTGTTTTTATGGGCCATGCAAAGACAAAGTAATAAAGCAAGCATGTGAGCTTTATTAATCTATCATGAATATTGTTTTCAGCATTAAATATGTTATGCAGACATTAGTTGATTTGCAGTGTGATTTGTAAGAAATTAAACCACAGCTTGTTAGTGTGAAGGTGAAGAGGAATCTTAAATTCTACCAAACCTTGCTGTTGAATCTTAACTGTAGGTAAAAGACTCAGGAATCCAAGAAGACATTAAAGAAAGGATCAAAGAATGTCAAAGATATCTACTGCTGCATGGCAATTGTCATCTTGGCATCCAGTAACTATTGTCTTTTTAAACCCACACTAAAGGCATGAAAATACAAATATTAGATTAAGAGTAACAGCCTTTTGAAGTTCTGAGTCTCCATTTCATTGTCTTTTATGTCTTTGTTCACTGTATCATTCTGTGCATATTTATATTTAACCCTGGGTCATGCTAATAAATGACAAGGTAAGAAAGTAAAATTTGCTTCTTTTTTTTTTTTTTTTTTCATATATCTTTCCTTCTGATTTTCTCTAAGAGTTATGAAAATGCTTTAAGTTCTGTTTCTTTGTGGAGAATTAGCACAGCCTGGAAACACACTAATTTTTAAACTGGTTTCTCGCTGTACATCAGGAAATATTATCTCGGATGATGGGAGAGACGTGAGGGGAAATTTAGTCTTACAGAAAATCTTCAGGATTTGCACAGTGCCTTGGCTTGACTAACAGAGCAATTCAACTTAACACATTTCTGTTTAAGAAACACTCAGTGATATCTAGGGTTGAAAGCTTCTATAGTATAAGCATAAGAGGGAACTTGTATGTACTTCAAAGTTAGTTCAAATTAAAGTAAAATGTTTAAAAATATTTAGTAGACAAGCAAATCAGTACAGAAGCAATATTTTCTCTCTGGGTTTTTTTTTTTTTCCCTTAGAGGGAAAAAAAAATTAATTTTTGAAATTACTTTGTGAAAGAATGCTGTCATTTTGTTGGTAACCTGGCTAGGTAATAAGTCTTTTACAACTCCCAAAGAATAATCTAAAGCCTTGTTTAACAAAGATCCTGAGGTTCACTGAAGTATTATCAACAAGTGAGAGAAAAATAAGAAGAAAATGTGGGTTTGTGTCCTGAACCTCAGTGCTTTATGGGCATGGACAAACACGGACATGAAATACAAAGCACCATTAAGGGCCTTTTGTCCTACTTGAGTATTACATAAGTGTAATTAGGCCACTCAGTTTAGAGCAGACCTAAGCATGATGCAATGAGGTTGTACACGACCCTATGAAGTGATGATCTTCTCTACATATTCCATATTCAATATGATTTTCAAAAATTGATGTAAAGAATATTTTAAGCACTTAAGAAAAGCTTGAGTACATCAAAATCTCAAAAATAAAACATGATACAATTAAATGGTACATGTGTCATATTACAACAATTGGAAATGTATCCCAAGAGGACAAAAGAAATCACAAAAGATTAGGGACATGTTTCAAAATACATCACCAAAGCAATCAACAATCATTAAAACGAACAACATAGCACCATAGGGAGTCCTAAATTAAAAATCCTTCATACTTCAGAAGTCAGTATAGTTAGTGTTGGCAATGGTACTCTTGGGATTATTTTAATATACTATAGGATCTAGCTGTTTGGTTGATATGCATAGTTACCCCTTTGATCAGTTATCATTTGTAATTTCCGTTTGATTTTTTTTGTTATTATTTTTCAGATAATGGTTCCAGTGATTTATCATCAGCCCTCGGTTTAATGGAAGGGTTATCACTTATTACATGAAATAATTTTACCTCTCAGAGAGAGAGAGGATTACTTTGTAATTCTTTTTTAGGAAGAAGAAGAAGAGGCAGTTTGCCATTTTTCATATTGTCCAACTTCTGTTTAATAGTGAGGACATTTGCCTAAAGATACTTCCTGGTGGCTACACTTCAGCTAGCCATACTGCAGAAGAAAAGAAGTTTGATAGAGCATTTTATTCTAGGATCTTTGAGTACTAATATATAGAAATACCAGCATCATTCAGTCCTGGCTATACCTATTTAAAACAAAACAAAAAAAAAAAAAGATTACTGGATTCCGGATTTAATCTTTGTCTCTTTTGCAGATACTGTTTCTATGATTTTCTTTTGTTTCACTTGAGCAGAAGTTGAGGTAAAAAGAGAGAGGCATTTTCCACTTTATTCTCACCTGATAGAATCAGGTGAAATTTCAGGAGACTGAAATAATGTAGATATTCATAAGAATAAATATCTACAGCATGGAATTTATTGAGAAGAATAAATAACTACAGCATGGATAATAATATATTAAGAAAAAGGTGCAGATACAAACTTTATACTAAAGAGATGGTAGTAGGACAAAGATACTTTTATAAAAATATAGTCAAAGAAGCTTGAGAAATATTCTGAAATCTTGTTTCATTGTAGCTATAAATAGTGATGAAGAAGCTTTTTGAAAGGACTAAATTACATAAAAAAATATATGATTGATGGGAAATAGTTGATATTAATTTTAAGAGCTAAGATTTGGACAATCCCACCTATAGTTATTCAAGTCATCAGTGATAGGTTGGTGTTGGGCCAGAAGGTTCTAGCACTGTATTTGCTGTCATAGTGCCATTAAATTTTGCAGAAGAAATGCTGGAGCTGGAAGTAATTTCTGCTTGTGCTTCTGTTTTGATGTTATGAAATGCAGTCCATGAAGAACAAGACTGATTGTACTAAAATAAACACAGTGCTAGCCTCTTCTGCAAAGAGCAACAATGATCTCTAGTGGCAGCAAGTTTTATTTCAAGTTTAGTGAAAATAAAAAGAATACATTCAGCATCCTCATTTTATTTAGGTTGAGTGTGTTGATAGTGAAAATGTTTTCTTTAAAAAAAACATTCTAGCAGCAGAAGTTAATGAAACTTGATTCAATTTATTCAGTATTTCTCTCTGCTCAATATGTATTCAAGTTTTCAAATCTTGCATCCCCTTTGAAAATAACCGAGTTTTACACATGCAACTGCTGTTTATTTTAGTATCTGCTATATTTTTTCACAAATTCCTTCAGATATCCTGTTGCTTGAATTGGACTGGGTCGGGGTTTTTGCATGATAAATAGATTATTATTATGTTTCGAGGAACTTAATAGTATCAAAAAGATGCTGCTGATTGTTTATCTGTCTCCAAGAGCAAGGAACTCAGGGATCTAAAAGACACGTGTGGTGTAACTTATTAGTGAAATATATTGAATGAAATCCCACATCCTAAGATAGGTGTTAGGAGTATATACAATGACAGAGTACCAAGTTTCAAAATAGATTCCAATGCAGTTTGTAATCTGAACAATTTTTCCTAATGACATTGTCTGCTTGGATTTAATCAATGAAGAAATGCTGAGAGTCAAAAAATCTTCACTTACATTTCAAGATGAGACATTTTTCCTGTTTTGTAATGAGATGCTGTTCTGTGAAAATCTAGAATCTTTCTCCAAAAGCAGAAAACCTTGTTTAGTTTATGCCCCCTTGTCATATAGTAGAGAAATATCTTTCTTGCCAAGACCGTGAAAGAAAGACTTTTCAGGCTACAGAGCTGCAACCTGTCTAAGCAGTATTAATACCCTACTTACTTTTTCCTTGTAAGATTTCCAAAGTGCAAGCTATGTAAGAGAGTTTTTTACCTCTTACCTTTTGAAAATCCTAGTAGCTTGTTATCTTCTGAGAAAAGAAAGAAAGAAAGAAAGAAAGAAAGAAAGAAAGAAAGAAAGAAAGAAAGAAAGAAAGAAAGAAAGAAAGAAAGAAAGAAAAAAAAAACATGATAGAACACTCTTGTGACACACTGAAGCAATGATGTTGTTTTGCTGCAAAAGTTAAAAAAAAAAAGATGTTTTTATCTTGGTTATATTTTGCCTCACTGGTACTATTGGTAAGAGAAATTTGCAGCATGAAAGTTCTACTGGCTAACTGATGATTTTATTTAGATTTGTATTTATGTGAATTTGACACACATTCTAGTTACTACTCAGTACATGAACTTGTACACAGACATTGATATTTTCCTGGCTTTCACATTGCATGTCCACACAACTTTTGTTACTTTGAAAAAGATGAGGAAAATACAACCAGTAAAAAAGTCGTTTTCTTGCTTAGAAGATGCAGTCAAAACTAGCTCATTACTGCAGAGCTTCCAAGATACCACTATGTCCATATGGTTTGTGGGTACAATCCAAGGAGTTAATCTTTAATTGCTCCTTAGTATACTGCATACTTAGGGTTTAGTTCCTTGGATGCTGCTTCCTTTGTATTAATACAACAATGGAGATCACTTGATGTAGCATAATATTAGGTCCCTGAATATACACATTTTGGATATAAAAGTAGACTATTTCCAATAAAGACTGTTTGACTGCACATATATTTTACTGATGATCCTTCCAGCCAGCCATTTTCATTCAGTATTTAGCCTGAAGCAGATTCTGGTCTTTATCTACACAACATTTTATACTATGAGAGCAATTTGTAATACTTTTTTCTGCATGTTTCATTTTTCTTAAATAGTCTGTGCACACACGGGTTGCACAAAAGGGCAACCAGAACAGAAAAGGTGTAAAGTACTTCCATTCACTCAGATAGCCTGAAGCTTCTTTTCCTTGTAATCCTTCCCTTTCACTCTAATCACCTCCTGTCACTGAAGTGGCAGGTGAATTCTTCTCTTACAGTAAAGACTTTCTCCTTTTGCTTCCTAGTGTTTCTTTCCACTCTAGCATCATCATTTCAGACTCAGTAAATTCCTTTCAGCCTTCCTCATCCACCACCTGTTCTGTCACCACTTCCTATAACACTGCAGAGCCTGGAGCTGGCTCTGACAACAGCCTTTTGACTACAGAAATTTTACATAAACTTTGTCATTCTTTCTAGCATAATTGCTGATCATAGCTGGTTGTGCAGGCATTAGGCACATGTGTGCATGTATTTAATTATACATATTAGTCTAGTATTGCTTAGATCCCAAAAGAAAAATATTTGAACATGGACAGTAAACTACCATCTGGGACATAGCAAGACGGAACATATGACATCTGTTTCCCACTGGAAGAGAGTCTAAGGGCCTAAAGGGTTGTTAATGCTTCAATTAAAATCTTTTCCTAATATAAACAAAAAGACAGACACCAAAAGTCAAAATTTAACAGATGTTTATCCCTTTACCCTGCAGAATTCTACAAATCCCAGTTGAGCTACAAATCCCACTTGGTTACATCCAAGAAAAGGCCTTCAGGTGTTGAGGAGAAGTCTCAGAGGAGGAATGGTGTGTCTTAGAGTGCTTTTTAAGTTATTTATTTGCAAGAACCATAACATTGGGAATTTGATGTGCCTGATTTCATATAGGCTAATAAAAAGTTACTTGCAATAATCCAGCTAGAGCTCAAATCTTGGAAAATACCACCGCATCAGTCACCCTCAAGAAATTTCTTGACTCATTCAGGAACTGTATATGATCAAATGATTTAGCTTCCACGTTAGTTTGTACAAGGTTTAGCCCCCTTAATTAAATAAATAGTAATCAATTGTCCATGCTATGTAGACATGGAAGAGGCACTTAACTGTGTCAATCATTTCTCACAAAATGAACCTGCAAGATCCAAATTAAAATCTTTTTACTTTTGGGGAAGGGATTTAAAGACACATCTCCTAAGCTGCTCTATTATTTTAAGGTACTGTTCTTATAATCTTACTCACAGCTGTTCCCCTCTATAAATCATAGTAATTGGGTCAGAGAGACAGAAGACTGGTTCAACATGGTTTGGTGCTTCAATTCATACTTGATTATTTTACAAAATCACCTGAATAGAACCAAGTGTACAGAACACACTTGGGATGTCATTGCATTTCAGGCATGTTCTGATAATTGCCAGTCCCTATCGATAAACATATGGAGGCAAAGAGAAAATGTATTTTAGTAGTAAAAACATAACAAACAAGCAGTAAATATAAATTTGATAATTCACCTGTAGTCAGGAGAAATATAGACAACTATTGATTAAGGCATAAACAGAATTAAGCAAAATTGAGAGAGGGAGTTGTGAGCACTGTCTGGTGCCTTGTATTCAACTCAAAAGGAATTTGCCACCGAGAAACAAATGATAAATTACTCAGGACCTAAAGTGTGCAAGCACTGTACCTCATCATAGTTTTATGAAATGCACTAAAGATTGCAGTATCCAAGCAATATTACAAGAAGAAAATTTATGTATTAGATGCAATAAAATCTGATCACTGCATATTAAGAACTATCCTACAATTATGATTTTTTAGTTTCTCTTGTTATTTCATTTTGTTCTATTTTTTTTTTTTTTGTGATGAAAAAGCCCCTCTTCATGTTCTGAAATATTATGAGATTTTATGGCAATATGATCTTGTGGAAATATTTTCAACCACATAAAGACAAAAAAAAAAGAAATATTGTAGAAAGCAACTATTTACAATGACAATTATTTTGTGTACCTGTTTGACTAGGAAATGAAGAATAGTATTGTTAATTTTGGCATTTTACTAAAATGGATAACCAATATATCCTAACATGGGGAGCACACATTTTAAATAGGTTTTAGTAAATGAAACTTAATACAACTTTGAATATTCCTAGCTAAACAGCTGTTGCTATTTTTTTTGATTCTTTCCTCTAAATGTCATAAATACACAGTCATATTTGAAAAAGTGACAAAATTACAGTCCTTTACTCCTTTCTTTGACTTTGTGAAAGGCATCTTTAAAATTAAGGGATATATAAGTGAAGAAGCATGTAATTTTAGAAATTAATATTTTCAAAAGCCATTAGATGCCTTTTGTCCGGTATATATGATGGCAAGTGAAAAACAGAAGAAAAAGATTCTGAGGCAGACACTATATTTAGATAGGAAAAAAGTATAAGGGAAAGCACAAATAAAAGACAAGCGTGCCCTAGCTGGATTTCTAATCTGTGGATGCTGCTTAAAGTTGAATATGTGGATTGGACATATAGATTGGCTCTGCTACCAAAATGAAATTTCTTAGGTGGCAACAGGAGTAATGTGTTCTAAATTTATATATATATAATCTTCTAAAATTTATAACAACTTAAATTATCCAATTTTCCATAGTGCTGAGAGTATATGAACTTTCGCTGAAGAATTTGGCAGTATTGTCTGCCCTTCCTTTTACCTGTCTTCTGAGAGAGGATTTCTGAAAGATGAAATTAGGTTGATTGTTCATGTCGAGCTGATATCTATATCGGAAAATATCAATTCAACATTTACAGCACTGAAAGTGGAAAGTCCTCCATATATATAAAATAATATATAATAATAGTATATAATTGTGGAAAAGTGAGTTGATAATTTATTCACCATGGAATTTAGGTTCTGGACTTATCTACTGAAAAGTCACACAGTTCTGATAATTTGAAGTAATCACTTTAGTTGGATTCAGTTTGGGTTTATGTCTACTTAGAATTGCACAGAGATGCTTGTACCTGAAATAGCCATTAGCAAAGAAAAGCAAAAACTAATTGCTAGATCCTCAAAAGGGCTAAGATGAGAATTAATGTAGACAAAAGGAAAAAGATTCCTTTTAATATCTGTGACCTATTTCATGATTGTTTTTATCCTGACTCTTGCTAATATTTTTGTTGGGAAAGTATAATTATGTAAAACTTTGCAGTTCCAGTGTAGTGCAAATCACTGTGGAAAGATTGTTCAGAATGTTTATGAGTGGGTTTTGACTATGCAAGACCTCCTATCTTACATTAGCTCAGAAAGCATAAACTTTCTGTTGAGAGGATAACAATATTTGTTAGGAATTTTGTAGAAAGTCACAAGCAGAGAGATATATAGAGATACAGAAACAACCATGCTTTCAGGTAAGACTATGGCTGGGATGGCATCATAAGAACTTTTGGAAGATATGGAAGAACACTATTGTGGAACTTACACTATTGGGAGTGTGAATACTACCACAACACATGAAACATAATGAGTACAGCTGGAATAGTAGCTCCCATAATTAAGCCAATGGAAAATATTTCAATCATCTTCATCATCAAATTGTAGAATAGTTGGGTTAGAAGGACCTGAAAGATCCCCTAGTTCAAATTCTCCTGCCATGAGCAGGCACACCTTCAAATATACCAGTTTGCTTAAAGCCCACCCAAGTGTGATCACAATAAACTAAATCCAGTCCTCTAAATACTTTCATTGGGGTATGCAGCAGAGGAATATGGATATGTAATTCCAACAAAACCATTGTGAAATTGGACATTAACTTAAACACCTGTAATGCTGGATTGAAAATGAAATTTTTTATCTATATTAGTGTTATTTGGTCAGAGTTTGAGTATTAAGAATGAAATCCACACATAAACAGAATTCATATTGTTTTAAAAAAGCTGAAATATTAAGTGTTCCATTACCACAATCAATATTATGAAATAAACAGATTGAAAAGCACAAAGCCAGCCTATCACCAAAACCATAGGAAATCAAATAAAATCAATCCTTTTATAACCTTGATTTATGCACTCTTGCTGTCTCTTTGTTGAATATACATGAATACAAGCAACTCAATGCATAGCAAGCAAATCATGTTGACTAAAACCAATCTTTTTTGCATCCCTGAGTACTGCTGGATTCCCTGAAAACCAAAATTTACTGTAGTGGGCTGTCTCTGGCTGAGTGCCAGGCCCCACCAAGACACTCTATCCTTGCCCTCCTCAACTGGACAAGAAAAATATGATGAAAGGCTCATGAGGTATGGACAGGGAGTGATTGCTCATCAATTACTATCATGGACAAAACAGACTCACCTTAGGGAAATCAATTTTTTAGCCATCAGATCAGAACAAGTTAATGAGAAATAAACCCAAATATTGAAACCATCTTCCCTGTACTCCTCCCTTCTTCCTGGGCTTAAATTCACTCACTATTTTCACTACCTCATCCCAAATAAGGTCAGGGCAATGAGGAATGGGGCTGTACTCAGTTCATCACATTTTTTCTCTGCCACTCCTTCATCCTCATTCTGTTCCCCATCCAGCATGGGGTCTCCCCACTAGGAGACATCACAAACTTCTTCAATGTGAGTTCTTCATGAACTGGTCCATTGTGGATCCCATCCACAAATTGGAGACCTTCAGTAACAAAATGCTTCAGTGTGGGTCCCCCACACAAGATCACAAGTCCTGTCTACACATGTTCCAGTGCAGGCTATTGTCTCCATGGGGCCACAGGTCCTGCCAGGAGCTTTCCCAGTGTGGCCTTCCTACAGGGTCACAGCCTTTTTTTTGTCATCCAGCTGTGCTATCACAGGGTACCCAATTGGCTGAGGAAGAATTTCTTCTGTCCTCTCCATGGGATGCTGGGGCACAGTTGCCTCACCATGGTCTGCACCTTGGGCTGCAGGGGAATCTCAGCTCTGGTGCCTGGAGCCTATCCTCTCCCTTCTTCTTCATTGACCTTGGTGACTGTAGAATAGTTTTTCTCACATGTTTTCACTCCTTTCTTTGGTTGATGTTGTGTAGCAGATTTTCCCCCTTCTCAAATCTGTTTTCTCAGAGAGACTACCACAATCCTGGATGAGCTTGGCCTTGGCCAGCAGTGGGTCCCTCTCGGAGCTGGCTGGCATTAACTCTGTTGGACATGGGGGAAACCTCTGGCCTCTCCTCACAGAAGATCTTCTGGAATCTTCTCTCTGTAACACCTCCACTACCAAAACTTTGCCACACAACCCACATATAACACTCTTCTACTACTCATAATCCAGCAAAGTAAAATAAGAGGTGACTTCGCTCCACATAATACCTATTTTAGAGACACTCACATTTACTGCCTCATTTTCAGCTCATCAAGCACTGCCTGTTACTGTGAAAGACTTCCATTTCAACAGTTAAGATTTTAGCCCTTTATTTTGTTCTTTTATTTTACCATGTAATTTGCTTGATTACATTCAGTAACACTGTTGCCTTCCTTTCCCTGTTCCCACCATCAGGCTCTATACTTGGTTATAATACCCAAAGTTTCATTGTTCTAGCCTATGCAAAATGGGCATAGCACATCAGGGGAATTAGACAAAAAAGTCACCTCATTTACAAGGAACAAGAAAAATCTTTGCAGAATAAGAATTCTGTGCTACATACAGAGATAAACCATATGGGACAAAAGTACTTGTACTAGTTGAGGACATCCCAAATACTGTTTCAATAATTCAACAATCTAAATGACTGGGTCCACATCCAGAGAACATGGCCTAACATTGTTTAATTTACTCATATAGATCCCTGTGTGCTAAAATGACCTCGAATGAATTTTACTGTATATGTGAATGCTACATTGAGCTGAACTAGATCATTCATCTTCAAGGTTGGAGAATTCATGGCACAAAAATGTCAAAAAAAGTACCAGTTAAATTTGGTCCTTCTGCATCTAAAGGCTCTAGAAATACTGATGATCAACAGAGATAAATAGCAGATCACCAGCTTCTGAGCAGAAGTAAACAGTTAGGTAGATGAATTCTGGAAATATGGCCACAGGCATCCCCCAGTACAGTATCAACATGTTTTTCACTGGAAATAACGGGATACAGTTTGCTACACCTATCAAATTTTTCCATAGTAGTGCAACAGGCAGAGTATGTCACCTTTCAGGATGTGTGCACAATTTTAGGCTCCTAAATTTTAAATATTTTGCATAAATTATTACGCATTAAGTCCACTCCATTACAGCTATGCAAACAGAGGCATGCATCTGTTATATTATTTCTTTTCTAAGACTTTCTTTCAAAGGTCTTTGTGAAGCCAAGATTAATAGGCTAAAATAATCATGTTCTCAGGACCAAAATTGCCCTGTTCAAGGCAGCGACTGCAGTTCGCACTGTGAATATTTGTTACTTACTCCAAAAAACATATAAAGCTACTGAATACATTTTTCTCAGAGACCAGTAATGTCTGAACACAAAGCTACTGTTTTTGAGTCTAGGCAGGTCATAAGAGAGAGTGTAGATACATGTGTTTGAGTCTAAATAATAGAAGGCAAGGAATGATCTGGAGAATTGGGCCTTAGATTATCCACATTGCTTGGCTGTCTTACTCACTAAATGCATAATACCTAACTGCAAAATAAGGCTCACACACAATTCCATGTCAATATTCCCACAAGACAATATAGCCTATGTGAGATCACCAAGATTCATTTTTTGGTTGCTAGGAAATGCAAAAGTATCATTTTATCACAATTGTCCATTAAAACACAGTCTCAGATCAATGTTTATTCCACTCAAATAGACATGTGCCTTACTGCATGACTAAGAAAGATGTGTTCCCACAGATGAAATAGTTAAGCTCTGAAATTCACTTCCACTCATAATCTTTTATTGTCCACATTACTTCTAGGGTAGTTTTACAGTAGCATCTCTTCTGGAGTGAGAAACTTCTGCCCAGTGCAGCTCCAGAAACTGAGCTATGGCAAGCCTGGACCGTGTCTGTTGGATTTCCTTTCTTTTATAGTCTTTTGATACTCTTACAGCAGCTTAGTACCCTCAAACAAATTCGTATGACCTCATGCAACATTCACCTTCAGAGCCTTACCATAAAAATGCCATTTATGGCTTCATTCCAAATGGGACTGACAGGTGTGTATACAGCTGTATTTAGTACACAGACCAGCAGCCACAGGCATTTTTATTTAAAGTCGCAACCAAGAATGATAGCCATTTTTTCATGAGGTGTGAAAGGATTGACAAATATTTCTGGAACACTTTCCCACAAAGTGAAAAAGCTGAATTCAAACCATTGCTCTTCATAAGGCTTTCCAAACCAGTATCTTTCATCCACTTCTATTGAAATTGTGTCATTAAATTGTGTCATTATGGCAGTGTGGCAAAAATATAGGATCCATCAAGTCAGTGAGAGTACAAGAAATCCAGAATATGATTTTGTAATGTGGTAATCTGGAAAATTCCCAGTGAAAAATATGCTCAGACTTCTGGACAACTTCCAGAGCTCTACAAACATATTTCAAAATGTGTAATAAAACATGAAGTAGATGAATGCATGTAAAACCACCCAAACAGAGATTAAAACATAAGTTCCTTCAGTTAGTTACACAAGCCCATTGTCAGCAAGGCTATGGAATTAGGGACCTTTTTTTTTTGTCCTAATGTTGCAGTTCCTGTATAGCCGGCAACACAGTGGCACAGCTTCAACAAGAAAGACAGCAGGCAAAATTCCAGGCCAGTTTTTTAAATAATACCAGTACGTTAATGAGGAACTGCTGTTCCTGTAAAAAAGTACCAGTGTAGGTTTTTGTTTAGCTGGATTTTGTTGTTTTATTTTGTTTTCCTGGTCACACTTTTTTGGTTTGGTTGATTGGATAGTTAGAGGTCTTGTTTGGTTTGTTGGCTTTGAATCTGAGAATATTACTTAGGTTTACACATTTCACTCTTCCAGCCACCTTGGCCTCTAGCTGTGAATTTGGGCACCACTAAATAATGTGGAAGAGAGCTGAATAGGAAATAACTGAGAAAGGTGGTCACTGATAAGGACACTCTGCTAATCAAGGTATGAGATTACAAACATCATAGAAACACTTGATTTGGCAGCAGCTTATTCTTATGTTTTCCTACTGGTAAACAAGGGGGAAAAAGTAGGAAGTTGCTGATTATGGAATTTTGCTGAATCTCTGAAGTTGAAGGTCATGTAAAGGATACAGTCTTAAAGCATAAAAATTGCTTTGCTGGATATAACTTGAAGGTTACTTTTCACAGATTCCTGCTACGCACGATGACTAGGAGACCAACGTTTGCTTGAGAGGACAGAAAGAAATACTGATTAAAACAATTCTCAGGAACACCGTATCTTCAAAGTAGTATTTACTGCCCAGTTAAAGTAGTTTTAAATTCTGAGGACATAGTTTAAAAAACAGAGTTAGGAAGAAAATACACCGAAACATTATGGAAGCTGGTTTTGCTGTGGGAACTCAACTACACAAAATAAACGAATTTTGGGCACTTTTGCTTTATTCCTTCATGCAACAGACAATTCTTTATCTACCCACAAGATGGCACTAGAAGATTAATAAAATTTAGTCCCTTGCATGCCCTCACACACTTTCCTACATCTTTGCCTCCAAAGTGGCAGAAATACGTTATGTATGGCACAGATCCAGAAATTTGCACCTGCCAACCACTTTAAAATTATATATCGTTTTAATAAAGAGTAAATGAAGTACTCATCTTAGATTGATTCAAATAGGCAAATTAGATCAATACCTAAAAATATACACTTTGAAAAAATACTTCAGTCATGGTTTAAAAAATAAGGGTTAATTCCGTTTTAAAGGCACTTTCTAGAGTAGCATAAATTTCTTGAAACAGTCATAAGTTTCATAATATTAAAATATTTTTCAAATTTAAAAGAAATGAACCCAATTCTTGATGGGTTTCTGTCTAAAGGGGGAATTATTTTTAGTGAGGCAACCACTGGGTAACATAGAGTTGATGAAACTTTGTTTATTTTCTACTTTTTTTATTCACTAAATCTTAAGAAAAATTTTAGTTTATGTAGTAATAATAAGTCTATAATGAATGTTCAAATTGCTGTCCTCTGGGAATCTTCAATATAAATATATGTTATTTTTAAATTGAAATAGGAATTTATTTATTCATTAGTTCCAGTAACATTTTCAAAAGGGTTCTTTGAAATTTTCCAAGATGATTGAACCCTAAAACTTATACAAAAATTGAGCTTTTACAAAAGAAAATTCCTTCACTTTTGTAAAAACAAGATATATAATTAAGCTACAGAAATAATCTGATTTACTTCAGAACTCAGGTCTGTTACCTTTTCTCTTATAAAAGATACAGTTTACGTACATAATGTGTATAAAAGGTATTAAAAAAAAATATGACCCTAAGAAGAAAAGAAAACTAGCTCAGGAAATTTTAAACCTAATGTCACAGCACTCTAAAAACGCCAATAATATGTAGATTATTTACTACAGCTGCAAAAAGTAAAGAGAAGCATGTAATAAATCAGACTTATATTCTAGAAAGGTCTATATGCTGAGTGAGTAATTTGTCCTTTTCTTCCCAAAACTCACAGGGAATTGGATGATGTAGTTACCAAGTCACTCTCCACAGTCATTGCAGTCACTAAGGTGAAGTCCCTGGTGATTGGAAAAAGATGAACACCCCTCCCCATCTTTAAAAAGGGTAGAATGAAGGCTACTGACATGTCAGCCTCACCTTGCACGGTCCCACGTCTCACAACATCCTCCTCTCTAAATCAGAGACATATGGATTTGATGGCTTGTCTGTTCAGCAATGGGGGATTGGTTGGATGTTCCCAACCAGAGGGTAGTGGTCAATAACTGAATGTCCTAAAGGGCATCAGGGACAAGTGGTGCCCCTCAGCTGTCTGTACTGGGACCAGTACTGCTTCATATCTTCATTGGTGACAGACAGAGGGAACAAGTGCACCCTCAGCATGTTTGCAGATGACACTGAGTTGAGCTGTGTGGTTGACACGCCTGAAGAACAGGGTGCTGTCCAGAGGGAGCTGGAGAAGCTTGAGATGTGTGTCCATGGGGATGTCATGAGGTTTAACGAGACCAGGCACAAGGCGTTGCGCTTAGATTGGGACTATCCCTGGTATCAACACAGGCTGGGGGTGAGCAGACAGAGCAGCCCTGCTGAGGACTTGGGGTGCTGAAGGATGAAAGGCTGGACACAAGGCCATCAACATGCTTGTGCAGCCCAGATGTGTCCTGAGCTGCATCAACAGAAGCGTGGCCAGTGGGATGAGGGAAGGTATCCTGGCCCTCTACTCTGCCCTGGTGAGACCCCACCTGATTGCACCCAGCTGCAGGGTGCTCAGCACAGAAAAAACATCAGCCTGTGGGAGACAGTTCAGAGGAGGGCCACAAAAATGGTCAGGGTAATAGAACAAGACTAGAGAAGTTAGAGTGGATATGAGGAAGACATTTTTTTACAGTGAAAGTGGTGAAACACTGGAACAGGTTTCCCAGAGAGGTGGTAGATGCCCAGTTCAGGGTCAGATTGGGCACCACTCTGAGCATCCTTACGTCATTGAAGATGACCCTGTCCATTCCAGGAAGGGTTGCACTAGAAGACATTTAAAGATAACTTCAAACCCAACATCATTTTTTCTGGCTGTCAATGACTACATCATATTTCATCAACATTAGATATCAGACCTTTTTTTTAAATCTAAAATTACTAACATAGTATTTCAGAATGAAAACAAGTCATATACTAATCTGATTTTAACTCTGTGAATTGCATATAATTTCACTAAATTAGGGTAATGTGTAAATTGCACTCAGAATTCATACTGGCGTAGCAGAAACCAGAAGAGAAACCTTAGGGTCGAAGTTCTCTTTTCAATAAAATTTGAATGAGATTTTAAAAGTCAAATTGTTTAAACCCCTTTGTGAAGTCACAGAAATAATCTAACAAAATTTCCATTCTATATTTTTGGCATTCATGCTGTAGTAGCAAAGTCTGGTCTGAATATACCTCATTTTTTTTAGATGAAAACATCAGCATATTTAGCAATCAAGAGAGTTCATGCATCTCAAATATAATCACTGTGCAGTTTACCCATGTATAATTTGCATGAATACATGCTGCTCAGCTTTTTTTTATCTATTTACCACAAGATGTGTGGATTTCCCACAAGGATGAGCAGTCTGTGTCACCCTGTATATAAATAATTGTGCATGGGTGTTGTTAAAAGTTTAATTTCTGTTTCTGTGAAAGCGGGATTGCCTTTTACACCACTAACTACTTGTAGGTAAATCTCAATCTTTTAATAGTTTAACTCAGCTGTGAGTTTCTTGAAATGTCCCACTGAAATGGACATGTTTTAGAAAATGCTGCTGCCTTTGTAGCACCTTTTTAAACAATGAATGTCTGCAGACTGATATCATAAAGGGTGTGTTTCTTAAGAGAATGTATAATTTTTTACTTCATCAGTCTCTAGGGTCCTTATAGGCAAAGCACAGCAAATGCTGCTTGAGTCATTGTCTGTTGATGTTTTAAAATAGAGGGTAATAATAACAATAATAATACTAAAACCAAAAGTGCTTTGACTTCCATAAACATTGTACATAACTTCAAATTCATCACCTGTATGACCTTGTGTATAAAAACCTAGTGCTATGAGAATGCAAATTCAGGCATGCAAAAGCTAGGAAATAACAGAATGAAGCTTTCCCTTTGCCTTGAATGTTTCTGTCCAATAAGTGTATTAGGTGCATGCCTTTAACTGCATTCCATTTTCTTGCACTGCCCTTCCTTCCTGTTTGGCACACAGGATGGATGGCAATGACAGGCTGTCCCTGTTTCCTCCTCTGTTTGAGATGTACCATCATTATATAATTTCCACATTTTGTTCAAGACCTATAATGAAACCAAAATTGCTTATATCCTGAAATCCCTACTCATCCTTTCTGTTCTTATTGTGAGAGTATTTAAATGCTTCATATCTACTAAGAGGCAGAGTTATCCAACACCTCTTTGGTCCTTGAAGAAGAGGTTGTCAACCTGCTTCAATGGTACACATAGTATATTCTAACCTCCTTTCAGAAATTTAATTTGGGTGCAAAATGCTGAAGGATGTGAAACTCTGCTGCTGCTTATGATGGAAAACTTCCAGTTATTCTCTCTTAAAAAAATAAAATAAATTCACATTCAGAATATTTTGTTTGTGAAAAAACCTGAAATTACAGTACTATTTATATTTTTTTCATTTTTCAAACCTGAAATGGTTACACCACCAGAGCTCTCTGAGCATGAGAAATTCACAAAATGTCCTTTTGTTTAAATAACAGGTACCAGATGTCACAGCAAGTAAACTATACCTCAGCTGCCTGTGGGTTAGCAAATTCCCAGTGTTCAATATTGCTTAGATTAATTGGCAGGACATTTGCTTTTGACATGCTGCCATTTGCACTGCAGGACAGGGCACAGGCTCAACTATGTAATTACATCAAAGTCTGCAAAAAAAAAAAAAAGCTTCAGCTTTAGCTACTATAATAATTTAAAAAAAGCAACAGAAAAAGCCCCCCCAAATACAACATGCATATTTATTTTCTTCAAACGTGTTTCTTCTGCATATAACCCACAAATAAAAATGCCTTCAACAATTCTATCTGAAGATATTTAAACAACCAAAACCATTTTCAAAACCTCTGACTGTTCATTTATAAATCAGAACTGATATTATGTAGTTTTATAGAACTTCTTGCCGTCACTCAAGAGGAAAAAATGTATATGCAATAAAAATGTGAGCTGAGAATACTCACGGTAATCTGAATCAACTAGTAAAGTTTGGTACCCATCTATTTATTTTGAGTCAGGCTGTTCAAGGTCTAAAGGACTCAAGTAACCCCTTTTCTGTAGCATCAATCAAAAAATAAGCAAGTAAAACTGTAATCCCTGTGTCCTACAAAGCATTAAATTGCTCTTCTAGAGCATCCTCATGTTGTTAGGCAGCATAACAGAGTAGAATAGCAATATTACTTTATTATTCTACAGAAGTATAGGAAAACAAAAATTGTACTCATTTTCAGACTCTGGATTCTATAATTTGAAGTTCAAACGACTTGAAATTTCAGGCATTGAAATACTGAACAAGTATTTAATATGCTATGCTAGCTCCACTCCTTTGAAACAGGGTGAAAAAGAGCATGAAATTGAAGAAATTCAGTGGGGCAAAAAAGGCAGTAAACAAAGATAATTTTTTTTCAGAAAGAAGGACCATGATTCTTTTAGAAAAATCTAAATTAATATTCATTTTTAGACTATTTATCTAAAACCAATATGAAACTAATAATTCAGACTCCATCCCTCACAGTTTTGCTGGAAAAGTACATCTAAATGCTGTCTCCATAACGCTAATTCATGATAAGCATGAGAAAAGACTCAGAAAAGCCTTGGAAAGGTTTTGCAGTCGGAGGTTTGACAGCAGCAGCTGTCTCCAGGCTGTACACTGCTGCAGCATGTGTGTTTCAAGCCTAAGTGGGAGCTGAGAAATACAGACAATTTTGGTACAGGAGCAGCCTCACATAAGGCCAGTTGCACTCCACCGTCATAAAGCCTTCCCTGTGACTCCTCCATGCTGGGTTTGGTGCTCAGAAAGCCACACAGGAGGTTGGTGCTGGTGGTGATGTGCATCTCGTGAGCCAGAGAAGCCCTGGCATGCACAGGGGCCCATCAAGTGGCTGATGCTACAGCCTCTTTGCCTCTAGGCACTTGGGCTCTGGAGCTCTGATGTGCCTACCTGAGCACCTGCAATGGCCTAGGACATACACAGCCTGATCAAAATCTTCCTCTCCAGTGCCTTTCAGAGGTTCCTCTGTGATACAGGTACTACAATGGCAAGAAGAATGCTGCTGTGTGTTCCTTCTGTCACCTCTAAGAGCTATACATACAGAGCATGGTTTATTCCATTATTCCTGCTAGACTGAGAAGAATTTTCCTAAACTGAGTCCTCTAGACTCAGCAAAATTCCTGTTCCACTACGACCCCAGACAGAGACATGTCCTAGAACAGAGACAAATATTCATCACAACCCTTCCTAGAAAAGCTAAACTGTAACCTTGACATGACTGTCTCAAGCCCAGGGTTTGGCCAATGTGAACAGAGAAAATACGTTGCCATCTTGATATGTTGACTCCTGATTTTATAGATCTCTATCATATTTCCTCTAACGTTTTTAGATTAAAAGTTCTTGGCTTATTCAGTCATTTCTTCTACAGAAATTATTCTGTATTTTACTGTTTTCTCTGGACTGTTTTCAAGTCTATTGAATACTTTTTTAGAATCAGAGCTGCTTGCATTATTCAAGGTGTGGTAAAGTCAGACACCAGCATTATGGTGGCTTGTGTCCTGTTCTGTCTCCTTCTCCTAATTGTCCCTAGCATTTTATTTGTTTTTCTGAATACTGGTATTATAAAACTGGTATTTCAGGAAATGGTTTTTTACACCCCTAGATACCACTCTTGAGAGGTAATGGTTAGTTCAGAGCCTATAATTTTATATGTGAAATTAGGATTGTTTTTCTCCCATGTACATCGCCTCGTATTATTTACACTGAATTTCATTTGTCACTTTTTTGCCCTTCAGTCTTACAGTCTTCTTTTAATTCCTCACAGTTAGCTTTCAAGCTTAAAATCTTAAATAATACAGTATTGTCAGCAGCCTTTCTCTTTTCAGTAATCTCCTGCTTTCCAGGTCAGTGATGAATATGTTTTACAGCACAAGCCTCTGTTTACCAGCATTGATGACCTGTCTCCACTTCAAGGACTGACAACTTACTCCTATTTGTGTTTCCTTTCTCCTTACCAGTCATTTATCTATGCAACAAATGCCTTTGCTCATGCCACCTAATTTACTTAAAAGCTTTGTGTGAGATACTTTGTCCAAAGGCCTTTTGAAATCTGTGAAAATGAAATAAATTCCCCCTCCTCTCCCACAATCACTCAGTTTCAGATAAGTCTCCTGCTGAGAGCAGCTCCCTAATGGGACTCTCCTCTCCCCTTTTTCTTCTGCAAGGTTCACCACTGAAGCCTCTCAACGACGACCTTTTTCTGTTTCTTTGTTTTTAGCATACCTTTTGTATTCTGACCATCAAATGGCCATATAGAATTCGTGATCCTGATGTATGTAAAAAAAAAGAATATTAGTTTTGTTTCCCTTTGCCACTTGCTTGTTCTTCTTAATTACTCTTTATGTGTTCACATTTTATAATCCCTCCTAGTTTCATTTGAATGCAAGTATATGGCTTCAGCCTTTTTTTAATTGTTTCTAGAAACCTTCCTTACATTGCCATTCAATTTTTTGCTTTATATCTTATGGTCTAACTTTATTTACGGACATATTAAAAAATATTGATTCTTTTTTATGAAACAAGTTGCATCTTGCTATTTCTTTTTCACCCTGGAAAACTGATTTTCTGAGTTGCTACTCTGTTTAAAGTGGGAAATTAAGAGAAACAAAAATGACATTTACTCTCTCAACTGATCCAGAGACCACTTTTCTTATGAAAACTGTCTGTGCACGCAATTGGAAATGGCCTTCTTACCGAGTTTATTCCTGTTCTTCTGGGGATGGCAAGGTGATAATTAGACCAGATTGGCTTAAGTGCATTGGTCAATTTTTTCTTGCAAAATTTAAAACAAGAAACAGAGATTTGAAATTGATAAGAGAATGAAAGCTTAGACAACAGAAATTAATCATGATTTGCATTTCTTGGCAAGTAGTTGGGGAGAAATGTTATCCCTTTGATCATGTGCCAGGAAGTGTATATTAATTTTCTTCCGTGCTGTAGATGTCACGAATGAAAGGCATAGAGAAAAAGATGTATTCTGAACATTTCATAATCAGGTCTGTGTGTTTAATTCTTTCATGGGATCATTTTAACTACCACTTTCTTTGGATTACTGTAATTTCCCCTGGCTTAAATTGAAGTAATTTACAGAAGATTCTGACATCTTTCTTAAAGGTTAAAGAGTAAAGAGAAAAGGACAAAAATATCAAATTTGACAAAGAACAATTAAGCAGTAAATCATGGGTGATGAAAATAATCAAAATTTAAGGTTTTTTTCTTGAAAACCTGCATTTACAGCCTTTCATATAACAAAAACACTACCATTCTAGATTATAACTACTTATCTGAAATTATACTCTATTTAAATATATACCACTGTAATTTTTATCTTTTTTTAGTTCTTTATTGTGCCACTATTTCATTTTTTGAAAGTGCCACTTACATTTTTATTGGAGTACGACTAGTGTGACAGAAAGGAAGCCATTTATTATTTCATCACAAATTATGTATTTCTAGTGCCATGTATGTCAACTGCTGGAAACGAGCCCCTTCCATTTGGGACCCTTTTATATTGCCACAACAAATAAAAAGAAGAAGGGAGACTGAGTAATAATGAACTACATAATGCAAGGATTAGTATTGTATTTGTATAGTCTATATGATCCACTTGCTATTTTGCCCTGTCTTTGTTTTTGCATTGTCTTAGCAAGTATTTTACTTTACAATGTGTATATAATAGAATAACCTGATAAGTTGATAAAACTGTGTCAACACTTCCTCCATTCAAAAGGCTTTGACTTGAGCAGGGTCGAGGCTTTACCTGACAGGCAGGCTGGGTTCTGAATAAGCAGCTGATATAGTAGCAGAAAATGAAGCAAGATAATACAATTCTTCAGGGACTAACGAAAGGGAATGAGTTTGGTCTTTCCCTCTGCTCAGAGGGGCGGATTAGATGGAACCTCATTCACTGAATGCAGTTTGTTGGTCCATTCTGACACCTCTGCTCCAGTTAAAATGAGTTCAATTAACTAGAAATTCAGCTTTAAGGTCTTTCCTTGGAGGTAAAAAGTATTTGCAATTTGCCTCTGGCAATGTAGTTCGTGAGGGCCTCAGTAAACATTAAAAGTGAGACAATTCATGTTTCTTAGTTTCTAAACCTCCAACTCGACTGCTAAGAGTTACCACAGAGCCCTATCTGTACTCAACTATGTGTATGTGTCAGTATGTGACCTGAGATCAAAAGAACATGTCAGAATACTCCAGCCTCTCAAAGATCTCTAAGTAAAAAAGTGTGTTGCAAAACAACAGGATTAAAAAAAAAAAAAACTATTTTCTTCTGCAAATATTAGTATCAATAGCAACAATTATATGAACTGTTATGAGTAAAAGAAAATGTAGCTTAAAATCATCAGAAGATAATTGCTAGCTTTTGTGGTGGATTAGCCTTGGCTAACACCCAGACACTCACACAACCACTCTCTTACTTCTTAACACTAGGAGAGGAAAATAGGCTGAGAAAGCTCAAGGTCAAGGTAGAGGTAGAGCATTTATTTACTAATTACCCTCATGGGCAAAACAGACTTAACAGCAATTAAAAACATATAAAGCACCACCCTTTGTGAAATTTCAAGGGGCACTTAGAAATAGATGTATGGAACAGGCTTTTGTAAAATTTTATTTCTGTGTGTATTTGATATTTAAGACTGGTACTCTAGTGAAAAGAAATCTCCTAGATAACCAGTCAAACCTCAACACATGTACCCTTTAATCAAAATTCAAAATATTTTAGATTTTATTTTTTATTGCTAATGATTTTTTCAAATGAATAAGAAATGTTTTAAAAGTTTTGTGTAGAATGTCCTTAAAAAATGAAGGCTCACCAGTCACTTAATAGCACTTGAAAACAGAAGATGCATTGCACAACTCAGACTATAAAAAGTTTTTTTTTTCCTTACAGGGCACAGCAAACAGTAATGCAATAAATATGTAGACAGACAAAGTCTAACAAAAAGATAGTTTTGACAAGTGCAATGGGAGAGAATTCTAACGCAAATCTATACACAATTCAACAGCTGTAATGGTGAATTCATCTTTTATTGCCCACAAATATTGAGTGAGAACAAATTTAAATTCAGTAAGTTGTAGACTGATAGCAGGTGAAAAGAGAAACTAAAGACAACAGGCGAATCTTTAGTAACATTTAATTTCAGCTAGTTAATTTATCTTGCCCACATAGTCAACAATGCCGAAGAGGAAAGTCATATCCAAATTCATATTTCCTAGAACATACTGCATATGAAATATAGTTCTGTGAATTTAATTTAAATCCAGAAAGAGTTCAATAACAGGGAAAATTTTTTAAATTGACTACTTTGATATTTAGTTTTTATTTGATACATACAGTGCACTTAATTGCTTTCACATGCCCTCAGGAATGTAACTATGTAATTTTAAATTAGCTTAAAATTTTATAATAATGTAGAAACATAAAATTGAAATGGTTTAATATAATCAATTTTCTAAAACTCCTTAATGATAAACTGAATAGATCACTATTTATGCAAAATTAAGCACTTTAATTTGGCCTAGGAAATTTCAGACAGAAGAAAACATTTATAAGCATTTGAGACTCTGATTAAGTTTTTCAATTCACATATCAACTGAAGCGACAAGACTGATTTGAATTTTGAAATTTGTTTTACACACTACTTTTAATTTGTTTACAAACAAAAGTATTTCACAAACAATATTTTCTGGACACTAGAAAATTATTAATACATTTGAGAGTGTTCTAATTTTCCCACAGAGAATTCAAGAACACAGAGAGGTGAAATTCAATGAATAAATTAGGAAAAAAAACTTTCTCAGCTTAAGTTAGAATGCAGAGATCAGCAAATTTTGTCATCTCTTTTCAGTGCTTACACTGATTAATATATCATCCCAGCATGTTTTAAACTTGCATAATCTTAGGGACGCTGTTTGTAGTTGTTAATGTGTGTCTGTCATTTCTATTGTGTATTAATGGCTGTCAGATTAATCTTCTTCATTGAAATAAGGCATCACAATTTAATTTTAAGCTTATCTTGCTGATATTTTTTATATCATGGAATGTATTCTACATGTTATCTGACTTTTTAGATATGGAACACAGAAATAATTGAAAAGAATGCTGATAAAAATAATTTATGATCCTAATCAAGCAATTCTTAAGATAAAAGTAAAAAACACATCTAAAAATGGAACCAAACAAAATAATGTAAGAAAAAAAAGTAATTTTCATACCCAGATAATACTTGAAGTGTTCCATACAGGGTAGAAATTTCCTTTATGCTGTGTGTAGCTAAGTCCCAGTTAAGGCTCATTTTTAGGTGATAACTGGATCTTATGAAAATCTTATGCTGAACTACTGCTCAGGTAATTATGCTTTTTAAAAGAAACAAATCTGTTTCTACCGAAACGATTTTCAAATCCAACTAGTTCAGTGGCTTGAAATTCTGAACATAGCCACTCATTTGGGGGAAAGAACATGTCTGTTCTTTAAAAATGCAAATTTTATGAGGATGTACTACAGCTTGCAAGAATACAAGCAATTTGGGTCAGCAAGCATGGATAAATAAGTTAAGTACTAAAATGGAATTTTCCTCCTTGGTGCTATTCAAATAGTGCTGGTGAGAACTGGTTTTTTTAATGTTTTTTCTTAGAACTCAGTATTTCATGGGTATAAACCTAGATGAAGGTGAAAAGATCTGGAGATGAGGAAATAATTTTGACAATCGAAAAAGTATTCCTCCCTAAGTGCTAAGTAATGCAACCCTTTCTTCATGATAGATGTTTAAATAATAGAAGCTATCTTTCTATGTGATTGGTAGGAGGCCAATATCCAAACCTAATGTGAGAAATAGTTAAAATATTTGTATTAGTTTATGTATATATAAATATTAACTAATGTCAAATATTTGCTTGATTTAGCAAGATGATTACCTTGTCAGATATGAAATATGATTATAAAAGGAAACTTTATGATAAATGAAAAGATCCATTACTTGAAGAATGCATGTAACTAAAGTGAAAAAATGGTAAATTCATGGACCAAGATGGGTACTATTTTGCTTCAAATATTTATGGAAATACTGTGTTGTCTACATTTGATGATAAGTTGCTGTTGAAAAGCTGACATGTCATTCTATCCAGTTTTTGACACAAGACTATATTAACCTTGAGATCAGAATGATATTAATACTTCTTGTACCCTCCTTACACAATACAGCAGTGAGTCATATGCAGCATGGATACTTTAAAAAATCAGCAGGAATTTTCAAAGATATTGACAAAAAAGAGAAAGCGAAAAACAAATCATCTGTCCTGAAATATTCCGGTAAAAATGGCATGATTAGAAAATAAGCTAAAGGGTGAGATTAGATTCATTTAGTCAAATAGAAATACACTGAATTTTGTTTTTCTGCACTTTGGTTTTTAAGAAACAACTAAGGAAGGCTCAGGCATATTGCTTATTTTAGTTTTCATTTTAGTCAATTAAGGTCTGAATAGGACTTAATGATAAGTTCAATTCTTATGAGTATACAATAAAAAGAAAAGCTAAAAAATCTCCCAATGTTCAAAATCAAACAAGTTGAATACTAGCTTACATGAACAGGTATTTTTTAATTTCAAAAATTAAAATTCTGTGCCTTAGAGCAATGATCCTTTTGTTCTTTGCATTTCCTCCTGATATTAAGCACTACCTGAATTCAAGTACATCCACTGTTTACATTTTTATATTACATCAGCTCAGAAATATTAGGACCATAAAGTCCAAGTAATAGCAGCAGAAAGCTCTGAAATGAATTTGCATTACTATTTGAAGCCAGTTTTGTATTACCACTCGAGTAGCACCTTAGCCTTCCAGCTTCCCACTGAAATTTCAGAGAACACAGCAAAGGGACTTTGTTGCTTACCAAAAGTTTTATGGGCTGACTTTAATGTGAAGGACAAAATTCTTCCTAATCTTCCTGCAGTCTGGTCTATTCATAACAGATCAATAAAGTAGTAAAATAATTTAAAAGAAAACTTCTGATATTAAAAAGGAATACAATTTTAAGAGGATTTTAACAGTTATTATCTGTTGTAGTTACTATCCATTTTAGTTATATATATGCAAACATTTTATGGCAAAAGAAAAAGAGAATAAACCTCCTTCTTGCTATCAGAGGGACTGTGAAGAAGGACTAAACACCAGGGTTGCCCAAAATAGAAAGATAGTGGATAAATGTAAGTTTTTCCTGGAGGAGTAAATCAAATGCATCCAAAGACATTCCCCATCACTGAGGTCAAGTAATATAAAACTACCCACATATGTGGTGATAGTCTACTTTAGTCTGCTAGGGAGGGTGAAAATATTCAATAAAAAGAAATAATATCTATAATAAAAATATTAATTTTTAAAGTAAAAATAATAACAGTATAATAAGAAAGAAGCACGGAATATCACAATATATCATATATACATAGAAATTAATTAGAAGAAGACTGGTTTTCTTGGGTCAGAAGTATTTAACTTATCATTACTCTTTAATTTAATTTTAGGTGTATCTGTAGTTGCCTTTACCTGTCAGAATTTTTAAAGACCTTCTATTTATACCAAAGCCATTTTAGACACATTTAAGCATAAAATCTCAGAAAACTGTAAGAACTCTATTCCTAGAGTGACCTATGTCAAAGAATGGGAAACAAACCATAAATGCAGAAATTAATAAATTTAAACCGTCAAAAATTTCCATAACATGGGGTTTAGACATTATTAATGTTCTTGAATTCAAAAAAATGACTCAGTCTGCTTACAAGTTCAGGCTAACTTCAAGAGAATTTTAAATTTGCTGGTAGCTCCTTTTCAAAGAGCACAGATCTCAAGACCCCTGAACCTAGGTATTTATGTTAATGCTCCAAACCGAATTGCTAGAAACTCAGTCCTCACTGAAGTATCAGGGCCATGCAGAGACAACACAAAGTATTGTCGAGGTGCACAGGGGAACCTGTCTCTCCTGTGTTCAGAGCATTCCTAATGTCCAGTGACAGCCCTGAGTTCAGCAAGACACAGAGCAGTCACCATCACTTTACAGGGTATGCCTGTTGGCACCGTCACCACCAGCTGACTTTTATACAGAGGTCTATTCTCAGCATTATTTACCCAGGAGGTGTGGAACAAAGATCCTGAATCCTCCACAGCATAGCAATATGTGTAGTCAACACCAAGCTTTAAGCCTCCAGATGGGCTAGACACTCTCAGCTGAAGCTGCCCCAGAGTTTCAAATTTCATGTCAAACTCCTGTCAGGCTTCATTGTAGATAGGTGCTTCTGTTTCATAAAAAAGAATTGAATAAAAGAAGATTTTGACCAGAGAAAATAATGAATGGATTTCATCCCCAAATATATGCCACATACTCAACTGAATGATCTAAATATTTCCCTAAAATTATGTTGATATGACAATGCAGTGAGACTTCCAGAAGGATACCAAGCTACTCTAAAAATATCTAGAGGTCTCTAGTATAAAACATGCAGGCATATACTCAAGAAATTTAAGGCTAAAAAACCAAAACTTGCCTCAACTGGAGACCGCACACTGCATGAATTAATGAAGTTGTGTGATGACCCTAAGAAGAACTCAAAGAACTCCAAGAACTCCATCAGTGAAAGACACTGAACACTTTTCTACAGAGCTCCAAACCCACTTCCTAAGTATTGAAGGATATCAAAGAAAAAAAAATGTGAATAAATTTCAAGTTCAATTATGGGGAGGGGATTTTGATCCCTTAAATTATCTAGAGGCAAAATTGAAGGATATATTTTATTTTTCAGTTCAGGATTAACCCGAAATTTTTATATTTTATATTTAAAAATTCATAGCCTTCCTTAAGACAGTTAATGACTTCAGAGATTCTCTTTTCACTTCAGAGTTCTCTTTCAAAAATTTGAAGCCAAGTTGCAATATTTCTGCAGCGGACGTGTTTCACAATCTGGGAACTTCTTCTACCAGTTTCATGTGGTGTTGGTTATGAAAACCTATTAAGCATCTATAGCACCTCTGAAAAATATTTCTTCCCTTTGTGTATCTTGTTTCAAAGTTTTATTAATATATTAACAGGAGACTAGGAACAAGGAGTAATTTGACCAGAATGGCGGGAAATCCCATGAGTTTTCTCTCATTGTATTTTCAATTTCATTGTGCAATTTTGGGATGTGAAATCCTTTCTTTTTAACTGCAAGTTCCTCATATAAGATATGGTTGTAATAACAGGTTATCCTGGTTTTTATGGCCTGAAGGCAGAAAGATACCCATGGAGTTTAAATTATTAGCACTTCTCCAGTTCTTGGGGTAAGTGTTTATCTTTTCAATAATGCTTTTAATTCTGAGTTAGAAACAATATGAAGTCCTGTTTGATTACTTGCACATACGAAAAATAAAATCTCAAGCCTCCACAGACTTTTAAAACCTATCACCAGCTTAATTGGGAATAGTTTTACACCCCTTGAGTTTTAATTTAATAAACCTGTTTTTTTGAAAACTGTTATGAAAAAGGTGCAATAAAAAATGGAACTCAATTAATAAGATCTTCAGATTACTTATGAGGTCCCCAATGCTTTCGCCAACAAATCACCACCTGTTACCTGTTTTGTTTCCAAGCCAAAAATAGCTTTTTCTGATTGTTTCTAAACAGCTTATAGGAAAATTTGAATCATCAGATAAGCATTGTCCTCTTGATTCCATGAAACTCTTGATACTTCTAAACTGTCATGTTGTAGAATCAGGGACTGAAGTCTGCATCAGTTAGTTAAAAAGTTACATTAAAAATAGACATGAACTGTCTTTTAGTGAGTAAAAGCTAGTATGCTTTCCTTTAGGATGATTAGGATGATTAACTTTATGCTAATACTTTAGTTTGGAAGAGAACTACTGTTCTGAAATAAATCTCACAGCCCATCCCCACGTAATGTGTTTACATAGTGTTTGGAGCATGTATTAGATTTTTTTATTATGAAACTAACCTGGAAAAGACAATCCAGGAGTCCAGAAAATGTGCTCCATCTGTATAGGGACATAGAATCATAAAATAAAATGATAGAATGATTACAGTAGGAAAAGATCTCCATCATCATAATTAATAATTTAAAACTTACAGTGTCTTACTGATAATATCAAGTTATTCTGATATTAAAACAAAACCTGTTTATAGCATGAATATCAGGTCCTTGTTACCAATAAGTTTACATCTCTGATTTGTTTCTGTCTACCCCAGTGTGACAACTTAGTATTAAATTATCATTAAGGCTGATAAAAGATACCTAAAAATAATTTTAAAAAATGTGGTAATAACACTAACTGCAACAACAACAAAAAAGAATGTTACATATACATCACTATTTAAAAAAGAAGACAACAATAACTATTAAAAAGAATAAAAATATATCAGTTTAGTCTTTCTGAAACCTTCTAAAACATATTGACACTGGTGTAAGCCATTAACATTATATTTCCCTTAACTTTGTACCCTTAACTTTATAATCACTTTGTGGTGCCCTTCATAAACTATGAGAGGATTTTATTTGCCTTTCTCCTGAGAATAGATGGCAATTTTGTATCAGAAAAAACAGGAAAAAAAGACCGTAGAATAAAGACTACACACTGATATTCAGCCAGACTAGCGGTTCCCCACCAAAAAAAATTAAAAAGAAAGCTAAGGGGGGAATGAATAGGAAAGTAGGAAGATATAATTCTGTTTCCCTTACTCTTGAGGAATCAACTTTTTGGATGTATAAGATGAACACAGCATTTGTGTACATGTGTATATTTTTCTCTTGCAAACTTATTAGTTACACATATATATAAAATGCAAATATACACATATATATAAATATGTGTATGTATACATATGTATAGAGAGTGATATATGTAAATCAGTGGAATCCTTGTTATAATAGAATCACAGAATAAGCTGAATTGGAAAGGACCCACAAGGATCATCAAGTCCAACTCCTGGCCCTGCACAGCACCATCCCCAAGAGTCACACCATGTGCCTGAGAGCACTGTCCAAATGCTTCCCGAACTCTGTCAGACAAGATGCTGTGACTTCTCTGGGGGGCTTGTCCCAGTGTCCAGGCACCCTCTGGGTGAAGAACCTCTTTGTAATATCCAACCTAAACCTCCCCTGACACAACTTCAGGCCATTCCCTTGGGTCCTGTCACTGATAATCAGAGAGAAGAGATCAGTGTCTGCCCCTCCTCTTCCCCTCATGTCAAAGTTGTATGTCATGAGACCTCATGTCATGAGGTCTTCCTTCAGTCTTCTCTTCTCCAGGGTGAATGGATCAAGTGACCTCAGGCACTTTTCCTAGGGCATCTCTTATAAATAAAATCCTCACCATCTTTGTATCCCTCCTTTGGACACTTTCTAGTAGGTTTATTATTTCAATAGAGATATCTGATTGATATTCTGCAATATATTTTTATACAGAGGGTATGAAAATCTGCAGCTGCCTCAGCAGCCAGCAGTATGCAAAGATTAATCAGACAATTCCAAGCTGAGGAGTAAAATGTCCCTTGTCATCAGCCAGGTGACAGAAAGTGTGAAGGCTGGGACAGTTGGCAAGGAAGACAAGGAGGCTGCGTTCCAGGAGGCAGGCAATTTACTGTCACACGTTTACACCTTTTGATTCAAAGTCCATTAATATACTAATAGACTGTCATTATTCATGCAATTTGAAAATCATAGTACTTATTCCTTTTTTTATTTTAAATTGGATTTTATCATGAACATCCTAACAAGAGTGGGCTGTAAGTTACTAGTCCATTAGATTTACAATGAACAATGGCATACAATGAATGATTCAGGAGTTACCTGTCCCAAATCATGAGCACATTTCTGACACGACTAATTGATAATCTTTGCAAGTTCCACAGTTGCTGAGTTTTAGATGCTTGTGCCTCGCATACTTTTGAATGCATAGGAGAAAGAAATTTAACACTGAGTGATGGGAAATACTTCCAACAGGAAAGTACAAAATGAAGATTTTGTCATGTAAGAAAGCAGAATATTCTTGTTTCCCTCCTGGCAAAATGCAGAAGTCTTTGTCCTGTTCCTCCACATTGGACTGTTGGTCCGACATCCCCCACCTCCCTTTCAAATCAACTTTAATGCCTGTCAGGCTACATATTACTTTAATTTTCCAGAAATATACCTGATAAAAGAAACTGCATAGTCATTAGAGAGAAAAAGTAGAATTTTATACTTCATGGCATCAAGAATATCTCAATTCACCATCATTACAATCATATCTGGTTTCACAAAGTAATATTTACTCTCGCAAAACAAGGACTGTTTCTCATAAGCCAGATGGTTGAACAGAGAGAAAGTTTAGCTTAATCTTGCTATATGTAATCTTACTCTCCAATTTCTTATATTTTTTTCACTCAGCCCAATTTTTTGCTATAAATATTACCATTTTGGTCTATTCTTAACAAGGGAGCATTAGTATTTCTGAACCGTTTTAGTTCATCTGTAGTAGCAGGAATCTGAAGGAAAAAGGACCAACTCTAAGTCTGCTTAGCAAAGCACTAAAAATTTAATGGAACAGAGCACACAGCATGTGCTCAGTTATTTTAGCACGTTCTGCAGAGTATTCAAGTCTGCATAGACCATTCTGAAAATTTATCCACAGAGTTAAGCTAAGAAGGGCCTCCTGCACTTGTAACCCCCCAAAATTCCCAGACTGCAATAGTGTGTTGGTAGCATTTAATTCCCTTTCAAAAGCAAATTGTTCCCATCAGGCTCAAGAGAACCTAAAACTTATAACCTTGTAGGTTTGAACAGCTGCCTTAAGCTCTGGCATTCTTGCCTCATTGGACACTTAGCTTTCAAGAATGTTCCATTCCCAAAGGACTGACAAGGCAAGGAATGGGAAACATTTTCCAATGGTTACCTATATTGTGTCAGCTAGAACTTTCAGAACTACCTGAATGCCTCCATTATGTACTTAGAAAATAAAGAACCTATGCAAGACAAACTTCACATACCTACTCTTCCGTGAGGGAGCACTAAATTAGATGCAAAATTTTGAGACTTCATTAAATGAAACAAATGAGTCATTTTGCAGATGCATGGTTTCAGAACATATTTTTGTGATTTGACAATACTTTTATTGACTAAAATATACTGAACATATAAAAGGACATGATGTTCCATGTATACAACAATATTTATTTCCATGTTATATGGAACTTCTAAAGTCACAAGTATGGTCCTACTTTTTTTCTTTTTCAGAGTGAATAGCAACTGCAGTGCTTGAAGGGCAGCCATTCGTATTCACACTTCCAAGTATCACTAATACTTGTGAAAATATTCCAAGAAAAAGTAATAGTCTTAATAATGGCTACAAGCACTATCAATTATAATGTTTAATGCAAAAATTAGAATAACTTGAACTTTAAACTGTAGCACTCTATAGTATTAGTCTTCTAAGGAAAAAACCCACAATTATCTCATACTCATGTTAAAAAAATTCAGTATTCTGAAGTAATTTCTGGCTATCTAGTCTTTAAGTTGCATTTCGGAAATGAATTAATTAACATTTGACTGTTGAAATCTGTACATAACTCTTGGAATTAACCATTGTAATTGTTATTCTCCAGAAAAAAACTATGCAGGTAAATTTAACTCTTCTCCAGATGTTAACATATCTTGTACTAATTTGTGCAGTTTTGTAGATATTGCATTACCTGAAGAGAAAATTTGTAGTCATCAAGAATTCTAATTTTGCTATATAAGTCTGGTTTTATTTCCAATGACTTTTATTCTTTTAACTTCAATTGAACATGGCAAAATAAATTGCAAGCCACTGGTTTAAATTTGTGAAAGACCATTTCATGCTTAATGAGGATTTATTTAAATTTTTTTTTAACTAAAAATGAAACAATCTTATTTGGTAAAAAGACACTTTCTAGAAATGATCATTTTATTTGAACAAAATTAAATATTTGTCTTGATTATGTGTTCTAAGGTATTGATTTTAAAATGTCTTGTTCTAACTGAAAGAATATGCATTTAACTATGGTTCAGCATTACTAATGCAATTGATCTCAGAAAAATCTTCTTCCTATACTCATTATTTTACTCATGGCATCAAACTTTGCCTGTGAATGCACTATAAATTATAGGAATTTTTAAATAGAAACATCCAATTGTGTATCTTTTTCCGTTTGGTAGAAGTTTAATCATAATTTGTATTTAACATGTATGTTAATATGTATGTCATTACTCTGTTTACTTCTCTGTTCTCTCAATATCAATGTATATAGAGAACTGCCTTTCTGCTGGAGCAGTAATAACCCATAATATGAATGTTGCATTTCAGAGGCTTTCTCTTTAGAATTATTGAAAAATAGAAGGAGAAAAATGAAGGAGCTGCCATCTGATGAAGCAGCTAGAGATTAAGTTGTACACTCTACCATCAATCCACAATAATGGTGGAGGGAAATTCCTCCCATCTAACTTCAGTAATCTATTATGTAAATGTGTACACCTTAGGTGATATCTTTAGGCTTCTGTCAGAGCTGCTGAAGAGAAATAGGCATATTTAGTTATGATATATCCACCATGTTAAATGTCTGTGTGAGAATAAAATAGATGATACCTCATAAGTGATTCTTTCTCTTCATTAACTATAAAATGAGCCTTGGGTATCTATTTGAGGTTCATACATCTGTGATATTTCCGAAGTTCAAAAAAATGTGTTGCATCCCAAATGTCAGTAAGACATTTTAAGAAATTAGCATAGCTTCTGAAAAATATCACTGGTAATATTCCATCTTAACTGTCTATTGATTCACTACTAAAATAATACTATCTATATTTCTGGTTTTTTCATTTCAATTTTTGTTAGGGACAAGATTAAAATGAGACACGGAGTTTTAGCATTTTACCTCTAATTCCAGGAGTAAGCTTGAGGAGAATTTGCTGTGACTCCAGTGTTTCCTAGAACTGCAATTGTATATATCTTAATGTAGGAGTCTGCTTGTGAATTTCAGTGAATCAAGAATTTCCGTTTAAGTTGCCCGAATGCAACCTTGGTTTCTAGGAGCTGGTCCAAAAGAAAGTGGGTCTTCTATATTTCCTCTGCTCTGTCTTCAGCCCTGTGAGATGTCTCAGTCATCCTAGTAAAGCTCAGTTGACAATAGGTACCTAGAGGAATGTAACTGATTTGAGTCAAAATGAAGGCAGGGAGATTGCTGGCCACTTGCCATCAGAAGCAAACCAGACTTTGGGAAAATTACTGTAATTGATTGCTAATTTACACAGACAGTGAGAAGCACAGACAAAAATACAACATCCTGCAAATTCTCTCCCTCTTTTCTTCCAGGCTCAACTTCACTCTTTCACTCCTGACTCTTCTACCTTCCCCCACACCAACAGCACTGGTTAATGTGGAATGGGAGCTGAGGTCAGTCCTTAAAAGCTCCTCTCTGCCACTCCTTTCTCCTCATAATTTTCTTATTCCCTCTTGTCCACCGGCTAGAGCGTACCTGTTCTGGTGTGGTCCCATTAGCAGGCTGCAGGGACATCTCCTTCCCTCCTTTTCTCTCACCTTGCTGTCCACAGTGCTATGTGGAACAGCACATATGTGAAATGCACAAATTCCTCACTTTTCCTTTTGAAGCTGTCATGCAGCATTTTTAAAAGGTTTTTAAAATATGTTTTAAAATATGGTTTCCTAAAGACATTTTCCCCGAGGTCCCTCCACCTTGGCTGTGGGGCTCAGACACACTCTGAGATGGGTTGTTTGGTGCCAGTGGAACCTGCTATGTCCACCATGGGGCAGGCATGACCAATCCTCATAGAGGTTCCTGGAGCTCCTGCTACCAGCACTGGGGCATCTGAACTCAATACAATGAAAAGCCAATAGTATTTCAGTCTTTTCAGAAAACTGTGATTTTGGAAGCCTACCTCAATGTAAAGCTCTTTTTTTGGCATTATAGTAGTCAAATGCCCCTGTAAAATAGGTGATGCCTGATAAGCCTAAAAACCTATTGGTATGGACATCTGAGTGGAAGTACTTTTGTATGCTACTCACATGATTTTCCCAATGCAATATTTTTAAATACAAGCTGTATGCTTTTTTTCTGTTGAGATTTGTCTAAAAAGTAATGAAAGCAGGTGAGACAGCTTGTGAAATGTGTCTGAGGAATCATGGATTTGAAAAGTGAAGAAGAATAAAAGTATCAGGCAGAAAATTATTGACATCATATATTCCAAATTATTCTCCAAATTATTCTTTGCCTTAAGGAATTGAAGCATCTGTGTTTGAATGAAGTGTTCTAGCATTTTAAGACTTTTTAAGGGTTGTGAAAGTTTCTTCGCTTCTTTTTCATAGAAGAAGAGAGTGCTGTATAATATTCTTTTACTGAAGTTGAAGCTTCAGGTAGGAGAATAAACACGTACACATCAACAGTTAAAAAAGTGTGGCATTTCTATTTACCTGTAGAAAAAAATCTAAGAGACCTCCTATTTCAGCAGAAAAATGCCAAAGTTTTCAACACATATAAATTTGGCAGATATGTGAAATAAATATCACAGCTAACTATAAATGATGAACAACTAAAACATCCCCAGAAAGTGACTGGTTGAGATGTATAAGAGCAGCAATATATTGACCTTCTTAATGTCTGAACATCATGATAAAAAGTTTTCAGCAAATGAGAAAGTAAGAGAGAGGTATTGAAAATTCAGTACATGAGAAATGAGAATGACAAAATGCTCCCAAATAAGGATGAGCAAATGCTAAAGTATAGGCAGAACTCAGGAGACAATTTGCATTGAGTGAAAGTGATGTTGCTATTTTGACTGTGCCTGCTGCATAGCAGGTGATTACTTCATGACAGAGAAGAATGATTCTTCTATCTCTCATCTCTCTAGGTAGTTACATAGCTGTCATCACTTCAGTACATGAATGTAGTTTCCTCTTCCTTCATTTATACAACACATCATTTATCTACTTTATGTACACCATTTAGAACTACACGCAGGAAGTCTCTGTGGCAGCCTTTGCTTGCAATTAGGTTCTGTCAAGTTAATTTCAAAAGTTATAAGTCATCTAAGTTTCTTTTTCATTTTATCAAAACCTGTTCCCTTTAGGATACTACGATGGTCTTACAGAAAAATAACAGCTCAATGTCCACTCATATGAAGCAATTAATTGTAACTTTCATCAGTAGAAGAGAAAACTGCTAAATGGATAATTAGAAGATGCAAAATTGTTGTAGTTGACAGATCTTTACTGTTTCATTTTGCAAGGGAGTCACAAAGATAAAGATTATAACATTAAAAATTTTAAAATTTTTAAATAGACTAAAAAAATAGGAACTTTCAAAAGTCAGTCACAATCCTAATATACTGATATAATGGCTAAGAGAAAAGGAAAGATAATAGTAGTCATAACCATTTTCTGTTCCTGAGCTAATTTAGGTCATCGGTAGACACACATAGTCAATCTTGAGAAAAGAATAATATAACTACAATGTAGTAATTAAAGAATTAAAGAATTCCCTGAATTTAATACACAATACTTTGTGACCCTTTTTCAGACCCTATGCCAAATTCATCCCCCTCTGTGAAAGACCACAGATTTCAAGACAGTTTTATAACTTAGCAGAAACTAATGCACAGGACTTCCATTTGAATCTGAGGAAGAACTCCTTCACTGGGAGGGTGACCACACACTGGGGCAGATTGCCCAGAGAGGTTGCGGAGTCTCCTCCGCTGCAGATATTCAAGAACCATATGGGTTCAATCCCATGCCATGTGCTCTAGGATGACCCTCCTTGAGCAGAGATTTTGGACCAGATGACCCACTGCAGTCCTTTTCAACCTCATGCATTCTGTGATTCTGTGATTGAGAGAAAAATAATGACAATAACCAAGGCACCAGTCCTTACGCTGCACTCCTTGCAGTTTTAATATTTTTAAAACTCAACTTCTCCAATTTTATTGTTATTTAATAGAAATGCAATCATGCTTTCATTTGAGTTGATCCCCTGCATTTTCCTACAATGGTATGAGACTTTAGTTAACATATTTTTGACAGTTATTAAAGTTTACCACCTACTCATGTCAGGCAAAGTTGCAGGGTGGAGCAATTAAGTTTTGCTTCTCGTTTAGGTTCTATTCTGTTGTTTATCTACCCAGGTAAAAAAATGAAGTTGATCCAAGTGTGAACACATAATTTGTCAACAACTAGAAGCAGTATGCTTTGTATAAATGACAATGTTTGCTCAGTGATTTTTTTAAGGCCTTTTCTACTCTAGCAATTAGTCCTCTCTTCAGCTTTGTTGAAATCATAGTAGCTATCATTGTTTCACCAAAGTTTCCTGCAAGATTTTTTTTTCTATAATTACTAAACATTAGTCAAGACATTCTTTCAAGGTCTTAATTATTTAAAATTAATTATGTTTTCCCAATGAAAACAATCCCAAAAATATATATGTATTTGCATTCTGTTTATATATCTTACATTCATTACAGAATTAATGAATATAAAAAACCTAGAATTTGTGACCAGACCAAGGAGAAAAAAAGATACCTTTTAAAACATATTGTATTACTGTATTATTAAGAACACTAAGAACTGTTTTTCGATTAAACCACAGTAATTTACGAAACCTAGGTATGCTGGACCCAGGAGGTGAACAGCCTTCTGTTTTCTTGTACTCTGCCTTTCAACTATTAAACTGTATACAAATTTGCAGCTGCCAAGTGTCAGGTCATTGATTTTCCTTCCTACTAGGCAACAGCTGCTCTGCTCACTCCTCAGAAATCTTCCTCTCCAGATGACTTTGGGAGTGTAACAAGAGACTACTGATGAAATAAAGCCTTAGATTACTCCAAGAAAGTGATAAAACCCCCCCTCCTACCCCCCAAATTTTAGTAAAAATGCATAAATGAAGTGCAGAAGAGACTGGTGGAACAATTGTGGTACTCATCTCGAGTAAAATCATACAAATCTCAATTTTCTTATACACCCTCTATTATACAAAATTTTTCTTTCTTTGCTAGTGAAATAAAGAGAGACTCCAGCTGTTGTGCTTACTCTTTTATTAAATTCTTAGACAATATTGCTGTCCCCCATAATGTGAAAGAATGATTTTATCTTTTTAATGAAGCATTTTTAAAAAAAGTGAATGTTGACACAGCTCTGACAAGTAGATCCTCTTGCATTTAAAAAAGTTGTTATCTGGTCAAAACTTCTCTTCCATTTTCAATTTGCATCAAAAATATAATGGGTAAACTTAGAAATAATTAGAAAATTACTTAAGAACAGAATGGAACACACAGAATGGAGCACAATTGCATGATACACATATAATTTAAACAATACACGTACCCCTGGTCACACTATTTGATAAAAGGCATGGTAAAATGAATACATAAAGAGAGAGCAGCACAAGTATAAATCACAGAATGACAGTTACAGAATCCTCCTGAATAAAATATTTTCAAAGAAAGTGTCCATTTGTGTGGAACAGTTCCCATGTCTCTAATTTATCGGATTTGCGCTACCCTTTGTGGAAAAGGATCAAGTCAAAGTATACTTAGGCTAACAGGACACAGACAAGTCCTTGGGTTCTCATGAGATACACTCACAAGTACTGATGCAATTTCAAGGCTGCTTTCAGTAATGTTTGACTGGTAGTGCTGAGTGGAAGAGGTGCCCAAGGGATGGAGAGAAAAGATGTCGCTCTTATCTTAAAGAGGACAAGAAAGAAGAATCAAGAACCTTCAGATCAGTTAGCTGCACTTTGATTCTCATAAAGCTAATGAAAGAACTAACCTGGAACCTGTTTCTAGGATCACAAAGGACAGGAAGGTGACTGGGAGCAGTCAGCATGGATTCATCAAGGGGAATTCATGCTTGAACAATGTGGCACGCTTCTGTGATGAAATGGCCTGGCCTAGCAGATGCAGGGAGATGCAGTGGATATTGTCTAGTTACTTATATCTTTTGACACTTTTGTTCATAAGGTCCTCATGGAAAAGTTGAAATATGGGGTGGATGAGCAGACCCTAAGGTGGAATGAAAACTGTCTGAGTGACCAGATCCAGAATGTGGCACAATGTCTAGTTCAAGGTCAGTAATTTGAAGCATTCTCCAGGGATCAATACTGAGTCTAATGCTGTTAAAGATTTTCACTAATGCAAGCATGCTAGCTTGCCGTTGAACACTAAGAACTTAAAGAATGTTGTTTGGGTTTAGTTTGGATTTTTTTCCCTATGAGAAAACTCACAGAACTGTAACTCATTTGTTACCAGTTAAGAATTTTTCCTTGCTTTTTTGAGTCTAGAATCCAACAATTATGTTCACCTCTGTCAATATTAAACACCTCTCAATGCTAGATTCAGTTTGTTTATTAAAATCAGCAGAAAGAAATAAATATCTCTCAGAGAGTCATTTCTTTGTTCTGTTGAAAGAGTTTACATGAGGAGATGATCTGTATAGTGAAAGTGTTCCATTCTCTTTACTGATTATTTAGAGAGGCAAAGGTATACAGTTCGGATGCCTATACCAAGAAGCTCCTATTTCTGGGGAAGGAACATCAAAATATCTAAGTACTGAAGTATTTCCTTTGGCTACTCATACAGATTCAATATTTACTATGTAACAAATAGTTTCAGAAAAATTAATTTTCATGAGCTAAAAATAAAATGCACAAAACTGAAAAGATGTAAATTCTGGATTAAGTGTCATTAATTTTACCACGCCAAACGATACATATTACTCATAGGTTGGAAAAATAGCCAGAAGAATAAACAAAAAAATTATGCTCCACATGCATCTAGTAGCATTTAAAATTATTATTGAGATAATGAATTTCCTATGCATGTTAAAATTATTCATTTTAATTATTATATATTCACTTTTAAAAGCTTAAGAAAATTTCAGTACAAAATTTTCAAGGTAAAATTGCAACCCCAAGACCCATTATCCCCTTAAAAACTTTTAATTTGCACTAAAATGAGACATGCATATAAAGAAAAGCCAACAATCTATTAAGACTTAATATATTTTCATGATTGATGCACAATACAGATTAATAAGCAGCAAATCTTCCAAAACTTGCTTGATCTGGGTTCAGATAAAAGTGGAAATTAAGGAAGGCAGATAAAATATACCCTTTAATAAGAATGATGCATGCATCATAAGAAATATTACATGAAAATTAATTGTAATTACCTCATACATTAAAACTGGTTCATAGATTGAAAGCTGTTTGAGGAACAGTAAATGAAGGAGAACAAAGCACAGCAGTATGCAAAATCTGGATATGCAGTGCAAAATTAATAACTATTTGAGTCTGTAAGAGGCAATAAGATGCCAATTAATATCTACAAACAATTTTAAACTGGAAAATAAGGCAAATTATAAACACAGGGGAGACAGAGAATTTGTTGTCAGCTAACAAATTTAGTGTGCCCCCCCTCAATAAAAAAGGACTCTTTCAGACAGATGGAATATGTATTTAAAGGTATTTTTTTAAAACAGCAGTTAGGTTGTAAAGCCCAGAGGTACCACTGATTGAGAATTATTCTATTACCTTTAGATGGAAAAGAAGTAAATAAACAAAAGGCCCAGAACAGACTTGCTACGTGAAATTGCAGAAATAGAATTACAGAATCTAAGTTGCCAGGTAGAAAAAGGATACCATCCCATTCTCAATATGACTATTGTGAAAGATCCAAATAAAATGCAATTGTGAGCAGTGAAGGATTCTTCTTAGTCTGAAAAAGACAATTTTTTGTCTCGCCTTCTGAGATGAGATAGGCAGTATGGCTGAACAAACTAGTCAGAGAAATGTGTCGAGTGATAAATTCACAATTCATTCCAGGAAACAAATCAATTATATATTTATCAAGATGAACTCTGGCTAGAGTAGGAAACACATATTAGATTGGCCAGTGAGATATTGCTCTGAATTGAAAATAAAAAGTAAATGCTTCTCTTTATCCAAAACTCACTTAAAGAGAGGTAGGGACTAACTAAACCTGAGTCCTCATACTTCAACAGATCTTCCATCAATAGAAGACAAGAAATCTCCAGAAGATACTAAAGCATATATAATTCTGACGTGGGCTTGAGCACAGCCTTTGCACTGAGGTCAATCTCAAGTATAGATACCTCTGTTCTATTCCTTCAAATTTCCCATTAATTAATGGTTACTTAATAATTACTTCTGCATCTAAATTGCATATGTATCTGTACCCTAAATGAAACCATATTAAAACAAAAGGATCTACAGATAAAGATTCTAGTGGTTACTGAACAAATCAAGAGGATACTCAACTAGTATATGGTTTAGATTTTTACCTTCAGAAAAAAAGAGCATCTGTTTTCTCCTACATTTAACGAACAAATATATCGTTTTAGTTAGCTCCAGCAATAAAGAGGTCATGCAAAGCACCCTTGAGAAAAGATTTCCTTGAGTAGCTTATTGCATGAGGTTAGACTGCAAACTTAAACAGAAAAGCTATGTAAGGCAAGAGCACAATCTGATTTCTCTTACTTCTCACTAAACAATCCATACTGAACATAGAGTTTTTTAAAAGAGCCATAAATTAGAGACATCGTGTCATTCTTATAAAATAGGACAAGAATATTTTTCAAGTACTTCTGTAGAATTTGGATGCACAATTCCAGTTCTTATTAGACCATCTCAAGAAGGGTTAACTTCCATTCCTTTTTTTCCCACTTAAAAATTTTCACTGACATTAGTCAGTTTTAATCCAGTCAGTGGACAAAAATATTTGTGCTTGAAACCTTTCCTTAGCTTGTATCATTGCAAAAACATTCAAAGCTTAGATGGAAAAGTTTTGCCCTTTTGGCTCAAGGCTTCTTAAAAAAAAAAAAAATCTAATGGAAGTTAAATGAAAAGTTGTAGTCCTCTACATAACCTCTCCAAGTAGAAAGCAATAATAGGTTTACTTGAGTGATACCCTGAAATAAATACATTTAGAGAGATCTCATTAGATACAGACTTTCTTGCCTTTAGTCCAGTCATGTACCTATAATTTTCCTTCAAGGTCAAACTGTAGGATGTTCGATCTGAAGCAAAATCACAGCATTTCTTTCCACTAAATCCTGGTTTCTTGAAGCTCTGGAGTGCTATGTAAGCTAAGCTCTGATGTGCCATGAGCTACATCATACGTTCTGAGATCATTTATGAGTCCAATTTAATGTCAGATGCTATCCTTGCAATGTTTACCTTTAGGAAGTTAACTGGAATTAGGCAGTTGCCTGAGAGATTAGATGGTATCACACAGTAATAATAAAAAAAAACTAAACCAAAACAAAATCAGTTTTAAAAAAAGCTACTATAAATCTAGATAACAGATTTAGTAAAGGCCTGCACTGAGATAAGAGAACTTAGGTCTATTTTGTAATTATAATCTAAAACTACAATATATAGAATCAGCTGAAGTTGTTATCAAATTTTCTATACAGCTTCAGTGTCGATATTCTGCTAATGAAATGAGCAGATGATTTCTAACCTTACAATTCCCATGAAAAGATTTTCTTCAGTAATAGCAAGCTGTTAATCAACACAATTTGGAGCCACCACCTGAAAATGCTGCAGACACCTTGAAAAGCCTTCCAAGAGACCTTGCTTTTCACACTGGCATTAGCCTTTGATAAAAGGCAAACCTGTAAATGTGTAACTTCTGAGTTACACATCAACTTCTGAGTAACACCCTTACACAGGCTCTAGAAATCAGCAGTGACGCCAGGAAATATATCTATTATATATACATAAGTAGAAGCTCAGTGTTCAGACATGACTTATACCCATATTTTTATTATATTACCTCAAGATTAAGGAACATAGAGACAACTAAAAAGGATTTTGGAGTAGTATACTTATTTTCTACAAGAGAGCTTCTGCAACTTAAGAGAATAATATATCCCCTAAAAAAAAAATTAGCTAGCTCTATATAGGGATAAATGTATTCATTTAAGTCATGGCTTGGTTTTGAATTGTATGTCACAACTATTTTGGAAGAACTTTGTTGTATCTATATCAGCAGACAGATTTAAATTTTGAGTTATTATGTTAGAAATTACTGGTGTAAGAATTCTTCATTCACAAAGTTATAAGTTAAAGCAATAGTGTCAGAACAATGTATTTACATTTAGTCTTGGTTGTCCTAAATCTTTATCTGAAAATTTCAAAATTCCAATACTAAGAGACAAATATTGGAAGAAAAGGAAAATTAATCACTGGGTTATATATATATATATATATATATATATATGCCTGTATATGCCTCTGCATGGCATATACAGCTTTGAAGTCAAAATTCACACTTAGAAACGCTTTTATTTTAATCACATTGCATTCCAAGTTGCTATAGATATATTTTTATATTACATTATATTTTAACATACGATTATTATTATACACAACACATATTATTATACATATCATCTGTAGGGAAAAAAGTCCATTATTTGCTTTACTAGGAATTCCTTCTTTTTCACTTTTTAAGCTTTTCTTGTATTACAGAAGCATATATTTTAACATTCTAGATGTTAATTTCAAATTATATTATTTTTAAAATCAAAAAGTGCTTTCAATCTGTCTCCAAACCATGCAGTGATTTACAGAGATTCATGCTGGAAAAGAACTCATACTCTTGCCCAGCATGAATTCTCTTTCCAAGATACATTTAATTAATCATATGTTGCCTTTTTTATACACTTGAACTGAACATTTTCATCTTTACATGATTTGAAAATAGAGTTTGAGAGATTTCAAAGCAGCAGATGCAGAATATTTAATGTAGAATACTTTTTTTGCATTCTTTGAACAGCATTTCCAGGGATCTAGAAGACTAGGGTTAAAATCCTGTTTAAAGTTCATTTAATTTCTGAAAGGTTTTGCTTCTCTGAAGATTTAGAATCAATCATAGTAAATAATACAAGAACACATAACCTTTAGTAGCTAGAACAGATTAAACAACATTTGTAATTAATAAGCATTACCTCATTATTAAATGACATCAGGGATGACTGCTTCATAGCGATATTAACATTGATGGAAAACATTAAAGTATCTAAATGTCAAGCCATTTTCCTTAGGTTTCAACCATTCTTCCATTCTAATACATAACAAATTGGTCAAGCTAAAGCACTTAAATACCAGAAAGGTTATTGAGGCACCAGCATGATCCCATTCTAACCTATTGTCTACCAGGGTCAAATATTCCTGATGCTAAAAGAGTTGCAAGGCTGTATTCAGCTATAAATAGCATATCTGAGCAGCTATAGATACTATAACTGAGAACAGATTGTATAAATGCTTCTGGAGTACTTGTATAGATAATTTTCATCTCCACAATAAAAACCTCAGCGTACTATTAAACTTTATTATTAAAATGAAATTTAAGTGTCTAGAAGCTACTCATAATTGTTACAGTAAATCCATTGCAACATTATGTTGAAGAGATATGAAGTAATTCTTTCTTACAAACCAAGAACAATTATTGTGAAAAACAAAAGAAAAAAAGATGATTTCCTTAAATTTTATAATTAGTCATATGATTCTCTATTTTTTATCTGATTGGTAAAGTTCCTTAAATATTCAAAGCAAAGGTAGCACAATATATCAGTTGGATGGATTCCTTTATCCATCACCCTCTGGCATGGAACATAATCCAATCATCTTTTAAAGATCCTTAAAATTATCACTTATGTAGACTTATTAATAGAGAGTATGGTAATCACTCCAAAAGTCATCTCCTCCAGCCTGTCATTCTTTTCCAGACAGCATCATTAGGACAGAATAGTATTCATCAAACCTCAGTAAACTTTAAATAAATTAAATCTCCTATCAAGATTATCAGTTTCTGGCGCATCTCCAATTTATGATAGTCAAGTGCATTTTATGTAAAATGACACCACAAATAAATGCATTTAAAGGGCATGTGTATTTCTTGTCTAATATGAATAAGCTTACAGAAAGAAATTGATAAAGGCTTCCTAGATATGAATAGGAATTTTTTTTTAAGATAAATGCTTAAAAATTTAAGGGGAAATGGTCAGAGCACACGCCTGCCATTGTTTAAGAATTGTTTGGACAGTCATACGGTGTGACTCTTGGGGATGGTGTCCAACAAGGAGTTGGACTCAATGATACTTGTGGGTCCCTTCCAACTCAGTGTATTCTGTGATTCAGTGAGATCTAAGAATTTATTACTGTTGCAGCTCAGTTTTTCACAGATTATGCGTTTTCTACTGAAAGTGTGTGTAAGAACTTGTAGTGAAACAGACTCCACATTTGGTATGCAAAATTGCTCATTTTTTGAAGAGTTATTTCATCTTTATATTTTAAGTAAATGTAATAATAAAAAAGGAACTGGTTTCCTGGAAAGCATCCAAGCATACAAGTCTACTGAGTACCTGTATTCTCACAGAACGTAATTGTGCCGTTTATTTCACTATAGGACAAGGACATAAATTTTCAGCCTCATTAGGTTTTAGGATGTGTGGATTGTTTTCCCTGTAATGCATATAACTTTTTTTTTACATGAGAATAAGAGACAAAAATTGCATAATAGTTTTAAAATGTTAAATAATACTTAGTGAATCTTTCTTAGTAGTACATTGAAATACCACAAAATCCTGAGGGCAAAGTTAATGCTTTGCTGATTAAAGCACATTGTTGATTTTTCATAACAGTATGAAGAAATTTGTCAGTCTACAACAGTTCTAGTCTATATATAAATAAGTATATGACAAACTAACTCTGCTAAATCTGTTTGTGTTTCTATTTATAGCACCTGTTCATTCAGATTCATGTGTCCTGCAGAATTTTGTGACTATCACATTGCAATGTTACTGTAACCGACACAATTTAACTGAGTTTCTAAGAGATTTATTTATCTGTTTCAATATGGAGTAGCCTACCTACATATGTAACAGGAAACTTTATAACATGAATGCTGTGACTGGTACTTGGAAGTGAAAGGTAGATTGAAGAGATTTCATAAGCAGAGTCCAAATAAAAACTTGCTTGAGAATCAAATGATAATCTGTCTGGATAGGAAAGATAATTATTTTCTTTACCCCAAGAAATACCATCAGAATTTTATAATTATGTAGCACTGTTAGTATTGTATATTACTGGAAGATGCCTGTTCCAATTATTTGTGAACTGAAAACAAATCAACTTTGAGTATGCCGCTTACCCAATTAAGGCCAGCATAATTTATTTACAAATGATAAGGGCTTCAAAGAGCAGAATGCAGCCTACTGATAATCCTTTCAAGTTCCTTTGCTCTTGTCTTGGACCATGATGGCAAACGAAGACTATGAATCAAAATACTACAGAAATTAAGATCACATGAGACTTTCAAGGTATAATCCATAAAGCAAATGAAGGAATATTTAGATTTTGGTAAAGAACTTAAGAAAAGATTTGGAATACGCCAGAGAAACTTCACCTGTGTGGAAGTGAATGTGTTAAGGGAAAACTGCAAAGCTGCTGAAGGTAAAGCCTGGAAGCAGCCTATTTGATCCTGGTATACCAAGTTTGTTTCTTTTATTTGTTCTTTTCTTCCACTGATTCAGTTGAAAAAGTCACTGACATAGAAGCAGCTTTGAAATTTGTTTAACTGAGAGTGAACTGACCTAGATGAATGCATGTGGGAGTCAAGCTCACACATGACATTTGAAAAGTACAGCATTAAATAAATGTCAGTCATCCATATATCATCAAGGAGCTCCTCAAAGCCAAGTTTATAGTAATTCATATTACTCAAAGCTCCTTTGAAGGGTTCCAGGACAATTAAATAGCTAGAAGCTCACAATAGGCCTCGCAGTGTGAATTGCCTGATAAGGTAGTCTGAGATGATTAGAAAAAACCCTACCCCACAAAATATGGAAGAGGCATTGGAATGAATATTTTCCTGCAGCTCTTTGTTTCTTTACCTTAAACACATCTGAAAAAAATCTTGACTCAAACTTTCTTCCAACACTGTCTGCTAATCTCCTATGACAAACACCAAACTATTAACTCTACATGAATAAAAGTTATGGCAAGTCTTACAAAGATGAGATAATTTCAAATCTAGGAGAAACATGACTGTGCAACAATAGGAAGGTCCCAATGTAAACTGCAACATTTATTAATTCATTGTTTATTTGAAAATAATAATTAAATAGTACTTTTCACTTTAACTGAAGCAACTAAAACTGCCTCAGTTACACCTTTTTTTAAGGCTTTTCACATTTATCTGTCCAATGTTTTCTGATGCCTCACAGCAAAGAGAATTTGACTAAAATTTAGTTTATTATACCATAACAATTCTTAAATAATTTTTTTAAGTTTTCTAATTCAGGGGTGATACACTTCTAAAGGAAAAAAAAGCAACACAAAACCACTTTTGGAGTCTATTTCGCTCTCCAGCATTGAAAAAATGTCTTAATATCATAGAGGTTATTATAGGAGATTTGTTTAAATTAGAACCCTTTCTCTTCACTACTTTTAAACATATAAATAGCTTATCTTGATGTAAAATCAATAAATGTTTCATTTCCACTTCTAATTACCTCTGTCCTGCTTATAACAAACTCCCTTTTAAATGGACAACCTGACAAATTCTCTATATGAAGTTCTGCAAAATCCTGGCAAGGTAGGGATATAAAAAGTGTTCTGTGAAAAACCCAGTCATGCAGTGAATACTGTGTCTGTGATCCTGTGTGACTGAAACTGCTTATCAAGCTATCCAGAGTGAGTGTAATCATGTGCAAAGTGGTAGCTGAATGGAATACATGAAGACTTCCAACTGCAACTTTCATCTCATCTGTTCCTGTCTAACCAATGAGACAAAATTCAAATTAAAATAAATACTTTTTTTTTCATTACATCTCCAAAATAGTTAAATTGCAACAAACTTGAAAAATGTTTTGTGGGGTTGTGGGTTGGAGACAGACCCACAACACAGCACACCAATTGTCATTGGCAAACCGCAGTGAGTTTATTACGGCTGCCCTTTCATAGGGGCTTTCAACCTCCTGGGCCCAGGTTGCTGATTGGACAGGACCTCTTTCCACCCAGCTCTCTGCATTTAAATCCTCTGGCCAGTGGTGTGTCTGCATCTAAGCTTGAACAGGGCTGTCTGAGGTCTCTGTTGCCTCTTTTCCAGAATGAGCTCGGTAAGGCAAATTGGATTTGTTATGGCCAGATTTTTCTTGTTCAGCTACAGTATATTTTTTTTTCCTTTTAAAAATCTTTCCCCAGAAGTAGCATCAGCACCATGGGCAGGCTCAGATGCGCCCTTCAACAGGTCCACTGGGGCCAACTGGAATTCTCTGTGTCCAACACAGCAGCACCTGTGCTACCAAAACCTTTCCACAGTCACACAATACACTGATGTGTGCATAGAACACAAACAAAAAACAGTTCTTCAGAAGTCAAAAGGGAAAACAGAATTAACCTTTGCTATGTTTTGCATTATATATTCCAAACTGAGCAGTGTTATGAATCTGCGTGTGAAGAGGCTTGTGTTTAGTGAAGTTATCTCCTTTACTAGAAAGCACTGGGAAGTTAGTCCTGGAGCAAGAGGTAAAGGAGGGTGAGTGACGTGCTAGTGCATTCAGTCCATGACTCTCTAATATTTGATGCTGTCAGAAAACTGGGTAGAAATTGTGTATATGAGCTGTTTTAATGCCATTAAATCATTCTCCTTTAGTATTTGAGTTTTGGATTAGGACAATAGTTTTAAAGTGCACCTCCTAATTATCTCCTACGATTCCCACAGTCGTTCCAGCCAGGAAATCATTAAAATCCTTTTGGCCAAAAACTAAATCCCTGCATGCATTCCAGGGGCTCATGTAATGAGCCAGTTTCTAAGTTCACCTGCTATACCAAAGTAAGCTGGGCCAAAGTAAATGCCCCTGAAACACACAGAGGGATTGCCATTTTCTCATCTTCATCTCTTGGCTCTATTATGTGATAAAATTGTATTTCACCACTTACTGATATCGATGTGCTCCTCGTGGCCATGAATCACATATCTGAATATAAGTGATAACTTTTAGCAAATGAGAAATTATATACAAACCTGTCATAAGAAATTCAGTAACTGCAGCCATAACTATGTTGCCATAACTATTTTTTCTTACTCTCTGAACTATTAAAATCATGCTGTCTTAATAAAACAAAACAAGATTTGAGCTTTTATTAAAACAGCTGTTCAACACAGTTTCCTTCCATAGAAGCATACAAAGAGGAAATCTCACTTACAGAATTATTAACACAATTACTGTCTCAAGGAACAAATGAAAAATGATCATTTCAAATAGCAGTTTGTGTGAGAATATCACCTAAATTAATCACTATCTAGATTCATTTATTTCATAATTAGGAAGATCTTTTCTTCTGCATAAAAAAGTGACTCATTAATAGAACAGACATCCATAAAGTCAGATGGCTTTGTTCAAGCATGTAGCTTTGCAGATGCATAATCTTTATAAGCATAATTCAATTTCCTGATTGAATAGAATACAGCGAGATGAATGTAGAAGAAAAATCCCACAGAACCACAGAATGATTCAGGTTGGAAAAGACCCTTAAAATCATCATGTCCACTCATTAACCTGATGCTACCAAGTCCACCACTAAACCATGCATTTAAATCCTACATCTACGCATCTTTTAAATATTTTCAGGTAAAGGGACTCAACTGCTGCCCTAAGAAGCCTTTTCTAAGGCTTGGCCACCCTTTCAGTGAAGAAATGTTTCCTAATATCCATCATGAACCTCCCCTGGCACAACTTGAGACCTTTTCCTCTTGTCATATCCGGACAGATTTTTTACGGAGTGAAGAGTGAACCTCTCCAAGCCATGAGCTGCCAGTTCCCCAGGAGAATCCTGTGTCAAAGGCTTTACTAAAGTCCAAGTACACAACATCCACAGCCTTTCCCTTGGCCACTAGATAGGTCACCTTGTCATACAAAGAGATCAGGTTGGTCAAGCAGGACCTGCCTTCCATAAATTGATGCTGGCTGGGCTATAAAAATTGGTTGTCTATACATCATGTAGAGACAATCAAACTTCAGAAGGTGGATCAGGTGAAGTACTCAGCGTTATGAGTATCTCTAAGAAATAAGACACTTTATGTAGTCTGATGGCAAATGTCAGTTTTAAATTACACATCATGTTACAAATTTAAAACAATTTATTAACAAGTTGCCACTACTATGCTTGTGCTGCATGGATTGAAAATCTTAGTTGGCTGAGCAATTTGGATTTGACTATTGCTTATGCAAGAAATAAAAGCAGCCTTTTTGAAAATGATAATTAGTTTTTTCCATGACTATCTTGCATCTTTAGTTATTTTTTGATATTACCTATGCATATTATTTCATGTCTTAATTTTAGTTTTATTTAAATGTCAAAGACAACACAAGTTTTTCGAATTAAAAGAGAAATAATCTCTAGAAATAAGGCCTTAGCTTCCTATTATTGTGTATATATATATGTATGCATATGTTTATAATTTTTATGTTTTCTGGATTATGCTCTATTTAACACTATAAATTAAAGCCATATGGGCAAAATTTAAATATGTAAGTATTATTTGTTTTTTCAGTGATCTTCTCTCATCTGAACAATCAATGACTTCTGAGTATTTTCCAGAAATAGTATTTTAAATATCAGAATAGTATTTTAAATACCAAGTCCTATGGTATCAATATGTAAAAATATAGAAAGATAAACCTAGACAGATGAAACAAATTTAACTTGAATTCAAATGCCATCTTTTCATCTTGATTTCATGTGAAGTACAAACTTTCCTATGAACAAAACTCAAAATGGGTTGCACTATTTGAATCTTTAGCTGTAGGATATCAAACTACTCAATGATAATTGGGAGAGTCAATGAAATGTAGACTGTCACAGAAATGCTTTCTCATTTGCTTTGCTTCATTTCTTGCAACACTGTGCATCTGACCTGCTGTCACCAAATACAAAAATAAATTACTACTGTTATGTTAGATCAGGTTTTCTTGGTTTTTTTAAATTGTTATAAATTTAATTTTGTCACATTCCTTGATGGTGGTTTCTAAGAAACTGAAACACTGCAAAGATTCTTTCCAAAAGCTAATATAAATGTGAGATTTCTTCAGTTTTGGCTTCAGAAGGGGGTGCTGGCTAATTTATAGGACAATCTTATATTCCATCACATTTTATTTCTTTAATATCTTCTTCTGATATGGATGCTGAAAGACATTATTTTCCAATATGCATAAATGAATTCCGTTACTGTTGTACACTTATGCCAATACCTCCACTAGCAGCAGTCTAAAAAACAAATCAGTAACCAGATATTTCATTATTATGAATCTTCAAATTTTTAAAAGTTCTGTAAAAATAATCAATAAAATGGATGTAATTTTTTAAACTCAGTATTAAACATACAAACTAAAGGACAAATTAATGCATTTATAGTGCACTTATGCATTTGCTATTCAGCTCAACTGCCTTTTTTACAGATTTTTTCCCTTTTATTACAAGACAAGTGAAGAATGCTGGGAACTTTCATCACCATCAGGTCTGATGTTTCAAACTAATATTGATAGAGGAAATAATCTTTCCATTACTTCTTTCAGACCTTATGACTTTAATTCACTTACAAATTACATTAAGTGTCTGAGAAGAAATCTATAGTCTCATCAGCTTTCACTCATGGTTTTTTTTGACATGGAGATGAAAACTACAATTAGTGTATTTTCTTGATAAACGTCCAGAAAATTTGGATTCTCCTCTGAAACAGGAGAGAAAAGATTATGAGAAATAAATTTGTATGTGTGTTCCAACACTGAGAGAGCACAATCTGGTCTCATGGTGAATCTCTCTTCTTTTCCACTGCATACAATATGTTTCTTCTGTAGCAAGGATCTAAATGTGTAAAGCAAAAAGTGATTTGGCTGTGTTCAACAGTCAGTTAATTCTGTCCTTCACCATTTTCCTTTTCCATTGATTGTGCAGCTCCCTTTGGAGTGACACAGTAGACACTGTAGGGCTTTTATTAAGGGCTACTGATTCATCAAGACTGTTCACATTTGTAGATGAGATGTGATTAATAGTAAGACAAATTGCCTGGTGCATACTCAGTTGGACCTCTGTGACACTGTGCAGGCTATTTTTTGCTCATTTGCTCATAACTTTACCTTTATTTGATGTTATGCAAGAGCATAGCCTGAAACATACTAAGAGAGTTGTCTGTACCTGCACTTTTTCAACTCCATGCATAAAATTGGCACTTACCCTTACTTTGTAATTAAAAAAAAAAGAAAAAAATGTAAAGAAAAGGTAAAAGGAAAAGAAGAGAAACCCCAATGTAACCAAAACTCAGGTATATATTTCTTTCTGCAAAAAAACTGGAAAAAGACAAAAAGAAATGAAAATATGAAGAAATTTAGAGACTAGTACAGTAGATTTTTACGTTCTCTACAGAAGCCTAATACCAGCATCTCCTAGTGATGGCGTGGTATAGTGGGGTTTTTTTGGTTTTTTTAAAAATAACAGTTCTTATGAGAAATTGACATTGAGACCAGTAGCTGTAAAATTCTAACTGCTTTGAAATATGCAGATATTTTTGTGTCTTTACACACACCACAAAGAAGGGAATCTAGGGTACCGTAAAGACCTGAGTCAGAAGATAAGGCAGAAATTAAGTAGATGGTAGACATTTGGGCTGTGTTTAAAAAACTCATGATCTAGAATCTAAGCACCTCATGTGAAGGGAGAATGCTCTTAAGCCTCTGCTTATTACACTTCTAAACCTGTCACTGCATAAGCAAATCTCTTTTTAGTAGACAAGCCCAGTTATAATGCAGAAACCAGCTGAAATTCTATTTCCATTTGCCAGTCCATTGTGGTTGGCATTTCGAAAGTGCTCTTAAGGACTAGCTGGCAATACAAAAGCTCCATAGAAGAATGCACATGTAATTTCCAAGTCCAGTTTGGGAAGAAGAAATCTCCAGTAAGAGCTAACAAAAGATTGTAGCAGTCATTCAAGAAGTGGAAAATCTTATTTCTAACTAGGATCCTCATTGCAAAACCCTAGTCAAACTTTCATTTTCTACCAGTCAAGAACTACTCATATCGGGCTACGGTTTGTTTCCCCTCCTCCCACTGAGAATAAAACTGCAAACTTCCTGGTGTGAGAAAGGGAGTGTTAAATCAAAGAATATGATTTCCTGAGACATTCAGCAGGGAAGAGGTACACCTGGCTTTTATCATCAACCATAAAAAAATTGTATATGGTTTATGTTTAAGCTACTTGATTTGAAAAAAATAAGTGATGGTAGAATAAGCAACAAAACCAAACAAAGAAACCCTCAAAAAACAAAAAAGTAAACCTAAACCAGACAGAGAGAAAAAAAGTAAAATAGAAATAGCCACTCTGAACACATGACAGCTATCCCAGACAAGATTTATATATACATTTGTATTACCTTCATTCAGAAACAGTGCAGTAAACTCAGACAGGCTGGTCAAAAATCACACGGATAATAACAGTGTTTGGAACAAGAACTGAGGAATCTTTTATTCTGAGGATTATTAGGCCATTAACATTTTTAGGAATAGTACCTTAGTAGTGGCGCAATGAATATCCTGGAACTCATGCATTGATTTCCATAATTATTTCATATTTGATTTATATATTCAATTTTAATCTGAGTTAACCCCAAGGAAGTAGTGAGAATGAGGACAAATTAAAAAGACAAAAAAGAAAGAAAAACTGGGACCTATTTGCTTGCTGTCTCTCATTTTTCTCCAAGGACAAATAGCAACATTTGCTTTCATAGATCTGGAAAGAAACTTAGTCCAGTAAGTCTCAAAAGCTTTTATCTAAGAAAAGGACATTACATATAAGGTTTGGATAAGTCAAATTAGCCACTAAGATCCCTGATTGTGTGGATTCTGAAAGAGACTAATTTCTGTCAGAAGGGCTGAAATTCATGCTGAGATAGACTGAGTAATATTAATGAAAAAATGGTATAAAAAAAAAGAAGATTTAGATGCGAAAAAAAAATGCACTAGAGCTTTTAAAAATATTTAAAGTGTTTGGAAGTGATTAAATAATGTTTTAGGCTATTTAAACTAAATTTGAAAGAGAATTCCTTTTCCCCCGCATTATTCTGGCAGTGTGGAACCTCAGTGAAAGGAAAAGATATTAATGCCAAATAGCATCTTTCTTTGTCCTCTCCAGTGCAGGAAATTATGACTTCAGTATTATTACCAGCAGTGTTACCTGTCTGCAAATGTAATTGCAGAACCATCATGGAGTCTTAGAATGGCTGGGTTGGAGGGCACCTCAAAGACCACCCAGTTTCAATCTCCCTTCTGCAGACAGGTTTCTCAGAACCAATCTAACCTGGTTTTGAACAAGTCCAGGGGTGGAGTAGATGGGTACTTCAGAACTTGTTTATTTTGGGTTACTCATCCATAATGCACTTGGCCTATCAGAAATTAAGTTCAACACCTAATTGAACTTAGGTGTTAAACCTGAGTTCAACACCTCAGCTCACGTATGAGCCGAGTTCTTTACCCACCTTAGGTCTGCACCTCTTTTCACTACTAAAATTTATCATTTATACTGTGACTGTAACTTTTCTATTGCTTGGTTAGTTTGTTTTATGAACACATGATTGTGAAAACCTCAGTTTAATGACTATGTAATTTAAACAGCACAAAAAAAAATCATATCATTTTGAACCTGACTGATAACACTAGAAGCTCACAGAGAACACAAAATGAATTCACATTATGCAGACTTTCAGAAGCAACCTGGCTTCTGAAGAGTAATAAATACATCTAATGGGCTATTAGGCAAGGATATTCAAGGAAAAAATATCCAAATCATTCAACAAACAGTGGCTATATAACACAATGTAAAAAATGAAATATAGAGAAATAAATGTGTTTTGACAGGCTAAATGAATTTTACTCTTTCTTCAAAAAAAATGCTTTTTTCTTATTTATGGCTTTCCCTAAGGAAAATATGCCCTTGTTGCATATTCCTTTTTAAACACCCTGTAAAGCTGTTATGACACCTGCAGTAGAACAACTTGATTGGTTTATGCCCACACAGGTAGAACCATGGGGCTGTAAATTCTAGAATTGCCAAAATGTCCATGCATACTATGCTGCAATTGCCTGCGATCTTCTATTATTTTTCTTTAAATATTTTATGCTTGTGACACAAATCCAATATTGCTTGCATGGCTGGATGATGTTTTCTGATTCCAAGGTCATTTGCTGTGGCCAGGGATCATGAACTCCATAAAAAAAAAACCAAAACGTTTCTAGCTCTGTTTCAGTTATATGCTATTATATTAAAAGAATGCCTCTTTCTCAAACATAATCTGAAGATTCTGACATGAGCAGGGAAAAGGTCAACAAATGAATAAAATGGAAACAGTCAGATAATCCTTGATTCTTGCTCCCATTGGTAAAGCTTTTAACTTTTCTGTCACATGATTGTGAAAATCTAAAGGTCAGCAAGTGACTGCTTTGCTTTCTGTATACGACCCAAAAAATCACCTGCTCTACAGGCCAATTTTCATTTTTGTCACTCCAGGCTACGTTTTAATAAATTCGTAACACACAATCCCCCCCTATTCCAAATATTAAATAAGTAGTTCAGTCTCATAAGATGCCAGTCATAAGAAAACAATTTTAACCCATGAACAGGAGTATAAATCTTGGCCTAATTTTCCATCTTCAAAAAGCACTTGAAAATAGATTTTGAGACTCACAAAACTGTTGATATTACAAAGGACCACTGGAGGTCATCTGGTCCCACTTCCTGCTCAAGAACTTAAAGACCAGTACCCATGATAGCGTTCAAATGATCTTTGAATATCTCCAAACATGGAGACTTCACAACCTCTCTGGGCTGTTTGTGCTAGAGCTCAGACATTATCACAGAAGAAAAAAGTGTTTCCTGATATTCCTTAGGAAACTTGTGTGTGTAAGTTTGTATCCACTGGCTTTTGTTCTGTTAGTGGGAACTTCTGAAAAGATGCTGACTTCTTCCTCCCTTCATGTCTTTATATACATTAACAAGATCTCCTCACAAGCCTTCTCTTCTGGCTGAACTGTCCTAGAGATCTCAGCCTTTATTCATAGGAGAGATGCTCCTGTTCCTTAATCATCTTTTTGTCCCTTTGCTGGATTCTGAAGTACATTCATGCTTCTCTTGTATTGAGGGGCCCTGAACTGGATACAGAAATCCACTGAGACAGCACCAAAGCTGAGTAGAATGGAAGGATCATCTCCCTTGACTAATGCCAGTATTTTATCTAATGCATCCCAGAATACCATCAGCCTTTTTGCCAAGGGAACCTGGTCTTGCTCAGAGTACTGTCCATCAGGACTTCAAAGTACAAATTTACTTCACAGCTAATTGGTCCCCAGCTTATACATATGCACAGGGCTTTTCTGTAGGTTGTCATCATATTGCAAAAGGTCCATACCTTCTCAGTGATTTCTCAAGGGCAGCTCCTCACAACACTGACTCCTTCACACAGCCAACAACTCCAACCCTCTTCACAACACAGCCAAAAAACCCCAATGCTCTTCTCAACCAGCCAACCCACTCTTTCATAGCCCTCTTCTTCTTATTGGACACAGCTGTGGCCTATTAAAGGCAGGCCTGTTCCTAATCTTTGGGGATTAGAACAGCTGCAACTCCTCAGGTGTGAGATTACCTTCTATCTTTATTTTCTTACATTCTATCCTTCCACATCCCGTGATGAACCTTGTAAGATTCCTGTTAGCCCATTTCTTCAGCTTTCTGAAGTTCTTCTGGACACTCACAAGTCCCTCTTGTGTATGAGGAACCTATTCCCAGTTTTGTGTCATTAGCTAACTACTTAAGGGTTCATTTTGCCCCAGCATCCAACTTCCTAATGAAGATTTAAAACAGCATTTACCCTTGGGGTACACCGCTTGATTAGTGGTCTCCAACTAGACTTGCTACTGATCATCACTCTCTGGGCACGGCTGTTCAGCCAGTTTTCAATCCACCATGAGGTTCTGCTCATCCAGTCACAATTTCCTCAGCTTCTCCATGAAGACCATGTTAAAAGCATTCCTTAATTCAAGATGGACAATAATCAGCGTTGTTCCCTTCTCTATCAAGGTAGCCATTTCATGGTCAAGGGTTATCAGGTTAAAAGGTGTATTGAATTCATAGGGAAATGCTTTTTCATCTGGCTGCAGCAGGAATAAAATCCTGGGGAAGAGGTCAGGGTTTTTTCTTTCCAAGACACTGCCAGTTCCAGCAGGGTCTGCAGTGGACCCATCCTCAGAGGACTTAGTGGGGCCTTTGTAATATATATTTAAGAAAGATCAGAAAATACTGGATCAAAAGGAAGAGATAAAAAAAAAAAAACCCAAAAAAAGGGGAACAGCAAGATAGAGCAGGAGGTGGGTACATAACAGGGTAGGCAAACCTTCCAAAGACATGTCAACTCACAACTCACGGGTGAGCCCACACTGGAGCACCCCAGTGGGAGTGAGTCCTGTGAAGCACATGTGTTGGAGCATAGGAAAAGAATGGGAAGGAAGGAGATGTCCAGAGAAGCTGCTCCATCCTAACTACCACCCTCACCAACCACCCCAGTGCCACCTGTTGTGGCATTCACATTCTCAGAACAGAGAGAGAGACATAATTCTTTCTCCCTGGATTTTTCCTGGAGAAGCACAGAGCGAAGAAGAGAAAACAATTCTTATCTCTAGTTGCTGCTCCTGTTTTTACGCACGTGGAATAAGTTTTGGAGATTGTTTACTGAGAGAGTTCTTAGCTGGATTCTGGTGATGGCTGTTTATATTAATTGGCCTGTTAGGTCCAAGCTGTGTCCTGACCATCTGGAGACACACACGGGTTTTTCTTTACTATGTATCTTTGTATAGAATAGTATAGTGTCTTTTTAGTATTCTTTAGAATCTCTTTAATATGTAATTTAATATAGTATTAGTGTAATATAGTATAGTTTAATAGAGAAATTGTACAGCATTCTGAATCAATGGAGTCAGATTCCAATCATTCCCTGCTTCAGGGGAACCCTGAATTCGATAATTGAAGTTATTGAATCAACTGAGTGCAATCCATGATGACAACAGGGTGTAGAGGACAGGTGCTTGGAGTGAAGTTGAGTCTTTTGTGTTTAGCAAATATATTCATTAGGTACAAAAGGGGATAAACGGTGTAAATACAGTTTCCTTTTTTCTGTGGTTTTAGGAGTTTTTGTTGTTTTTTTGTTTTTTTTCCCTCCACTATTCAAGTCAATAATTAAATATTTATTTTAATTTACAATAATTAGAGTTAATATCTGCATGTTGCCTGTTTTGCTCACTACAGCAACTGGTAAGTGAGCTGCTTGTCTTAATATTGACTCCACAGCTTTCTTTTTCCTATTCTTTTTTTTTTCTACTTGCTGTGCTGCTTATTTTCTCTAATTAACTAGCATACAGTGGTTTTTTTGAACTGTTTTATGGAAAATTTGGAGCACTTTTTAAGAAAGAATAGGGTGCTTGCTCCAAACTGCTTATCTCAGTGTGCATCACTAGACCTATGTGGTATGAGACTCAAGTACTATCATATACTCTGTAAATGAAGTAATTGAACACTATCTTTATACCACTCAATTTTTTTTTCACTAATGCTTCTTTATTATTCAGCAGCACAAAAAGCTTCAGGTTTTTTATATCTCACTCATTTCAGGAATAATTTGTAGCTCAGATTTATTGAATTATTACAAGGTATTCTTTAAGAGAAAATAAAACCTAAAATATTTCACATAATACATGCAAAGACATGGTATTGTATATATTACAGCTTACAAAATGGAACAAAATTATCATCTAGCAGCAGTGTAAATAATAATCTGATTTATTTTTGGAAGTATTACCTTCAAAAAATGGTTAGCAATTTTAAGTAATTAATAAATTCTGATGGGAAATACTAATGACATCATAAAACATGACAGAATGCTGTAGGTGGTTGTTTAATCACTATGCCCTACAGGTGAAATTTTATAGTGAAGTAGATGTGATAGAAGGGAGGAGGTAGAAATGTTAAGAGAGGAAGAGTACAATATGTAGTGCTCCTGGAGAGAGTTGAATGAAATAAGAGTCCTCCAAGGAGAGTTAGATATTATTTTATAATATTCTTTGTTTTATTACATCATTGATTTTAGAAGAAGATAAGGATGCGTCTAAATATTTTGGCTCAATTTTGTATTCAATCCAGTGAATGCTCCCACTAACTATGTTGCATTCATGGAAAAGTTTTGAAGCATATAAATCAATTCCTTTTAGAGGAAATGGAACTGCAAGCTCCTCTCTAAAATGTGCTGCTCACCTTAATGCAGAAGAGCAACCTTTTAATCAATGACTGGATTTTTCGACTTCTTTGGACAAGTGTTTGAGGGATGTTCAGTCCTACAAATTAGACTACATGCAGTGTGACAAAAAAACACTGAAGTAAAAATTGTGTGGATATAAGTAGCTTAGAGGCAATAGTTTTAATCTTCTGGGCTGTTTCTATTGAGCCAAATTGCTTGGCACTATAGGCTTTGCCTACAATGGGTACAACAGTAGGCTAAAGGTACCATGTAATCTGAAAATTACAGACCATAAGGGTACAGTTCCATACTTCTAATCTTTTCCTTTAGCTACCACAGCCCATAAGGTACTCTACTTTCCATACACCCCCCAAAAATTCTGACAAAATGGTTTAATTTTTCTTAGCTATCTAATCACTCAGCAGTAACCCTGTTAATATTTCTGCCAAGAATTTCCAGTAGAAACAGACTTTTATGAAGCATTATTTCCCTCTTCTAGAGCCCTTTTCACCTGTCATTTTAAAGACTCCTGCCATGCAGAATGGCTGCCTGCCATCTGTTTGCAGGGAGGAAGAAAGCATTTAATAATTCATGGAGTGGATGATAAATAATGTTTGACATTTCCCTCTGATTGCAATATAGTTAAGAAAATATTTTGTCTGTAAAAATGATTCTATCATTCAGTTGGTAGGAGAGTTTTACTTGTCACTCAAATAATCCAGAGACTAGAAGATCAATGGAACAGCAGCTTTTCTAAAGCTGTTGTGGGTTTTTTAGCTTCAACAGCCCTATTATTTCTACTAGTGTTTATTATTTTAAATTAATAATTAAACTCAATCAAACTTCACATAAATTATGACAGCCCTAACGATATGCTATGGTCAAGCTCAAATATGCAGATATTCAGCACAATGAAGGGTTCATTTTCATAAACTGAGGAAAATAAATCTGATTTATTTAGCAGTAGACTTGAATAGAAAACGCACTAAATAGAAAACAAATTCAAGTGAAAATAGTGTTTTTCAAATTCAAGCCTATGGAAATGAACTAGGATATATAAATTTCAGTAATTTTTCAGATCTATGTATAGATCTCATCTTCCAGTGGCTGTCGAACAATTGTGAAAATGTAAAAAGCCTGATAATGCAAAAAGAGTCTTGTTGGGATAGGAGGTGAAATTTAACTATAGGACATAATCAACCCTATCCCATATTTGCCTGACTTATTAAAAAATTTGTCCTGTTACCATTAAAATTTGCTTTTGCAAATGTTTGTTTAGAAGTATTTCTCTGGATCTTCTGAGGATCTGTGTTTCTTCGGTTTGCAAGAGGCACACTGACTTGAAATAGGTACAGTAAATTGTTCCAAGCTTCCTCTTTCAATTCTGAGTTCAAAAGTCATATGCCTTCACAGAGAAAAGAAATAATTTTCATACTCACCATTAAAAAATAAAATGCTTCATATATACCAGTCCTGAAATTAATTATCTTTCCTATCTTGGAGTGTGTATTAATATTATTTGAAAGAAAATAGGAAAAAAAGACAAATTGTATGCAAGTAAAAACACATTTACATCATATTGTTAGCTAGCATATAGAAAATTAAAAGTTCATTTGTTATATTTTGTATTTAATTTATGACTGAGTTGTAGATAGGATAAGAGATAGTAATCAACTAATAAATATATCAAAAAACCTTACAGAATTTTGACTCTGAGTAAAAATGGATAAGAGACTCACAGGTTTTAAAAAAAGGAGAGATCTGTAGAACAAGATTTTAACTTGTCAAACTCAACCATTGCAAGTGCTTTTTAACCTTTTATTTAAAGATTAGGTGAGATGTTTGAGTGCTTTCAGATAGATTGGCTGCCAAATGCTACCATAATCTTTCATAGTCATTTCTATTAGCAGCTTCTCAGTGATTTTGCTCAAAAGATGATAATGCAAAGTTGTTTCTGGGTGTTTTTTATGTTGAAAACTATGATTACCACCTAAATACAGCTGACTTTCTTTAAACTGCTCTAAGATTATTTTTAATTTCTTGCTTAATAAACATTGTTGAGCTATATTTTCAAACCTCATATTAGAATACTATTCACAGGAGTTATGAAATAGTTCATTATTTTTGGCACAAAGATTGCTTAAGTTGTGAAATTGTACATGTGAGCAAAGTTATAAAGAAATTAATACACTCCTTTGTTTTGAAACATGCCATTTAAAAAGAAACTATTTTAAAGCAATCCTTCTTATTCACCTATAATATTTTCCAGACAATATCAGCATGTGTGAATTTTTTACTGTTTAATATCTTTGCATTTAAACCTTTTTATTTATAATATCATTATTTGCTTTGTCTACTGAAATACCTAGAAAATTCTTAATGCTTTTCAGTTTAAATCAGGATCTATTCCTATGGCACAATCTATTTCTATTGTCTCTGTTGTCTAAATTATGCCAGCTGAGTTGCAGTGTTTATGACCATATAACAATTATTCAGACAATTGTTCAGAATAGGACAGCAGGCATGAGCTTGCATAAAAACAGAGCAAATAGTAAGCTCAAAATTCTTTTTTTTTGTTGTTTCTGGATGATTATGGGGAAAAAATATTTAGTCATGCATCAAAGCACAGGGGTTTTTACTGAGGATTAAGTGATAGATCATCTTCCTGCTGGAAAAACTTTTAAATTACTAAAAGTCAGTTGTCTTCCATATAGCTTTAAAAAGACAATGTACTAACCAAAAAAATATTTCTAGAAAAAAGGGAATGAAAAATTTTTGTTTATTTTCTTTGTAGCTGCTTTTATTAATTTTAGCTGGGTCATGCAAAGAAATAAATTTAAGCAGAGGAACTGCAAATTTTCTCATTCTCTGCATCATCCAAGGCACTTCATTTTGAAGACAAAAATAATTGCATTTTAGGAATACAAACTAGATGTTAAATGTTCAAGATTAACAAGATTTTCTTTCTTCAAAGTTTTTGAGGCCTTTTACATTCTTTGGAGGATTTGCCTTTCATCTTGAAGCAACCTGCTCAGAATGCATTTCCAAAGCTGGAAATGCAATAATGAAGTTAACTGAGTAGAATCCACTTTTGAAATCCCATTAACCAACCTCTGTTACTCATATTCTTCACTGAAAGCATGCATTGTTTCTTATATTTTAATTGCACCATATTCTACTCCAGTGGATTTGAATATTATTTCATAACAGACTTCCTGTCTTATATACCTTGATAAAGCCTGAATTCTTAATGGTACCATTCATTTTAATTTTCATTAGAAGTTTCAGATAAAGGAATGACAAATACATAAAAAGTTTCGTTTCCTTCTAAAAGAAGCAGATAGAAGATTTGTTTTCTTTTCATGTAATACAAATACATTATTACAGTTTCCTTCCCATTTCATGGTTTCTATGCTGCCCAACAAATACGCATTAAAGTATCAAAAATATTCCAGGTTTCTGAGCATACAAAAAGTTTGAACTGACCTTGATTTCTTTTTCTTCTCAACCTTATCATCTATATCAATCATATGGTGTCATTTCTTTTTCCTTCCAGTCTTTGTATCCCAGTTCATCATATATACACTGGCACTAATCACTACTAACCCATAGTTTCCTTGGATTGTAAATATTTTTTATGTCCTTTATAATGATACCTTTCCACCCTTCTTTTATATAAATTGTACTAATCTGTATTGACAGCCCAGTTATAAGAATCTTCTCACCAGGTTTCAGTTATGCCTACAAGATCACAATCACCATCATTTAGCAATCTATTTTTTTTCAGTTTTCTTTGCTTGTCTCTCATTCTTCTAGAATTGTGCAAAGGTGCTCTAGTAAAGATGTCTTTTGATTCTTCAAGTTTCATTCTTTTAGCAAATGGGTTTTCTGATTTATTACTGTGGTACTAAAGGTGCCAAAAGCCTAGCAGAACTCAGAGGACTAGATTTTTGTAACAGAAATTATCTGACAGATAATAAAATCTCCAGTTTTTTAATGCACAAAAAACCCCCTACAAACCTTCTTGCTTCAGGGTTTAATCAGGTGTTAGCTACATCTTTTTAGAAATAAAATGTTCTTAACATAAAAGTACTTATTAGGGAATTTAAAATTCACTATTGCTCCTAATAAAAGGTGTGGAATATAAGGTGTGGGAATACCTTGGCACTTATGCAGCTAAGATCTATTTGAGTCCCTAACCAGGCACTTATTTTTAAGGATTTTCACCTACAAGCTAAGTCCTTTTCTGAAGTTATGCAGTAAAATTAATTGACAACCTTGCAAGTCATGTTGTGATGAGTAAATAAGAGGATTTTGAAACTGGAACTTTTCTTCTCAAAAACATTTTTGGTAGCATTGTTGATGTTCCATGTGCAAGATTTAGCATTTTACAGTAAAAGATAGAAAAAAAAAAGTAATTTGGAAATCCATATTCTGTATTAGTAAGAGTTACTCCTGAGCAGCACCAAAATTGATTCTACCCAGTGATAAGGATAAAGCTCTTGTTTCTTTATATTAACTCTTTTTTTCTTACTGGTTTCATGTAGTATGGGAGTTAATTCACTCAAATATGACTCTACCAAATATGGGTACTTATATCCATATCTTGTCTGTCTCTGTAATTTTTTATTTCACATAAGTAAATTTCTTTCATATTTAGAGTTTCTATTCACTGTAGATTTTTTGCTTCTTACTATAGATGCAATTTTTATCAAAAGTAGTTTTTAGCTGATGGTTTGTTTCACAGTCAATACATAGCAGCCGTTCAAATAAAAATTTTCTCAGTAAAATTTATTTCATTTACATCCTTTATTACATTTAAAATCACTTCATTTACAGTCAAAAGTTTCAGAGATAACAGTAAAATATTTTTAGTATAAACCAATGCTTATTTTTTGAGTGTGTGGACATTTCTACATTAGTCTTAAATGTCTCAAAATACTGAACCAGAATTCTCAATTTAACATGCATTTGAACCTGTAAATTATTGGGGGTTTATGCTACATACAGATAAGAGGATCCATTTTCTCCTTCTATGATAAGGTAGCTACTAAACTGTCTTGCACATCTTTCTACTGAATAGACAGTGGTGTGTGGTCATTCATCATCCTGTATTAGATTGAAGTTGGCGCTATCCTTTTCATTTTCCAAATTTGTATTGGTCACTCATCCCTAAACAGAGACAGAAGACCAAATCTTAAACATACTCTATGTATACATAGAAAATAAATGAACAGATATTATTGAAAAGCCTGAGAGAATTTTGAAAGTCATCTAAGAATACAAACTCTGGAAAACCAGGATAACTCAGGCAAAATCTTTGACTGAGCTTAGGGAGATGTTAAGGAAGCTAAGCTGCTATTTTTGTTAGCTTTAGATAGTTATCAGAGCTGAAAGGTGATAGTACAGATGAAATGCATATATTAATGGGTAGGTTAAATTAATAACAATAATGTGATATAAATCCAAAGTGCACAAAGTGATGGTGACATTTCTGCAGTATTTTAGGCAAATAAAACCTCTAACTATGTGTCCATGACTCTGAATACATAGATATCCACATAGACATACTTGCCTACCTTCTCACTTGGATTAATCCTGCTAATAAATTACCAAATGCAAATTGACTCCTATAAAAAAAAATTACTAAGGTTAATGCCTCCCTTGGCCCAGGTTTAGGATAGCACTACGAAACTTCCTAGCATGGTTTGGCCTTCACACTATTTCCCATTATTGCTCTTCCACGTGGGTGGTGATGAAGTTACAGTGTGTAGTCCAAGGGCAATCAAAAGACACTTTAGTGCCTTGGGATGGTTGGCGAGGGAACCTGGAGAACAAGGAATTTTTCTTCTATCTTTCCAGTTGCATGCAATGACATATGAAGAAACAGATTAACTCAGACTATTAATGACTCCATGGCTGCTGTCACCACCACAGTTTTGCGGTTTTTCAGCAATTGGATGGTACCAGGCGTACTGACATTTGGTTGGATGTCTTTCGCCCTTCTCAAAGGGAAAAGAAGGTCTTTGACAGAGCTTTAAACTAGACTTGAAGTGGGAAGGGGATAATATCAGTCTTGCCAATGATAAATGCAAATTAATACATTGACCCAAATGGATTTGGTTTTTTTGCTACACTTACACTTAGATGTCTTACAGCACTTATGACACAGTAAGTTTTTTTCTTTTTTTTTTTTTTTAATTTTTTAATTTTTTTTTTTTTAAGGAATCTGCTAAATAGAGTGGGAAATATCTACTAATTTGAAATGGCTTTTTTACCCATCATACACAGTGAAATCCACACCACATTCTGTGTGTTTCCAGCGCTGGAAATTAGAGAAATACAGTGATCTTCCATCTTGTGGTATACATTTGTTCACCAAAATCTTATAGATAGCAAAAAGCTGACATTTTCTTTGCTCCAGTTACAAATACTAGATTGGTTTCAGTGTTTATGCCTACTGATATTTTGGAGCTGATGATATTAGTGATGACATCCCCAATTCTGTGGAATCGCAAAAAAAAGGGAAATGAATTTGAAATAAAATAAGTAAATGAATAAATAAATAAGTTTGAAATAAAATAAATAAATAAATGAATAAATTACTGGCACCCCCAAGAAATCCCAAGAAAGGAAGTGCAAACTATTGACTGTTTTAGGTATCACTTATTATTCCTTTATAAAAATCTACACTCTGTCAGAAATTAAATACTAACCTCTCTCTCTAGGAGAAAACAATTTTTTCCTGTTTTTTTTCCTTGCCATTCATTTATTTTCACCTGGGATAGTCTGTGCTTGACTAATTTTGCAGTCATTCTTAGGATCATAACCTTTAATCTAATCTGCATTTTGCTCTGCTGAGTTGAAATCATACAGAGAAGAGCTCAGGCATTGAAAACAATACATTTTCATAAAACACTAAAATCTTTCCAGCACCAAGAACTCTGCATCAATTTTTGCAAATAATTCTGATCAAGTCTAATAAAAAGTATTATAGAAATTAACTGCTTTTGCCAAGAAAGCAAATACTAAGATTTAAATATTATGTTCTCTTTGACTGCCTGTAAAAAGCTTTGTGTATACCCATCAGAGATAATAATCATTCATTAATTTCAGTTGTGTTGTATTCTTGTTTTCAGGCATTAAAATAAGGAAATATCACAGAATCAAAACCATAGAACAATCTGGCTGTGAAGAGCTCAGGAGGTCTCTAATCCAGCCTCCTGGTCATAACAGACTTAACTGAGGTCGCACAGACAGCTCTGGACTTCGCTTACTTGGATTTTGAAAATCTCTAGGGATAGAAACTGTATATCCTCTCCCAGGAGCCTGTTTCACTGCTTGACTCCCTTCATTGTCACGTTAAGGGCATGGGAATTTAGAAGAAAATAAATGCTCTTGCAGTCCACTGGATCCAGAGGGATCAGAGGGGCTGGGTGTGGCTGAGCTTAGTTTCTTCTTATAGCCAATTTAACACTAGAAGTCTGGTGGGGTTCAAAAGGCCTTGCATGGGAACACATGCACAAATAATGCAATTTACCAATCCAGCCCTACAGGTCTGGTCAATAAGGACTTTGCACAATCCAGACTCCGGAATACTTGAAGCCACAGGAAATCAGGTTCAGGATCCCTAAAACACAGACGTAATATGTGTTGCAACAGAAAGTATACCGAGAGAGATTATAATAACACTTTGTATGTTTAAATGGATATTCCTGAGTGTGGTCCTATGTAGTTGGAGGAGCAAAACAGAAGAGAATTACTTGTAAAACCCCACAGATTTAACTGAACATAGTCCTGCCATAAAGTATTGCAGGAAGTAAAGGTTCGGGATGATGAGAGGAGAGATATGATACAGAGAAGGCTGAATACTGACATAATTTGTCACAGAGATAGTGGGGGATATTAGTTTAATTGCTTGCTTTATGTTGAAGAGACTAAGTTTTCAAGTATTTCTTGTCAGGAATTATCATCTTTCAGAAGACATTTCAACCCGCCACAGTCATGGAATTTTTAATAGTTAACTGTGCCTTGAGTTTTTGTTCCCAGCAATATCTGTAATTCAAGGTAAAGCGCAGATGTAGTTCCCAAATAGCATTCAGGTGTATAAAGTCATTAGAATATTTTAGTAGCATGTTCATCATTTAAAGCCATCCAGAATCCTTATAGGCTTTTTTAACTGTTCATGCACACTTAGGGCAGCCACTGGTTAAGGAAGCAAATAAGCTATTTAGGTATCTTAAAAAAGCAATGGAAGGTAATATAGAGAAGGTTATTTTAATATTGCTTTACATTTTTAAAGCAGCTAAGCATCACACTTCGTAAATGCTTATGCATTCTGCATAGCCACTAGTTGAAATAGTAAATATGATACCTTTTTCCTGTAGAAAGCAATAGCAAAAATACATCACATTTTGTATGCTGTCATGCTACCTAATCTATGAAAGTAAATAACTGCTCACATTTGTCCATGGTATTTATTCACTGAAGCAACTTGGAATCTCACTCACCTTTCTTTACCCCTGAAGCACTACTTGCGAATTAGTATTCTTTAGCACAAGAAGAGACATCAGAGTCAAAGAATACAATCCTCTTTTAAGTGTTTTAAAGTATTTTATAAGCATGTTTTTTCAGCTGAAGGAGGGAGGGATAGCATGTTGTTTCATGTACTTTCATTTAGGCCTTTGCACAGTTCTAGTCTTGAAAAGAATTTCTGGGATAATAGGTCAATAGCAACATTAGCTGCAGTGAGCATAAGTTAGTAAAATTCAGAATGCTGAGAGAAGGGATCTCAGCAAAAAAGCAAGGTCATAACCCTGTGCTTCAAGAGGAAAGTTTTCCCCAGTTCAGAGATTAGTTTGACAATATTAGGGAGCAACAAGGGTCGGCTGCCCAACAAGGAAAGTTGAGTCTGAAGAATTGTGTGATAATAAGGCAGATGCAAGAAGTGACTGCACCAAGGGTACTCAGGGTGGGGAATGGCAAATCAGGGTCAGGATCAGAACCAGAGTGTAGCCAAAGTCAAAAACAGTTCAGTGGTCGCTCAACTAGATTGTAGTTCTGCATGAACAATTCAAGACTGATTTGAACCATTTTGGATGGTCATAGTCTGTTTTGAGCTCGAACAGAAGAAAACCCTTCTCTTAGAACAACGGTTTATGGTATCTGAACATAAATTTTTATGATGTCCTAACAGTTAGAAATTACAAAACACATAAAGCAACCTAGTAGCATGAAGGTGAGATTTTATCTCGAAATTACTGGGGGCAGAGGTAAGAGAACACTTTCTCATTATTATTTTCTGGTTATTTTGTGATGAAAATGTGTTGTAAACTAGAGTTTCAGTCTAGTGCAGGGAACAAGTAATTTGTATACAGGAGACATAATTCATGTCACTTTGGATGAAGGATACAGATTTTTGTCTTCCCCAGCCACTGCTGACCATTCATTCAGTTTTTATCCTCAAGTCTGGATCTTCCTCGTAGCAGTGAATGCTTCAAACTGCTTGTTTACTGACAGGGTGCTGAAGGATGCTAAAATAATTGAAATGAACTTTGCTTTTTGGATCAACTGCTAAGGAGGCAAGATGACATAAAAGTGACACTTTGGAGGCAGAGAAACCTTCTTTGAATACATATTAGAAGCCAGTATTGCTTATATAAGTGAAATTATAGTGCAGATTTTGAACTACATTTTTTTATATGACAGTAATGAAAGAATAGAAACATAATTACAAAATCAGACATCTTCTGTATGTATATTTGGTTTTTTGTTTGTTTTACCAGCTCTGCTAGTGTTATTTTTCCCTAAAACTTGTGACATTCTGTAGTATTTATCATGCACTAAATGTTCTCCTAGAAGAAAACAAAACCAACAAACGAAATAGTGTTTTACATTTTAAGGTGGGTTTGATAATGTCTGTTTCTAGTTTACAAGTATATCAAGATTTGATATTAAACTGTTTAATATTTCTTAAAATACAGAAATAAAGCAGGGGGGTTTTGTTTGGTTTGTTTTGTTTCTCAGGGAAAAGCAAAAGCTGACATGTAGAAAGGAGGAGAATGAGTTATACAAAATAGCGGATAACCTTGATCTATTATAATTTCAAATTAAAAGGACATATATTTCCCATGTAAAAACAAAAAGCAAAATACATAGTCAATATTACACACTAACCTGATACTCTTTTTCACTGTAGTTACATTTGATTTAAAGAAGGCAAAAATTCAGTGTATCTTGCACAGTCTGCTTCTACTTTGGAGGGGCAATGGGTTTCTGCTCTGGATATTGGGTGGACAAAAATGTTATGATAAATAGGATAGAAGAAAGTTCTACAAAGAACATTGTGACTATTATTAAACCAGATGATAAGCCCAAAGTCAGCTTAGTTTCTAAAGTATTTAAACTCCCAAGGTCAGCTTTGTTCTTAGGCAAGTACAGAATCAGGGCAAGGGAGAAAGCCTGACCCCTAAATAGTTCCCATAGCGCTTTATTTATCCATTTATCTTGTTCTTAATGGAAGTATATGTGGAAATATTAAAAAAATCCAACTTTGAGGACCAAGTGTTCATGTATAGCAAACAGTTCAGATTACAACATCAAAAAGGACAGTTTGTGGGTTTATAGGCCTCAAAATAGGATAACTATCTTTGACCATTAATAGTGTCACTGAAAATATCATTCTAGGTAATTACTCTAACTACTACTTGGAGAGAATTTCAACTTCCTCTTGTTTTTAATTGCCCCTAGTCCAAGGTTAAAAGCTGAAATAGCTGAATTAAATTTAAAAGAATACCTCTTAAAGTTACATCTTATTAAGCTTTTGTAGAACACATCAAGTAACAATGTAACACCACAGCGTATATCATACTTTGTTCAACAAAGTTGTCCAGGTGAGTTAATAACAGAAAATAAATCTCAATGAATTAATAGCTCATTTCACACACTTCTCAAACATATAAGCTTTTGCAAAGAATAGGAAATAATTTTGTAATAAGATTTAGAGTCTTGTAGCTGGGTAGAAGCTTTGTAAATATATCAAAGAATTTTCAAAATGCTATTTTCAGATAAGCTCTTAACCTTTATCTAAATGATAAAGACAATAATCTCACGGCCAATAAATGTCATATTTTGCATTTCCTTTACTTAACACAAAATTGGTGTAGCCAGACATTTTACTCCAGGAAAATTAAATGAATCACATTTTCTTATAAAATCCCTTAAATAACTGTCTCAAAAGGCAGAATAATTTTTTAAAGGAATTTCATGTTATCCTGTCAAAGTAAGAACATGTATTCCAAATTATACATCAGTGTCATACATCAAAGTCAGACCTAAAGAAAATTCATAGCATAATTCATAAAAGTAACAGATAAATTCTAGGTTGAGTAAAACTTTCCAAGACTGACCAAATTATTCAGTACTTATGTGTCTCTAATTCCATGGATAGTTTTCATCCAGTTTTTCTTATTGCCTGGATTATGTGAAGTACTGAGTTTCTTTACAGAAATCAAATTCTACTTTTTTATCACTCATAAATGCTCATTGATTACTAATTCCTATTATTCATGCCTCAAAATTGTAATTGTCTTCCAATGTGTGTTTGACAGACTGCCACATCAGCCCTGGGAGATAAAAGTTTCAGAGATTTGTGTTCCACAGATACTCTGAGTGGAGGATTGTGTCTTTTAGAACAATAATTGAGAATTTGCAGTGTAAATAGCAAAAAGTATTGGTCTTAACAGGATGTCTGCACACATTTTAAATTTGCAGGACTAATTATCAGCAGAATTTAACTGTATAATTCTCAGTACCTTACAGACCATGCTATTGCCAAAATCTGGTCAATATTAATATTGCTTTATACAACTAAAGGCTTGAAAAGAATATTTGAAAATATCAGGCACATTTGCATTAGAAATTGACACTGAAAATACAATATGCATTCACACTCCCATGTGGACTTTAATACATGCAGAATTAAAATGGAAAGAAATTGCAGAAGGTATTTTCAGCTTAATGGCTTAGTCTGTGGACAAGACTGAATTTTCTAGAATAACAGTATTACAAACAAATAAATCATCAGGGACAAGAGCTGCCTGGTATTGTAATTTAATTGTGCTCCAAAGATCACTAGCACTAACTTGTCTCAGACCGAGTCTGTGCTTACTAGGTAGGTTCCACAGAACGACAGTCCCAAATGGTTTTGGGACACATATAATATCCATATATCCATATCCAGATATCTCAGTTTTGATGAGGCTAGTAATTTCTGATTTGAATATATCAGTGTTAATTTAATCACACATACCTACATGAAATATATACATTTCAATCAGACTGTTTTACCTACAATAGAAAGAAAAATGCATGCGTATAAAATTGTATGCAGTTGACAGTAATTCACTTAAATAGTCCAAACTGACTACTAGGTAAGGTAAAATTTAACAGTAGCAAGTTTGTCAGCAATACAAATACATTTCCTCTTCTGCAAAATTTAACTTTGATACACTAATATAAATATAACAAGATAAGTATATGCAATTTAAAAGCATTTTGCAGATATGGGTATTACTTTTCACCTTTAAAAAAACAGTGAAAATCTGATAGCTTGAGTATTACCCACTGCATCACTTCAGATGATTCCTCTCCTTTGAGTTGCTTTGATGGTTTGGGTTGGGGTTTTGTGTTTGGTTGCTTTTTTTTCTGTATTCAGAAAATCAGAAATTAATAATAGGCAATGTCTTATGAAACAAGAAAGATGACAAATTACAGTAGCCATGGTCACAGCATTACAATTCAGCATTAGATTAGTGAGTATACCACATGCACACACTCTGTATCTTTTCATTTACACTTTCACAAATTAGGAAATCAATTCAACTGTTAAAGCTTAGATATTTATATAACTGAGCACATATGAGTCTAAAGGGAAAAGAATTCACTTCCTCATTTTTCATAATACCTATTTGTGGATGACAAAGTGTTATATCAGTTATGCTAAGTTATAGGGAGAATGATTGCCTAACAGAGGCTGATATTTGAACATATAGGCTTCTACAAACTTTCTCATTATTTTGGATTCAGATAGTGTAAGAGCCACATCAGGTTTGCCAGCCTTTGCATATTTTCATTACATATACTACAGTGCAATAGATCATAACATAATGCTTCTCAGATGTCTTTCATGCATTTAGTTTTTGTCTGTGTTGGCTTGCAAACCACATTTCTGAAAAACAAAATTAAGGATATTTATGTTAAAAATCTCCATGTGGTGATGTTAAAAGAAACACTGGACATAACTGGATAGATACATTTCATTCTGTGTCACATATATGTTGCTGTTTCTTATTAAGGTAAGGTATCCATTTTCAGATATATCCAGCAGTTTATCTGTTGATATTCAAATTCCTTGAAAAGAGAAGAGAAAAGAAAAGAAAAGAAAAGAAAAGAAAAGAAAAGAAAAGAAAAGAAAAGAAAAGAAAAGAAAAGAAAAGAAAAGAAAAGAAAAGAAAAGAAAAGAAAAGAAAAGAAAAGAAAAGAAAAGAAAAGAAAAGAAAAGAAAAGAGAAAAGAAAAGAGAAGAAAAGAAAAGAAAAGAAAAGAAAAGAAAAGAAAAGAAAAGAAAAGAAAAGAAAAGAAAAGAAAAGAAAAGAAAAGAAAAGAAAAGAAAAGAAAAGAAAAGAAAAGAAAAGAAAAGAAAAGAAAAGAAAAGAAAAGAAAAAGAAAAGAAGAAAAGAAAAGACTGAGTATAAACCAATGTATAAATAGTCTTCTTAGGTTCCTTGTCCTGTGGAAATAGCAGCTTGAATCAATAGGCTATTTACTCAGTCTGGACACTATTTCAGCTTCTTCTATTTTTATATCAGTATCAGCATGTGCCATAGTTTACTTCCTCCTAGCACATAATTCCATTATTTTATTATAAGCAAAAGCAGAAATTGTCCAGAATGTTATTAAAACTTGAATCACCATCTCTGTGATATTCTCTTTCTAATAAGACAGCAGTGGCTCTAGACAGTTCATTAGTGTAATTGCTTGGAGTATTACATGTCATTTTCCAAGTTCTATTTCAGTAACTGTTTATATCAGTCTGGCATTTGATACAGAGGGCCAGCAGTGACATTTCAAGCAGAAGAGCTTGAATATCATATTCTTGGAGTTCAGAATTTTATTTGCCTTCCAAGAGTCTCAAACTCTGACATATTTTTTCCAAGACTTCAATTGTTTTCTGAAGAGACAATATAAAAGATATTTTTCTCTATGTACTACTGAATGCTGAAGTGCCAAAAGCACCCTATTTAAAGAAATATGGGCCTCATTCTACTACAACTAGCTTGCCAAAACAGACAAAATAATATGAGCCTTCAATTGAAAAAGAAATATAAACTCAGCATTAAATAATAAATTTGTTAATGCTCTACATCCATCTTATGCAGTTTATACTGATGGTAAAGATCCAGGTGTTATTTGGTGCTGCCTTAATAAATCTCTAATGGCTTTTCTAAATTTACTAATTCAGCAGCACTGATGAAATATTAAAAAAAACTTGGCAAAAACAGTTGTAGAAGAACTCTAATAATTTCCCTGAGTTCAATATGGCTCATAAACTATTTACCGTAGCTCAGAGACGCTACATTCTCTATATACAATCTCCTAAGGGAATGGAGAAGTAGAAATAGGTAAATGTGGAACATTCCATCCCAGTGGGGATGAAGTGTTCATCCCATAAGGGAATTGCTAAAGATTCAAAAGAAAATATTTTATTTTCAGTAGACATAATGCAGCTATGATGGGACAGCTGAGCCAGGAAGTGCAGTATGTGCCTGGAAGTCTAGGCATGTTCCCTGCCATACTTATATTTTTGACTATGTGTCTGAGGATATATTCAATGTAAAATTTATTGTTACTGCAACAAAAAGCACATAAAAATGACCAGTAAATATTGCTCAACTCCAATGCTTGGTAGGAGAAACTATCTGAATGTATATTGCAATAATTGTCTTGCCACAGTAGTATTCCTGGTTCACTTTGAAGATGTTTTCCAAGTAGAAAATAACCTGTCTTGTTTGTTTCATGTGGCATTTAGTAGTTCACAGATTAGAGCCTGCAGGGATCTAGACAGTTTGAAGTATGTGTGGTGGTGTGGTCACATCTCCTGTTCCGTACTTGTCACCATCCTTAGAGAGGGAGTGTCTCTTCTCAGTTTTTATTGGTGGGATGCAAAGAGTAATGGAGTCTGACAACACATTATAAATCAAGCTTTACTGAGACAGTAAGAAAGATGAGTAATAGCATTCCCATGCAGTACCAAAATCATAGAATCATAGAATGGCTTGGGTTGGAAGGAGACCTGGAAAGTTCATCTTGTTCCAATCTCCCTCCTGTGGACAGAGGAACTTTCGATTAGACCAGGTTGGTCAGAGCCCCATTCAGCCTCGCTTTGAACACTGCCAGGGATGGGGCATCCACAATTTTCTTGGGCAACCTGTTCCAATATCTTGCCACTATCACAGTAAAGACTTTTTTCTAATATCTAATCTAAATCTACTTGCTATCTATTTGAACCCTCCTATTCACCCTTTTCCTGTCACTACATATTATTGTAAATAATCTTGCCACATCATTTCTGAAAGTTCCCTTCAGGTACTGGAAGGCGGGATAAGATTATCCCAAAACCTTCCCTTTTCCAGTCTGAACAATGCCAGTTCTCTCAGCCTTTTGTCATAGGGAAGGTGCTCCAGCCCTCTGACCAATTTTGTGGCCCTCCTGTGGACTCACTTACTCCCACAGGTCCATGTCCTTGCTGTGCTGGGACCCCGGAACTGATGCAGCACTGCAGTGCTCTCGGCAGAGCAGAGGGGCAGAATCCCCTCCCTGTCCCTGATGCCCACACTGCTTTGGATGCAGCCCAGGATACATTTGGCTTTCTGGGCTGTGATTGCACATGGCTGGGTCATATCCAGCCTCCCACCCACTCAGTGAGTCATACAGTGACTCACCTGACCATGGATAGCAGGTACAGGATACAGCTCTACAGGAATGGGCAGACAATGTGTAGATGACCCAACAGGGCACAAATGCTTTTCAGATTGACTTAAGAATTGTGCTGTGCCTTGGGTCCACCAAAGATTGCAATTGGAGAAAATCAGACCTTACAAGGCAGTAGTGTGCCCTACATGCCAATGGGTTGATGTGGGCCTGCCTGTGTGATGATATTGGTCAAGGAGCAGGGTGTCAGTTACTTTGGCCCTCCTGGAAATTTCTATGTCCCTGCTCCTGCAAGTATTTTCTGGCCTTCCTTACTCTAAATGAGTTGAGTTGGTAGATTTCAACTGTTTAAACTATTGAGGATAACCTGGCTTGTTTTGATTGCACCAGGATCAATCAGTTACCTGTCTGCCATTCCGGACTGCAGCAAAGAAAGGCCATCATAAATAATTGAGAGGGAGAAAGTACAGGCTAGGCTGACTTGATAGCCTCTTTAGCTCTATACCTCTGCAGCAAAGCAGAGCACATAAACACCAGTTAAGAATTTTAGACAGATTATGGGAATTTTCAAAGTATTCAGCATTGACCTAATTTTCTTAAGCTGTCATTTTCCCATCACAGAATTAGATCTGGACTTTCAGAACTAGTTTAGAACTTATTTGTTCTGATAAGCCTCACCTCCAATATTTAACATATTAACAGCAAGAAATGTCATTTGAGAGAATGAAATAGTTAGTTTACCTAAAGCTGCAGTCTTTGTGGACATATGCCATTAATCAAACTTCTTTTGCTAGCAGTCATCAAGAAAATGCGGTTGGCATACCAAGAAATGTTAAACTACCTGAATAATTTGAATAGAATAAATTTAAATGAGAAGCCTTAAAATTATGAGTAATGTCAATTAACTTTAAAGGCCTAAAGGGCATTTTTGAATTGAAATAGCTATAGAGCTACCTAGTGGACAAGTTCTGAACTGTGAAACTGATGTTGTTTCAAAATGTGTTTTCAAAATTTGCACAGAAAATAAACCAGTTTGGCTCTTTTTAAACCCAGGTATTATTTCAATAAAACATGTTAATAGGAATCAACTAACACAAGAGGTCAGCTTTGGGGGCTGAAGACCATTTTTCTAGGGGCATCATATGACCTAATTATAGGCTTTACTACAAGTTTGTACAATTATCATTCCTAAGACTTTCTGTGCTGTAGCAATTTGTCCCAGGGCAAAATTTTTTTCTAAGATCTTGTGGTGAGCTGATGGGCCAGTAACTAAACCACTCATTCATTTTCTGTGCTCCCATTGGGATGGGGAAGAGAAGAGCAAGAACATAAACATGGAAACTTATTAATAAATATACAGACTGTTTAATAGGTGAAAGAAAGGCATTTCAGCCTTTGGATATCTCTCATATCAGAAAACTATAGAAAAATAGATTACTGTGAAGGAAAAAAAGTGAGGAAATTGTGCTAAAAAATCAAAACAAAACCCCCCAAACTAAACTACTTTAAAAATATAGCAAAACTGCAGAAAGGGCAGTCTCATTAGCATTGCACACTGCCAGGAATTACCATACTACATTCAGCTGGGGACAAAAGGGAAACAAAGAGGGTAGAGATTATAAAGATATTTTCCCCAACTGTACTTTTCCTGTCCTGTGAGTAGTATGCACTGAGGATTGGAAAGTATAAGGATTACATTGCTCCATTCCACAGCAAATTTATCCATAGGATAAATTTGGTTTCTTTCATTTTTGTTTGGGTTTTTTGGGTTTTGGTTTGGTTTGTTTGTTTTTTTTTTGGTTTTTTCTTTTCAGGGATGGGTTATGTGATGGAGTTGAAAATCAGAATTCAAATTGAATTCTGGAAGTGACTTCAGTGAATTCAGGATACCAACACAAGACTGTATTGAGCCCCTGTCCTGAACTATGTTAACTTCAAAGAGCTGAAAGTCAGCTGCTAAAAGAGAGGGTCTTGCTGCATAATACTGCTTACAAAGATGTCAGAAGTACTGATTTTTGATAGGAGTCACCAGATAAAAATAACTTGGTTTTGCCAATTATTTAAAATATATTATATGCATGTATGTGTGCCAATGTAAAAATAAAGGAATCATCTTTATTTTTTTTTCTCACAGTTATATTAATTCCAGAAATTCACCTCTTTTCATTGTTTTTAATTTTTTTTTAAATTTGATAATTCTAAATACTTGAAGAACTATTGTGCATCAGTTTTTCTTATTTTTGTTTAGAAACTTTAAAATCTGTAGATTATGCAATGACACAAGAAATTCCCAAACCAGTATATTTTTTGTATAAAATATCCTACACAACAATTTCTCTGTGCAGTAATAGCACTTTGACAGAGCTATGCCAACCTCAAATCCCAAAAATGTAAGCACTAAAATGGCACTATAAACTGCAATTTTAAGGAAATGAAACTGTAATTCTAAGGAAAAATGTTTAAATTGATTACATGTGATGTAACTACAAAGAATTGATTGCTCAGAAAAACTTATTTTACAAAACTAGTGTAACTTGAAAACTTGTATGCATGCTGTAAAGAACACAGTATGGTACCTAGTATGGAATTGTGAAGCTCTGACAAATTCTTTTATTTTGTAGTTACAAAAGCTCTACTTCACTGCAATCTGTGAGGTTATTTTTTAAATGTATATTTATTTCAAAGGTCAAGCTGAACTGTTGGTCCTCATGCATCTCAGCTGACCACAAAGAATGTGATTGATTCCTAATAACAAAAGAACTGTAATGTGTGTTGTCCAGATGGTATTTGTGGACCATAAAATGAAATCAAAGAAAAAGCTAAGGAAACTTAAATCATCATGGAGAAAATATTGCAATACCTGTGTTCAGTAAGACAGGTTTACTGCAGTCAGGAGAGATGCTGGGGCATAGAACATCAGATTTCATCAGTTTCACTGCTCTTGAAGTAAGACCACAATTGCTTTTAGGATAATGCATACAGTTTTAGAACTAAGCCAAACTTCTAGACATATGTATTTTAATTGTATTAAACACAACTCCAAATTCTTCTCCTGAAATGCTGCTATTTGTTAAATTAGATTAATAAAAATCTAAGTTTAAACCTTGCTTTGATAGGTTTCCAAAAGCAATGAAATGTCAAACCTTTTGTGTGCATAGTGTAAGGATGTTTAAGAGTTTGTATAACTAGAAGTTATACAATCTAATTTACAGCAAACTCAGTCTTAAATTATCAGGGGACTGAATTATTTGTAGGAATTTGTCTTTGATTATTGCACAGTGTAGAGCTGAAATATCAAAGCAGAGTTTGGCTGTAAGTGCTGGTATAATACTTGTTTTTTGTCTCATTGTCTAGTAGTTTACAAGACAGGGATGGCAAAGTGATTGCTACAAAAACAAAACAAAATGAAACAAAACAAAACAAAACAAAACAAACCACCTTTCTTTTTAAATTAAAAATGGTAAAATCCATAAGAGCTAAGTAGATTAGCAGATTAAACCAAATCTTGAAAGCAGTTGAGGATTTGCTCTAAGATAAGCATATGCATGTTCAAAGGTATGGCAACAAAAATTTTCACTATCTCATCATTATTTCCTGGATTCAGAATGAATTCTGAGAAAAAATATATTTTAAAAAATAATTTATGACAAAATCATAGTATATGGAATTCACATATATCTAGTTGTGTGCACACGTGTAAATGTTTGATAATGAATATGTATATTGAAAATATTTTTTAAATGCTTGTTGTGAGGGAATATCATGGCTTAGATAAGGATGAACTAAATGTATTAACTACTGCTCAATAACTGTATCAGTGTCAATGAGTTCTGGAATGTAATATTGTCTGTGCATAAGATAATGCAAAGTACCAAAAGTTGAGGAAGAGTGTCTATCTCTGCTTCCTCTTTTTTTGCTCATAGTTTTTTCAGACTTCAGAGTTGAGGAGGAGCCAGGAGCTGAGCCTGGTGACTCTGGCTGTGTAAGCTCAGAGGCATCCCTGGTCTTCCATAGTCAGGTGCCCCCAAAGGTGTAGGTCATGCTGGGGTGGTGGGGATGGATAAACTTTATGAGGTGGGGACCATCTCCCAGAGTGATCTTGTTGGCAGACTGCTTCAAGATGTTGCTTGTTGATGGGTGCACTGTGTCAATGTGCAAACATTCTCTTATAAATTTAGTGCTGCTGTTCCTGCCTTTCACACATGGGTTGTACTTTTTTACAAAATACCTTCCTAATTGTGCTTTAACCAGTGGAAACTTTGTCCCTAAGAACTGCTTAGCAGCGCACATCAGCCTGATTATTCAAGTGATGTCAGCTCAGGAGTCAAAGACAGGAAAAAAGTTAAATGAGGTGAATTCCATCCTGGCATTCTTGTCCTATTTTTGTTAGAAGTTTTAAGGTTCCTTTCATTCTGTTCAGACTCACTTTGAAAAATGGTTTCCTTGAGAGTATGTTGTGTACCCTCTTTCATTCTTTCAGCTAGTGAGATCATCACCTTGCAGAGTTTGTCAAACTGACTGCAGCTCCCCGTAAAAGGTCAATGCCGCCGTGTCCAGAGTAAATGAGATATTTCTTCTCCTTGTAATAACTTCTATTCTTTTTATAACACTGCACTGTAAGACTGCTGTCATCCATACTGAAACCTGAAAGTCAAGGTTTCAGACCACAGCTGCTGGTTTTTGGATGTTTTTTTATGATCTGATTTAGATTTTGTCCTCTTGTCCTACTTTTCATGTTCTAGTAAACAGCTATAATTTTTTTCATTAGTCCTAGAAACTAATTTTGGGGCTCCATTAGTTTTCACTTGTAGGGATAAAAAAAATTCTCTTTTTTTTAAGCAAAAGCCTGTCTGTATAAATGTGAAATATGCAGTGTTATAGTCAAGTTAAATACTTTATATTTTATTCAGCTCTTTGAAGGCAGATCTGACTTTGGGTGTGTGATTTTATGAAAGGTGCAAATAATGTATTATAGATTACCCTGGGTTAGAAGGAGTCCACAAAGATCATTGAACTCAATTGCTGAATCAACACAGGGCAACCTAAAAATTATACAAAATATCTAATAATTGTCCAAACGCTTATTGAACACTGACAGTCTTTGGATGATGACCACATCCTTGAGGATCTTGTGCCTGAATAATTGTGCCACTCAATAATGTAAATATTGTAAATTCTCAAAGTGACTAGATGACTATATGTCCCCTAAAACTATCCACAGTGATTTGTAGTGATTGAGAAAATACAAATATATATCATATCAGACATTTTCCTTTTATTTCAGAATTGATAAAAATCAATCCATAGTAATTCATGCTTCATGATTTTAATGCTCTCTTAATATAGACTTTGCTCCTTTAATAAATCAAATTTTTAGTATGTATTTAGATAATATTACAGAACATAGATAAGTATTCTAAAATTCAAGTCCATGTTTATTTTGCTGGCTGTTCTTTTGAAAACAACACTATGTATAAAGTATGGTTTTCAAAAAGCATTCTTCTTAGATATCACTTTTGTTTTATAAGTCACCTAGCCTGTTTCTCTGTACAGTTACATTAAATAATTTCATGTATTGTTGAAAAAAATGACATATTTTCTGACCTGAAACGACCTCATTTAGAATGCCTTCTTGAAACCACAGACAAGTCCATGGTAGCTGCAGCTTTGAAAAAATACTATATCATTTTATGCAGAAAGTAATCTTAGATTCAGCTTTTTATATAAATATCCAGCAAATGAATATAATTGTCAAAACTGAGAATTTTTAACATTTATTTTTCTGATTTTATATAAAAATCAGATTGACTGGACAATTTTATTTATGCTACTTGAAGGAAGTATATCTCAAGTTATTAAAAAATATCAGAGAAATACACTGGGGAATGCCACAAAATGATAATTTAACTGAGAATAAGTGAACTGTTTCCTTGGTATTTCGTTTTGTTTTAAATAAATAGGGTGTCTCAATAAATGTTCCTTTAAATCGCCTCTATTTTTTTAATATATGAAAAGAAACAGGATTATATAATCTGTGTTCACCTTCAAAGAATAATACAAGATTTTTGGGAAACTATTTGGTCTCTAGAAACCAGTTATCACACATCTTTAAGTTAATGACTCACTAAAAGTGATGGCAACTTATGTCAGCTTTAACTAACATGAGCACACATATCTTCTGATGAAGGAACAGTAATTTTTATGCAAACAGCAGAAATTATTTCTCTCTCTCTCTCAGCAAATTTGAAATATTTTATATATATAATAGACATATGTTATATTTTATATTTATTTTATAGACAAAATATTTCCTCCAATCAATAAAGAATGTGGTCAGTGACACTTGTTTATCAACTTGTGACTGCAATATATGGCTTACATTTCATAAAGAGACAACAGATGTCTCCGATCCTTGTTGCCTTAAAATTATTCCAGTTGTCTTATAAAAAAAGCAGAAAATATATGAAAAGTGAAGAATTTTATCTTCATTAATCAAGTTTAAAACAAAACCCTTGCCTTAAAAATGTGTGTTATAGCATTAGACTGAAAACATGGCTGATTTTTCCACTCTACTCAATCAAAAACCACAAAGGACTGAGTTATGGATTATTAGAAACTTATTTTATGCTGCAGAGTGTATACCAAATTAGAGGTCCTTGCACAATAATTCTTTATTTAGATCAGTCTTATATGCTGATACTATTGCTGTGGGTTTTTTTCTGTTTATTCCTCCTGCAACAGGCTGCTGGTAAAATGAAAATGAAGTATCCTGACACTGACATTTAAAAAACTAAATTGGATTATTAGGAGGAAATATCTGTACTGAAATAACACTGTTAGAATAAAATTAAATTTAAGATATGGTTTATTATACAGTTACAGGCCTGAAACCATAGGCTCATGAAGAATCACTGCATTTTCAGGCTTTTCTCATGAAGGCAATGTATTATTCAAGGAATGTGCATGTCAAAGTTTCATAGAAGTAAAATAATTTCATCACCTTTTGTAGTTCTGGTCTCCATGTTGTAAGACTTAGGATAGATAGAGAAAGGATATAAAATAACAACATAAGAAGATGTTGCTTTTTGAGGAAGCGCTGTAAAGGACAGTGTTCTTCAATTCAGAGAGGAAAAAAATAAAGAGAATTATGACAAAAGTTTAAAAAATCATTGAGAACCTTGATTAGCTGTTCTCAACCAAAATTGGAAACATTCTGTTAAAGCACCAAGAACTAGATTTGAATAAATATGACAGAGTACTTGACACAGTGGGAATGAACTAGTAGTAGTTTGCTGCTGGAGGACACTATGAAAGTAGGCAGTATACTAAATTATATAAAAAAAAAATTGATCAGGCAATCCATTGGACAACAAGTTCATGAAGAGATCATAAAAAAAAAAAGTCCAAAACAGAAGTTGTACCGGGAGCATGAGGTAAATCTACTTCAGAAAGTGACCAAGCTGAACAGGGTATGTCGCTACCATTGTCAGACACTCCAGTCTGGGCAAAAGGGAGCATTAGTTTGGCCCAGCAGGGCTTTTCTTCTGTTCTTCCAGCCTCTCCTGGACACCTGGGAGTTTCCAATTCTTCATAGAAAATACCTATAATTATTTTTCACAATTTAAAAAATAGCACAATAGAGAAAATTGGTGAAGTTACAGACAATCCTAAAGGTGTCTATAGGCTTTTATTTATCTTCCAGATCAATTCAATACTTTTAGTAATTAAAGGGGTTTGTAAGTTTGTTTCTTTTTTATTTTAAACTATACTGTCTCTTCTCAATATGGGTCATGGCAGCACCACAGGCAACAAAAGTTGCAGAATAATAATGTCTTCCTGCTGTTAAATAAAGGATGAGAGATTCTTACACTGAGTTTCAACAGAAACTTCTGAGAGCTCCTGATCATCTGGCAACTAGTCCCAAATACCTACACATGGGAAAAAAGCATGAGAATGTTTTACAGAGATTCAGGTAATAGTTCCAAGGTGATTAGAGAACTCTTTCTTAAGAATAAGAAAATGCTACTTACTTGCCTTTTGCTTTTCTACTTGCAAAATTTAAAACAAGGGAAAATATTTGAATTTACAAAACATGAATGTAGATTGAATTAATCTGAAGTCAAATTTCTAAGACATTACTTCAATCCAGAAAACTCATATCAGAAGATTAATACATGTAGCTGGATGAGTTTGTGTTTACATTAAATCTTCTTTTCAGTAGAAATAATTTCAAAGCAGAAAAACAGAATTCACGTAACAGATTTATCAAATTAAACAATAAGTACTTATTTAGAAACTGCTATCTTCGCAACTCAAATTCATTGGGGTCATCAACTACCTTTAATCTTAAGTAGCCTATTTTGAGTATGTTTGTTTTTGGTTTTATATTCCAAGAACATGTTTATAAATTTTTAAGATATCTGACCTTAAATCTTTTCAAAACATGAATTTTTTTTTAGAGGAAACACATTTGTAAAAACCATACAGGCAGTAGGATACAAATTAAAAAACAGAAACAAAAGAGAGAGATAATTCAGAAAATAAATAGAAAAATATACAATATTGGGGCAGGCACTCCAGTGGAAGACATGCAATACCATATCTTTTATTAAGAAACCTTATATAACTTTTAGGCAGAAATAAGCAACCAAGGACTTTAACTATCAAAATTGTGTGATGTCTACAGGTAAAGTATACTTGCAGACAATGAAGAATATTTTTGAGGACTAATGGTTTTTATGTGCCTTAATGATGGTGAACATTGTGTATGAGCACGGTATTTGTTAAAATAGATTGTTAAAGAATGTAGCAGTGTGGGTTTAATCCTTGAAACCAGCCTGATTTGTTGGTCTTTTAATCTGATCTCTCACTATTTGGTTGCAATAGTGAAGTAAGACTGCATTAATATTTTGTATTCATAAAACTATATATGAATTACTTATTAATGGTTACGTCTACTTTAGCATTTTGATTCAGCATGGGATTTTTTTTTAATTGAATTTACAGATCATCTCCATTTACTTAATTTCCCTATGGTTTTTTTGAAGCTTTTTGTGTCCAGAGACTAGATTCTTTTTGAGAGCAAACCAAAGCACAAGTTCCTATTTAAAGTGCATACTATATGTTGGAACTGCTAGTGAGCCCATGCAGGTGTTGATGGACATCTTTGAACCACAGATGTGCTGAGGACATTTGGTTCAGGGAACCAGATGATGCTGATAAGAAGTAAAAATGTGAACTATAAAGTCAGCACAAAACACTCCTATTCCAATCAAATATCTTACTTAAACAATATGTAATATGTAATTAAATTGCAAGCTAATATTGTAGAAGTTTCAATGATAAATATAGATAATATACCACTAGTCGAAATCTTCTTTTCCTAAATGAAAATCATTTAGTCATCTATGTACGTTTTGAAATTTTCAGCAAGCATATTGTCATCGTGAAAGTACCTCTGAATTGAAAATCAATAATGCAGGTTAAACAGAGTGCATTTTGTTGTTAAGCGCGGATGGAAAAAGACTTGTGAACATTGCATACAGAGAAATATAAAAACAATCTGCCATGTTCATTAAAGCTGCAATATGAAGCTGGGTTCTGCTGCCTAGCACAAAGCAAAATAAATGAATAATGTTGCTTGGGTTGGATGTAGCTTATTGGCTTTTTGATTGTTTTTTATTTTTTATGTTAGTATAAACTAGCATACTGCATCACCTAGAAAAGTGTGAGAGTAAATGGGATATAATTGCGAGGAAAAATAACTTGGAGACTTTGATTCTTTTGCTTGTCCTGGACTGCAGTAGAATAATGGGACAGAACAAAAATAATCATGCACTGTGACAATTCCCTACATATGTGTTAAGTGAAGGTATTTTGAACAGACACTTTTTTGTTAAAAAGCACACACCGGAATATTGCACTGAATTTCAAGGGTCAAGAATTCACAAAACATAAAAATACTGTTTCAGCTATAGGAATCAAACTCTATGCTTTAGTTCCCTAAAACTAAAATGTCAAAGCAGGGAATGTATAATGAATCCTAGAAAACAGATTAGTATGTAGAAATCAGCAGAGAATTTCATATCTTAGCATCTGAGAGAGCAGATGTCATGGTATGATGCACAAACACAAAATTGAGCTGGTTTGATTTTTTAAAGAAAAATTATTTTAAAATTAACACATAGAGTAGGACAGAGTAAAGAGACTAGGTATTCACTGAACATCTGCTATTTCTGTGTCATTCAGGTGACTCATATACCTGCATTTTCCCTGGGGATGCCAAGTTGTTAAAACCAGCCTCTACTACAAGATTGGTGCCAGTAGAAAATGTGCATAAATTTGACTTCAGTGAAGCGTCATTTCAGTGTATTTCTTTTGCTGAAGCCCGAACACAAAGTTACAATCCATCTCCTTTACATTATTTTTAAATTAACCCATTATCACTGGTATGTCAGGCATAATAAAATTTTTAATTACTGGCTATGTTTAGAAAATCTCTACTCTTAGGCAGATATGCCTATCATGTAAGGTAAAGATATGATCTGGATTCTTTGAGTTACTCATAAATGGTTCAGCCCTGTGATGAGCTACATGTAGCATATTTGAATACACGCCTCTTCAGGCATCCCCAGTACCACCTGATACATTCAGCCTTTCCCAAATTTCCCTGCTGCATGGTTTAAAAGGTGACATAAAAGTATGGTCAGCAAGCAGCTGACTCCAAAAATAAGTGTCAGTGATTGATTTCTTGCTTTCTTGCACTTGTTGCCTCAGTGTTTTGAAAGTGGTTTCCCTATCAGCAATGAACACAGAGCACTTCACATTGCCCTAGGTAAGAGAATGATGACAACTGCTTTACATTACAAAGTGTTCATCTCGTGTACTTCCAATGATTTCTGTTTTCTTCATTCCAAAAGTGGAAATATCTCCAATCCTTATGGCTTCCTCTTTTACACTTTTCATGGGGCCAATGATGGATTTAGCAATCACTCATATGGGAATGATGATGAGGTATAATTGTCTGCCTGTTTGATTTCTGAATATCTAAATATCCTTTAATACTAACAAAAGCAATCATAAACTTTTACCAAGCTGCATAATAATTAGCCCATTGCAGAATATGATATATGTTATATATATATATATTTGTATAACTAGGCAGCACGGGCTATATGAATTAACAGACTGTTATTGAAGAGCCTTTTCCCTGAATTAAGCTTTAGTCATTAAAATTTTTGGAAATAAAAAAGATTTTATCAATATATTTCAAAAAATCTAATCTCTGACTAAAGCAGATAGAGCTCCTTAGTTGCAGAAATATATTTTAGTACAAGACTTTTTACTTCAAAATGATAGCTCTTCATTAAGCAACAGTTATGCATTATTATTTATTAGATCTTCTCTTTCACAACAGAAAGAAACATTATCCCAGAGATACAGAAAACAACTTTCCAGTAAAATTCTGGTGTCACCAAAGTGAATGACAAAATTCCTATTAACTTCAATAGGTTCAAGAAAAGCCTTTACATGGATTTGCTGGCAATTAGTTACATAACTGTATCTATGCACTCAGGCTAAATAATGAATCTTCTCAAAGCAGTCCAAAAAGTTATACAAAAATATATATATATTTTTGGTATATTATTCATACAAGAGCAGAAGGATCATAGAACAGAAAAGCAATAAATAAAAAGTGTGCTATTTCCTGACACAGAAAGAGATATATCGATGACAGAGAAAGTTGTTTCACTAAAATCTCACCTACCAAAGTAAGATGAAGTGAGAAAGGCATTTCTAACTTGACTCATAAGGAAAATGTGAGAAAGATTTATATTGTAAAACAATACCAAAAAGCAAGGCTTAGATGTGGAGAAAAGTAACAGTGTCATCTAATTCATTTTTCCTGTATTATCAGAGACTGGAATTTATTGTGTTCTTGTAAATATACCAAAGAAACACTTTATCCTTGTTTTTCCTAATCATGAAAGCAGATGGCTAGATACCTTTGACTTACAAGTACAGTCCAAACAAGAATCACAGTTTTGAATCTAGACAGTATAAATATAAATACAATGATTTTTCCCATTGAGATAATTTTGAACATGATCCTTTTGCATAAGGCAAATAAAAACTCCCAAGACAGCAGTCCTGCAGAACTCTGATGATGCACCAAACAAAGCAACTCCACATATAGATAGATTTTACAAAGTAAACATAGTCTACAATGATTTTGTTGAAGTCTATCCCTCAGAGAACAAATAAAAAAACTTAACAAAATGTCTAGGGCTATATCTCACCTTGGTGAGTCTCTATTTTATTTGGTTTTTTTTTTATTAATATGGTATTTTGTGGAAACAGGTATTACAAACTATTAACCTATGACAGTAGCCAGAGAAATGAGATCTCACTAAGGTATTTAATACTTAATCACTCTTCGTTATGAAAACTCTCCCACCTACCACCCCTTGGCAGTTGTGTTTCGGAAGACCAGGAGTTTAGACACAATGTTTGCTAAAGAGTAAAGGAATGCAATTAAATTAATACTTGAATGTACCTGAGGAAAAAAAAATATTCTTCAGCTCTTCCGCTCCGTTATTCTTTGTTTATAGAAGTAACTGACGAGTATCTAACAAGACTGTGACCGTAATCCCTTCTTCTAAGACACATTTATAATGTTATCTTCAGAATAATTTTCTCTACTGTAAAGTAGAGAAACTTGAAATTCTGACTCAGCTTCCCAATCACCAGAAAGGGGTGAAATAATGATGGTTGGCACTACTTTGTGATCAGCTGAATGTAAGTCTGAACTCAATAATTTAAAATTATTGTTAATCTATCTATTGACGGATGATTATTAATCATTAATCATAAAATGTCAAAAAATCTAGGCACCTACTCCAAGTTTTAGAAATCTCATGTTATAGACATGCAATTAGTTATTCCATCTTGCACTAACAATTTCAGATAATTTAAATGTATGTAATTAAATCTTTCAGAAATGTGTCTACAGTTTACAAATTTTAACATATACAAGACATTAGTACTTTTAAATTTACTTCGAAGTAAAAAATAATTCTCTTACGTCACGGCAAGCACTAATTGTTGGTGGGGTGGTTTTCCTGTGAAGACTCAGCTTTGTCACAAAACAAGCACTGTCTAGATTATTTTAGTGCTACCAAAGCAAGCATTTCATGATGACCATTATCTTTTCACTTTTCTACATGTTCAGGCTCACCACAGTGAAAGAAAAGGCAGAAAATGATTTCTCCAATTTATTATTGCATTTGTCTGGAGGCAATTTTCTCACTGAAATGACACAAAATCCACTGGGAAACAAGAGCTATGGACCTTATAAATATGCAGCCATCACTTCTATGATCAAGCTTTTGACTCCGTTGCTATGGCTGTCATAATAAGATGGAATGCTATGGGAGAAAAATAAAAAGGTTTTTTGTTTGAAATTCTTTGGTGCATTCCTAGCACCCACAAAATTGCTGCCTATTGTAGGCACCACAGAGTCTAAAAAATTATTACACACACTGTTGGCAGCTGCTGTCGGCTGACATGGTAGCTGTTATTCCCTTCAGCATGTCAGTATTTTAAAAATCATTACAGCTGCCTATTCTTCAGTGTATTATGTTAATGTGGATGATTTGGGCAATTGTTTTTCTTTTGCTGCTTATCGGAATCTTTTGGTATACTTTAGCTTCTCCCTCTTTCCACTTCCTCTTTATCAAACAATAACCAGAAGAAATTTATTGAAGGAATGACACAAAAATTGTTTTCCTGGACAGAACACCATCAATAATATCTTCTGCTTGCTGTAGGCTTATCATTACTACATTTCCATGTATCCAATTAGAATTTCTGTAACTCAGGAGCCTCAGATTTTGCTTGCAATGTACTGCAGCTGGCACACTGCTCCTCCTCATCAAGTGTGCCTGGGTTTTGCAGGTAGACATTCTTATCATTCTGACTTAACAGGAGTATGATGTGATAAAAAAAAATCTCAGACAGTCAAAAAATGGCTGAAAGTACTTGTATGGTCTTTTGCACTTCATTTTCTGATCCAGCTGGGCAGGACTACAGCTGCCTAAAGAAATATCTATCTGCTCTGTTGGGTGGCAGAAGATTAAACACTGAACCCCAATCAGGCTGGAAACAGATACGTGCTTAGTATGAACAGACAGCTGTGTGGAGGTTGGTAACTAGGGCTGTGATTCATTGCATGGAGCTCAGCAAGAGCAAAATAAGAATTGGCTCAGTCCTAGGGAAGAAGTATTTTGTTACTGCTGTTATTGTCTTCATGATCCGAGAAGCAGTGAGTATGGATGGAGGCTCTATTGAAAGTGAAGCTTAGAGAAATACAATATATTCCATTTTCTACTGGTTAGTGAGAAGCAGAAATTGACAAAGAGGTCCTGAAGTCAACAAGCAACACTGTAAGTTCTGCAGAATGTGTGAGTCCAGGAGCAAAAAATTCAAATGTGTAGGTCTGAGAGCTCCCTAGACCCTCAAAAGCTCACCTGTACATAAATAATAATTATGTTTCTAGCTCCTTCAGGTGCTGAACTTCACAGACTCAAAAAACAGCAGCTGGGCCTGATTTTCCAGCTGGCCTGAAAGAGCACTACTTCTCTATTTGTTTTCACTTGAACTGCTCCCCACAGGAAACTTAGATTTTTTTTCCTCTCCCTACATGTACTGTTTTTGAAACAGAAGTCTACTTCTATTCCTAGAAGTGGAATTCATAATTATGGGAAGGGCATTATAATTTCAGATTTGAGCAACTCAGTCTGCATATTTGTGTATTCAAGAAATCTATCCAAACAAGACGCATAAATTAATTATTATATTTTACTTGGTACCAAGGGTCAAACACTCATCTTTGATTAGCTGATAGCTTCTTTGTATCTCTCAGATCAATAGAAAAAGGTGGAAGGTGGGAAAAAAAGGCTGAGATTTTTATTCTTCTCAAGCCTTCCTTGTGTATACTGAGTAGCAGTTGAACAAAGACAGAAGCTACACTGAGAATAGTAATACAGTCTGCAAAAGCCACTCACCAAGTAGGAAGCTGATAAAACAGAAGTGACAAGCCAAAGGGAACAAAGTATTATCTGACTTGCATATTCAAATGTAAATATGCAAATTTTAGAAGTCCAGTTCTATTCTGCTGCGAACCACCCTTCAGCATGTGAACTTGGAATTATGATAAACTTTGACAACTCCATTTGTTCTGTTTCTAATTGCATATTCCTTTCCTTAAATACAAACATTTATCTAATTTATTTCTTTCCTTTAGATACCCATGTTAATGGAATTTTCTCCTCTGTGTTTATTTTCTGTCGAACATATTTTTCCTCTTTCATTTTCTTTTTCTTTTTTCCTTTGCACATACTCCTGAATTCCCCAACCTCCGCACACAATAATTTTTTTTTTTTTTTCTTTTTGGCTTACTGAGAAAGTACTAAGAACAGTCAGGAAACTGCAGTTCCAGCAGAGCAGAATTCCCAACAGAGAGCTGGCACTTCCTTCATAATTTTTGGAGAGCTTTCCTTACCTTCCATGAACATCATGTATCATAAATACTTCAAGTACTTGAGGTGGCTGAAAGGCATGTTTTCAGCTCATTAGAGGAGCAAAAAGTTGAAGAAGAGATAGTGCCATAGATGTTTTGGAGAAAATCCAACTTAGATCTTGCTTCTTCATCTTATTTATTAAAGAACAAGAGCAACAAAAGAGAGACAGAAAAAATAAATGTTCCAGAAATGCAACTTCTGTGATGCAAAGGAGTTATTCAGTTTCTAATTTTTTACCAGCGGCTTTTATAAATTTTTCTGACTCTCCGTGCTGTACATTTTTTTCTATGATACAGCCAACCTGTTCAACTCCTACATTGATCTTTTGAATTGTGACTGTGTTTGCAGCTTATCATCAGAGGTATAACATGAAAGATAGGTCAGCTGGGAAACAACAAACATAATCAGCAGTAGCACGCAAGTCAGTAATTTTTCACTATTAAAATATTTTTTACAAAAGCTCAAGAATTCTATTACATGACTTTAATGAAAGCTTGAATTTAGACTTAAAACAAAACCTGATCCATTTTGACAAGAGTTTTCAAAAGAAATCCTGAGGAAAAATTTTAAATTACCTCTTTAAAACAGGCAATACATTATTTCCTATGACTGATTTATTTTTGTTTTTTTTTCTTTCACTTCCCATCAGCAGGAAGAAATAGGATGTAAGACTCATGGGTTGAGATAAGGAGAGGAAGTTCACTTACCAATTATGGTCCTGGGCAAAACAGAAGCAACTTGAAGACGGTTTTTAATTTATTTCCAATTAATAAGAGTTTAGATGGTGAGAAATAAACCCAAAATTTCCTCCCACCTTGCTTCTTCCCAGGCTCAGTGTCTCTCCTGATTCTCTCACTTCCTCCCTGAGAGCAATGCAGAAGAGGACTGGAGGTCAATCAATAACACATTTTCTGCAGTCAACCCATAACACATTTTCTGTTGTCCCTTCCTCCTCACACTGTTCTCCTGTTCCAATGTGAGTTTCCTCCCGTAGGATGCAGTCCTTCAGGAACAGGCTGCTGCAGCCTGGATCCCCTGCAGGCCACAGTTCTTGCCACAAAATCTGCTCTAGCATTGGCTCCCCTCCACAGACCACAATTCCAGCCAGGATCTTGCTTCTGCCTGGACTTTCCACAGGCTGCAGTGTCCTTCAGGACAAATCCACCTGCTGCAGCATGGGCTCCTCCATGGGCTACAGTTTGCATATCTGCTCCAACACAGCCCTGCATGGGCTGCATCTCCACCCAATATGTGACTGCAACCTGTAGAGAGGCATAGACTAGGTAAAAAATCCATCCGACTAAGTAATGTTAAACAATGTATAGAATTAAATGCTTTAGAAGTAAAACCTGAATTTTGGGCTGGGATTCATTAATATAGTCCAAATTTCTGCTCCTATTACATAAATAACTGTTGTAACCTCAACCTTAAGACTCATCTAATTTATCAGTAATATGCAGTGAGGAGAATACAGTATGAATACAGGTAGAAAATACAGTACGAATATAGGCGAAGAAGGATCATTGACATTAATTTGGATTATTAGGCTTCAGGATTACAGCAGCATCAGTGCCAAGAGTGGACTCCTCATAAAAATAGAATTTTTAAAAGTATCTTAGAAAGCCTAGTAGACTTCAAGCTGTCATGTTATTTTCAGCTGCTATCTCAAACATGGCTTCCCAAGAGACAGGAGCTTATTCCAGTCTGTGAATCAGGTGTGCCTCTGAAGAGGAGCACAAAGAAGATAAGCCTGTTGTTGTGGCTTTCCAGTTTCTCTGCTGTCAGACTTTTTTTAACTGAAATTTTGCAGAGATTTTAATCTCTTTCTCTGGCAGTTATGGATTTATAAATAGAAGAATCTGATTTTCTCAGACAGTCTCTTTGTTATTCTTGACCCTTGGTCTCCTTTGAGTAATATCTGATACGCTATGAAACATGAAGGAGGCCAAGGAGAATCTTCATCCTTTTCTGGATGTAGGGGAAAACATAATGACAAAGGATGAGAAAAAGGTGGGAAACTTAATATCTTCTTTACCTGACTTGTTAATAACAAGACCAAGACCAGCTGTTGTCAGGTTACCTAGCTCCCTTAGCTGGAAGACTGACAGGGAGGAGAATGATCTGGAGGAAGTGATGCAGGAGGAAATGATCAGAGAGCTCTCTTAACACCCTCCCTTCAGATGCTTACTGACATGGATGATGTCACTTCTCAGTCAGTTTCTTCTCAAGGCTGAACAGACCTGGCTCCTCAGCCTTTCCTTGTAAGAGAGATGTTCCAGCTCTTTATTATCCTCGTGTTCCTCTGCTGGACCTGCTCCAGGAGCTCCATGGATGTCTAGCACTGAAGAGTCCAGAACTGGGCACAACACTCCAGATGTGACCTCACCAGCGCTGACTATAGGGGCAGGATCATCTAATTTTTGGGCCACCCACTCCAAGAAGGACGTTGAGGTGCTGGAGTTTGTCCAGAGAAGGGCAACACAACTGGAACACAATGAGGAGCAGCTGAGGGAGCTGAGGTTGTTCAGTCTGGAGAAGAGGAGGCCCAGGGGTGACATCACTCTCCACAACTACCTGAAAGAAGGTTGTAGTGAGGTGGGTGTTTGTCCTTTCTGCCAATTATCAACTAACAGAATGAGAGGAAATAGCTTCAAATTGCACCATAGGAGCATTGCATTAGAAATTAGAATTTTTTCTTTTTTTCATGGAATGGTAAAGTAATGGAACAGACTGACCAGGGAAGTGGTAGAGTCCAAAACCTGTTATACTTGAGGATGGTGGTGGTGCTAGGTTGACGGTTGGATTTGGTGACCTTAAAGGTCTCTTCCAATCTTAATGATTCTATGACACTTTGATTATACATCTATTTTAATTCAAAACACTGGTAGTGGTGCACTGTTACCTTACTTGTAGGTCAATGTTTTTTATAACTCTGATGAATTTGTTGCATGCCTTTGGGTTCTAAAGCCTGAAATGGAACCTTTGGAATACTTTGTAGGTAGAGGGAACCTAAACTTTAAGCAGTTTTCATCCATACTGGCTTTGGGAGAAGAATTTACAATTAAATAGCCCCTCAAGTTATGCTAGTCTTTCTCCTGGAAATAGCTAGATGTGGTGGTCCAAAACAGACACAGGGATAAAGTTAACAGGTAAATGCATGGTCAGGAAATGATACTTTGGCTTACTTTCCAGCACTCTTACTTATAGCAGAGACATTAACAGAAGAAGAGAGCAATTTATTTGCTAGACAATGATACACTTTTTAATCTTTGTTCCCTTTTTTTCTTTTGCTTTTGAATCTCAATGAGAAGTAAACTGACAAGTCTGTGCTCATTCACTTGTAAATTAATGAAAATATATTAAGAACTTTCATCTTCATTCTAAGTTGAGACAGAACAGGAATGTTCTGTATATCACCATGCAGAAGAGAGGAAAGATTATTAGGTGCAGGTATGGCAAAAGATCAATGCATTCAGTGTATAATTTAATGCTCATAGGAAATGAGTTTATTCTTTATAACAGAAAGGTCTACTTTTTCAGCTTTGTTAATGATGAAGAGTCACAAAAGAGATAGAATCTCAAATGAGAGAGATCTAAAAGAGGACAAAAATCCTGATATACATTTAATTGGGATATCAGACAATACAATTCATTCCCAGTAGAGAAAATTATTCATGTGTTGTAGCAAAGGTTGCATGAAAAGAGAGCCATGTATCTCTCTATGCCATGGTGACTAACTGCTTCAATAATTTTCCTTTTCCTTTCTACACATTTTTGCAGCCAGATATAGTTGCAATCTAAATATAATAATAAAAAAATCATTAGTTCTTTTTTACCATTTCAGCACAAATATAGCATTAAAAAAATATTTTCCCAAGCGTAAGGACTTCAAGATCCCAGTTGCCTGTCTCAAGCACTGTTAAGGCCACAGAAAGAATTTGCCATGAGGTAAGCACAGAAGGGAGTGACAGGATGTTGCTAACTCTAGACCTGGCAGAGGTTAGATCTGGTCAGCACATCCTGGGCAACGCATTCAGACAAAATTATCACGCTGGCAAACTGTGTAAAGAACCAACTGCTCATACATGTATTTCTGGTCAAACAAAGATCACCCCAAGTTATGAGACAGATGTCGTCTGAGACCAACAAAAACCAAGGAGGCTCCCCCAGATATCCTTCCCTGGACAGCTGGAGTGAACTGGAAGATAAGCCACAACAGCTGGGAACATGAGATAAGATAAAGGTGTCACAATTGTCCAGGTGTTACCTCCTAGATGGAGGCTGAGGGAGAAGCTGGGAGAGAAGAATGGATCACTGATAATGGACACAAAAATGCAGAATTTATGGGCCACAAGCAAAGCCAACTGAGGAACTATGATGCAATCCACTCAGAATAGATGAAGAGCAATCTGTCAAGGGGAGATCACAACCACTGACTCAGGAGCCACCCACCAAAGAAATGCACCAACTCAATGGGAAAGAAAGAATGGGAAGGGGAATAATTAGCATTAAAAATGAGGAAATTATTTAACCAATGAATAAGCAAGCTGTGCAGCCAATGAACATTAATTCCTTTGTTTACTAAAATGTATAAATAGTAAAAAATTTTGAATAACCTCTGCCATCTAGAAGCCCAAGAAGAAGGACCAACTAGACACTGCTGGTGGTGGCTGTCTTCTGCTTGAATTCTCTCTACCTTTTCTATTTCTTCCTGTCTTTCTGCCTCACATTCATTGTAAAATAAATTCTGAACTATTGACTTTGGCATATGGTCTAGTTTGATTTAATTTGGGCTGAGACATCTCTCAGTAATTGCATTGTAACACTAAGCGTTTAAGTTGTGGTACTTTTTGACATAACAGGTGGTGTTAATTTAATCTCAGACTAAGCAAATTAAACTACCCTACTAGTAACTAATCAAACTCAGCTAGCTGTCCTAGTTTTTCTTCCTGAGGATTAAGAAAAGAGACCTTACTAACATGTAATTCATATTATCCTCAAAAGGTTTCAAAATTACATTGAAAATTTGTAGATGTCTCCAATATCTTCATAATCTTAACCTTTGTCTAAATCTTTGAGATGCATCATATGTCACTAATCCTTGCACATGGGATAATATAAAAATAAAACAGAATATGAGATGCATGTTATCTAACTCATCTGATCAAATATCAACATGTATTTTAGGCTTAAATAAACAATTTCTTTTTCTCTTCTCTAACTAGGAAGGCAGCCTAGTTTTACTACTTCAGATGTAAGGCATCCTCATTTGGTCAATATCACATGAACATTATTATTTGTAATAATTAAGACGTTAATAAAACAGCTTTTTGGAGGAAAATTAGGGTGGTTTTGTTTTTTTTTTTTATTTTGGTGGTTTTTTTACATAGAGTCTTAGCTTCATTCACTGAATTTCCATTGTGATCCTTCTGGAGGCAATGCAGCATGTAATTCTACAGCTTCTATCATAATGGTAATCTATCAGAAGCAACAGTGATTCAGTGATAAGAAAGAAAGAAAGAAAGAAAGAAAGAAAGAAAGAAAGAACACACAGAAAACCAGAAAGGTCATTATTTTAGCTTTCCAGGTTCATTCTCATTTTCCCCCTCAGTATCTCTGGAAGACATGTAGTCCTTGGTCTTTTCTAATTTCTTCACAGGTAAAATATGTTTTAAATTTCCTTGTTGAGTATGGAAGAACCAGACAATACATAAATCAGCCAGATCCTCAACTGAAATTCTACAGAATCAGTCTTCACAGAAATGAAAGACAAAGGATGTTCTGTGGCTAATTTTATTTAGCCTTACAAGAGTCCTGTCTTAGATAATAATAGTAACAATATTCCCCAGCCTTGCTAGGGATTATGAGGGAATATTGGTTTTCTTTGCACCTTTGTTTTGGTTTTTTTTTTGTTTTTTTGGTTTTTTTTGTCAGAAAGGTCGTTTAAAGCACAGCTAATATATTTACCTAAGATCCTTTGAGTCAGAAGTTAAATAATGTTGTACCATCATCCCAATAAATCTTTATCATCCCAGTTACTGGATTCTTCCTCCCCTTGGGTATCATTTGCTTTCTTGCAGCAAATTTTTGCTCTAACATTTCATCACATGCCTTGGTTTTGCACATTTATTAAAAATATTTTTCTATTAGAATGAAATCTAGAAACCAATCTGCTACTAGCCTAGCAAATACTTAACTAAGGCTGTTAATCTCACTTCCTACTTCACTTCCTACTATTATTCAAGATGGACTTTTTTTTCTCATTTGCTGATATACTTTAAACATTTTTAATTATCATGTCTATATTCCCTATGATTTCTTCTGTTGTCACTTCCTAAAAACATGTTCAGTCACATAAAACCTTATATTTCTGCCAATGCTTTCTTGCTATTTACAGGTCTATTAGAAAAGCTACTTGCTTTCTGTAATCTGCTAAAACATTTTTTCCTCCCATATAGTTGTTTGTGGACATAGATATTGTTTGGAGTTTTGGGATAGGATCTTTTATTAGTGGAAAATAGTTCTCTCGGTTTTTAGAGCATCCAGTTCCTTTGGACTTAATATCTAGTGGCAGATGTCTTTCCAGCAGAAGCTCTTTCTTAAAGGTATTCAGATTTTTTAGTAGAATGGAATTCTGATAATCATTGCAGGCTAAATCAAAATAAATGGACAAAACCAATTTATTCTTCAGTATTTTTTATATTTCCATCCTGAATATCCCAACAGAACACAATTTATCTCCCTAAATAAAATAAAATTAATATATTTTAGCTAGAGATGAAAAATTAAATTTTAGATTTGCATGGTATTATTAAACGTGGCCTTGCAGTTTTTGCAAATTTTGACACCAGCTCTTGTGAGCATTCACATGAGGCCACCTGTCTTTGAAAAGGAAAAGCCTTCTTTGTAAATGCAAGGTGACAGCTGGAGGTGAGATGTCCTTTGACAGGTTGAAGATAGTTGTGTTTTGAGAGCAAGCAGATATGCTTCTAATCAAACCCTCTGTAAATACGTTTATCTCTATATGCTCTACATCTTGGGAATAGACAATACATTGTATACATTTTATGTATCGGTAAAATACCATCTTAAGACCTCACTTGCCATCAACTTATTTCCTTTGTCAGTCTATCAATTAATTTCCAAGAGGATAATAAGTCCTTTAAATAATACATATATATATTTTAGGGTCGCATAAATCACTAAATTTATCATAACAAAACCTTCTTGCTTGGAAACAAAGCTATGATTTTCCACAGTGGAAGCTGACATTATGATCAGCTTGTGAAAAAGAGACATCTAGTCTTAATAACATTTAGACAAATTTAAAAGCACTTTTTTTTAGGACTGCCATCTTCTCTTTCCAGTTGCCCATAGAAACAGAACGCCAGAAATGCTCCCACTGAAACACATCAGGCAGGAGCCTGAAAATCTTTTCAAAGCCTAGTGAAATTTCTTAATGCAGACCTCTGCAAAGCACACGCAATGGAATTTTTCTACTACCATTCTTTTTCCTGGACTTACATCATCGTTACCCCACATATTATGAATTAATTTCTAAAGGTGCACTCTTCACAGTATTCTAGTGTGCAGCTCTTACTATTTAAGTATTACAAAACCATGAATGTGCTACTGTGGGTTACTGATACTATCCAAACTATACATGCAATAACCTTCCTATCTCTTTGTTGCATCAGCTGTATCATCTTTCAAAACATTCAAGAGCGCATCCTAGGTTTTGGGGATGGGATGAATTGTTTTTCATTATTACCTTTCATTAGACTTTATGAAAATCTTTGAATTAAATGTAATGTAAAGAAGGCCACTTTAAAGCCATTAAAGTTGTTCAAAAGATAAACCCCATAGAAATACTTAGGTGAAACACGATATTTAAGAGCAATTACTATAATCTCAGGATTTTTAAAACTTTTCGGTTGACTTCTATTTCTCCCTAAAATAGCAATTACTCTGGCTATTATATTCCACCTACTATTTCAGAAACTACTCCTATAAAATAATTAAAGGGTCAATAGAAAAATATTCAAAAATATAGAAAAAATCAAAATGGAATATATGAAACATGAAGGAAAAGTTTTTCTAATCTACTTGATTCCTGGTTATTCAGGAAGGATTCTGTGTTTTAGACCTCACAATCATTGCTAAAAATTGCATTCAGATTGGAGCCATCATAAATTACAGCACAGAAGGTCCTTATTTGTTATCAGAGTCAGTCTATTCTTTAAACAAAAAAAAAGTGATCAGTGGACAGACTCTGATTGATTTTGGATAAAATCAGATAAATAAATAAGGTGTAGAGTCAAAAGACCATCTGGTCCAGCCTGTCATAGAAAAGAGAACCTAGATAAGACTATCAGAAAGGGAGCCTAGATGGGATTATTGGGAGCTAAAATGAGAATAGCACAGTTCTGCTTAGTTTACTGAACATCTTTTGGAGATGAATCTTGTCAAATTCCTTTTGGAAATCTGTACAGACTTTATCAGATCAATCACACATTTATCAGTAGGATTAACAGGTCCTACAGCAATAAAGACTCTAACCTTCTTTTCCAATGTAATGTTGGGTATAACTTTTATAGATATAATTTCACTCAAGACTATTAATGTGTGCATGCATTTTTAAATTACAGTTGTCATAAAAATACTAATGATATAGCTGTAAGAAGAACTGCACTTAGAGATTCTCTCCTGTCATCTCAGAGCACCTTTCTAGAATTTTGCTTGGTTCTGTTAAAAAATTCAGCTTTCTGATTACAGGTATATGAACAACTTCTTAAATAATATTGAGAAGAAAATTAGAGTGAGCTGCTTTAAGTCAGAACCAGGCCTCTTGGCCCTGCTTATGCTGTCACTTTTGAGATGGGTCTTGCCTTCGCTGTCCCCTGTTTGTGCTTCTCCCTAAAATGTCTCAAGTGGATACACAAAACAGACAGACCATAGGGTGGAAAGGACATTGGATGCCAATGCTGGTCTAATCTTCCAGGTCAAACTGTGAAATCTGGTCAGATTCCCCAGGTCATATTCACCATAGATTTGAAAAAATTCATAGCCTCCTTGGGAAACAAGTTCCAGGTTTTTTTTTTTTTTTGTTGTTGTTGTTGTTTTGTTTTGTTTTAGGGTTTTTTTGGTGGTATTTTTTTGTGGGGGGAGGGGGATGTTTTTTCATTGGGTTTTTTTGTTTGTTTTGGGGTTTTTATTGTTTGTTTGTTTGGGGTTTTGGATGTTGTTTTTATTGTTGTTTTCTAGGGATTTTTTTCTTTTGTTTTTTTTATCCTCACACTTCTACAGCTCTTTGAGCTTTATGTTCCAAGGTCTGTTGTTGGGCATGTACATAATACAATGTATTATTTCTATAGATCACATCTGCTTAACAGCTCTATAAATTCCACTGGTTTGGATTAGTGACCTACAAGTAATAACCTAATGTCACAGTATGCCTTAAAGTTATCGACATCAACTACGTGGACTGACAGTTTTCTCAGAGGACATATATAAGATCTGTATTCACTTTTAACGGCAGCTACTAGAGAGGTAAATAACCAAGGTGCCCTCAAGTGACGATCGGTACCTTGTGCGTGCACAACTGAATCAAATCCATTAACTGTATCGTTGTTTTTCCTTTGACTATACTCAGCTTTTAGTCACAGAGCTCACTTCAGAAAACAGAGATTTAGATGAGGTCTGTAGACAGTTGTGCACACCTGAGAGCTGAATCCCAGCTTCAAAGACAGATGTCTGGAATCTGAAATGTAGTCCTATTCTAGCCATCTGATTTCCCAACTACTTTCTGTTTTGCCTAAAAATAATATTCTTTTTAAATTCAAGGTGAATATAAATTCTGCCAGTAATCTGGCATCTTGGAAAGCATAGACAGAAAGTGTGAGGACTTTACCTCTTAGAAGTAAATTGCACTTCCTAAATATCTCCTTCTGAAGTCCTCATTGCTTCAGTTAAACAAAATTTCAAAAATGCCTTTTGAAACAAATAATGAGACAGCTTGAAATAAACATGAGGAAGAAATTAAAGCATGAGGAGCTAGGAGTTATGCTCTGCTGAGTGAGGTGTCACTGCAGGGTGCAGTACTCAGGGTGACAAGGCAGGGACCACACCTTGGCTGTGTGAGCATGAGCCCATGAAGTGCTTTCTCAGCTGTGCATTTGCCAGCAAGGTGCACTCAAAGTCAGGGCACCCTCATCTCCTCATCTCCCACAAAAGGTTGGACACAGAGGGACTTCCCCACTCCCGGGCAATGGTACCCTGATAACCTTCATGACCTGTACCTTTGTGTGAATGAGTGTATGTGTGTGTGTGTGTGTGTATGTGACAGAGAAATAGAGAGAAGGTCGTTGGCTACAGAAGCGTGTTTAGAAATATGTGTTTATTGACTTTTTAAAATGTCCAGTACAGTGTTTTATCTTCTGTATTGTTGTTATTGATTTTGACTGTGTATTCACAAATCGCTTGTTAATTACTTGTCACCAATAGATCAATAAGTCACTTAGATCACGATTATGTTTAAATTACCTGAACTTAGAAATTTTTACCTGTGATAGATATTCTGAAGTTCAGATTTTTGTTGTGGATAGCTGAAAAACCTCTTTATTTTTGTGCCTCTAAAAATTGTCTTTTATTTCATAGGATGAAAACATAAATATTGTCTACCATGTCAGACACCAATATTTTAAAGTGCAACTCTTGACATTTCTGAGACTATTAGTTCCACAGATTTGTGTTTCAATATAGTTAAAAAAGAATGCTATTTATTACAGACCCTATTTAATAGCTTGCCCAATGGCACACTACCCAGCCTCCAAACAATCCAGAAGTGTAATAAATTATAGCTCTATTTGCACCTCTTGGGGAAAAAAAACCACTGTGGCATTTTAAATAATATTATGCATCCCCATTTGGACATCTCACCAAGCTCTCCATCAACACTTAAAATAGGACCATTTACACACAATGAGAAAGATTCCTGCAGAATGAGAGCTCTCAGCTGGATACAGATTCATGTAAAGAATTACTGAAAAATTGATTCAAAAATGTGTTGTGGAAATACCAGGAAAAAAATCAGCACAACCAAACCAATGTGTGGAAAAAACCTGCTACTGATGTTAAGAAAGAAAGAGCAATAAAACTGGAAGATTGTGATGGACACTGAATGAATTGCATGTGTACTTAATGTTTTTGTTCCTGTAGTCATGTACTTTATGAGATAAATTTCAAAAGAGAAAGCATTTTCTTTAATATGTGACAAAATTTGATAGGTTTAAAAATCACAGAAGTATGTTGTACCCCCTGAAAAATTAATTACTAATTTTTCATTTTAATGATAATCCTAATTACTCAGTATGAGAAAGCCCACAAGATATTATCACATCAGCAAGTTTTGCAAAATCCTTTTAATCACAAAAAGCTCTTTTATTAGGAATAGGCATTTATTAAGCTCAAACCAAAATTTATCAAAGATAGCTGGCTTGTCAAATTGCAAAATCAATATGTAAGTATTTAGTCAGCATTTGAGATACAATTCATTAGGTTTCATTTAGTATAAGAGACCTAAAAATATATATATATTTGGAGTATAAGGAAATAGTTCCAATTGCATGGCAATATCTTGGTTTTTATTAAAGTTATTTGAATATTCATTTATCAGACTCTGTACTCACATCACATACTTTCATAAGTGCAAAGGTTTCCTCCAGTCTGAAACACTTAAAATACACCTCATACCATGATGTATTTGGCAATGGGATATATTGTGCATTGCTCCTTAAAGCACAAGATGCAGAAAAAGTCAACAGAGGGGAAGAGGCAACAGATTTTACATTCTTCACCCAGCAGCTTTGCACTTCAGACTTGCTTTACAGTAAAGCTACACTTCTTCCACCCTGATATGTAACTTCCCATACAATTCTGGGCAAGAGAAACTAGTGAGAAGAACATAAAGTTTCTCCCCTCTAGCTCTTGGTGAATTCTTGTTGTTTGTTAATGCCATGTGTAGAAATACAGTAATGAGAATTAAATATCAAAATTTTATAAATTTACTTTTTCATCAATAAAATAACCATTCATGTTTGGCATCCTATTTGAAATGACAAATGAAATAGTTTCCTTCACTTAATTAATAGGTAAAGTATTTAGTAGCATAAAAATGAACAATATTAAATAAGAAAACTTTTTGTTATTCTGAAGAATGAGAAAACTTTTTGTTGTTCTGAAAACATAACAAACTTAAAAAGTCTTTTTTGTGGGCTGGAGCTCAGCCAATATATACTACTGGGACTTTGTTTCTATTTATTGTATGTAGTGGATTAGATTGGGTAGGGCTTGCTCACTTGGTAGAGCCTCGGGTATCACCCTGGGACAATCTGACAATCTTTTCCTTCCTTTCTTTCTTTCTTTCTTTCTTTCTTTCTTTCTTTCTTTCTTTCTTTCTTTCTTTCTTTCTTTCTTTCTTCCTTCCTTCCTTCCTTCCTTCCTTCCTTCCTTCCTTCCTTCCTTCCTTCCTTCCTTCCTCTCCTCTCCTCTCCTCTCCTCTCCTCTCCTCTCCTCTCCTCTCCTCTCCTCTCCTCTCCTCTCCTCTCCTCTCCTCTCCTCTCCTCTCCTCTCCTCTCCTCTCCTCTCCTCTCCTCTCCTCTCCTCTCCTCTCCTCTCCTCTCCTCTCCTCTCCTCTCCTCTCCTCTCCTCTCCTCTCCTCTCCTCTCCTCTCCTCTCCTCTCCTCTCCTCTCCTCTCCTCTCCTCTCCTCTCCTCTCCTCTCCTCTCCTCTCCTCTCCTCTCCTCTCCTCTCCTCTCCTCTCCTCTCCTCTCCTCTCCTCTCCTCTCCTCTCCTCTCCTCTCCTCTCCTCTCCTCTTTTCTTTTCTTTTCTTTTCTTTTCTTTTCTTTTCTTTTCTTTTCTTTTCTTTTCTTTTCTTTTCTTTTCTTTTCTTTTCTTTTCTTTTCTTTTCTTTTCTTTTCTTTTCTTTTCTTTTCTTTTCTTTTCTTTTCTTTTCTTTTCTTTTCTTTTCTTTTCTTTTCTTTTCTTTTCTTCACCAATAACACATCAAAACAGCAGTAAAGTTTAATAAGAACAGTAGTAAAAGTCAGCATTGAATTTAGTTGTTTATATGATCAGTTCTGAAATACTGATTTATGTAGGATATCATAGCCCTCTACTGCTAAAAGTGTTTTTTTAAGTACTATGTTCAGGACACAGCTTCAAAACATTGGCATCTTGAAAATGAAGCAGAATATAAATTCTTCATGAGTCCTAAAAAGACCTGCTGCATATGGTGATTTTCTCCTTTGATGCTCTTCGGTTTAAATTGCTTTGGCTGTGGCAAGTATGTGGTAGACTGATTTTGCTCAAATTTTTCCAGTAATGAAAAAAATTATAAGGTTTGCCCAATTTAAGTCAATAAATACATCATCTAAACTGAAAGGGGTTTTCCCTTCCATTGGTGTATGGCAGGAAAATAAAAATAGTGTTTATTTCATTTTCTTTATTTAACTGTATAGCACAAAAAGAAACTTCTGTAGTGCTCAAAATATTGAAGATAACATTAATGAAATAAAATGGTACTGATTTCTATTGTTAAAATGAAATTTATTAAAAGTAAAGAAAAATTAAATTAACATTAATTTTATTAATTTTGGCTTTGGATATTTTTATATATTCCCGAATAAAATCAGTTAAAGGATGTAATTTGGTTCCAATTTTATTTTAATATTTTTGCCATTGGAAGTGTAAGATGGAGATTAGAGGTAATATTTTTATTAGGTGAGGTGATATAAAATGGTACAAATATGAAGAATAAAAGCCTGAAAACTACAGATCTATTCAAATAAAGAGATTAATTAAAAAAAAAAAAAGGAAATTAAAATGCTTATAAGTAAACTTTATAAAAACAAAAATATTTACAAGTATTCAGCAATTCCAGAATTTGACACTAAGCATCAACTTACTCCTGATCCACTGGTGATGTAACCTTAATATGCATTTTCATTAGAATAAAATTACCACCTCTTCTCATAAAATGCTTTCCAATCCAGGTATTTCAAAGGACACATTTCAAAGGATGATTTCATGCAAATGGCCACAGGGGAATTCCTTAATATTATTTGAGACTCTATTTTTCTGTCTTTCCCTTTTTCTGTGTCCCCTTCACTGAGTCAGGAAATTTTGCAGCCTGCAAATTTTATGTCCATTTGCTACAGACATTCTGCTCCATTACTCCTTCCATACTTTTTACCTTCCTCCAAATTGCCCCCTTTATTTTCTCTGTGTCTCATGTCTCTCTCTAAATCTTCATTCCTTCAGAAATATATACTTTGTATATTAGGAACACACAGCAGAGGGGAGTTATATATTTTTTAAGAAGGGATTTAGATACTCTGCTGTTGAAGAACAAAATAAAACAATGTGATATGTTAAGGTTGCTTATAATTAGATTGCAGATATATTGTTTCACTAAAATTTTTTACTTAATAGTTAATTAAATAATTAATTACTGCAACTAATACTTTCAATGATCCAAATGAGGTCTTATTTGAATAAACCATCCCACTTAAATATCCTATTTCAGAACATTTGATTTTTTTAAAGCATTTTATTTTTACCAACTGAAGTATCATCTTCATTGACGTTGCACTGAGAGGTTTTCACTAACATATGAATTATTTCCAATAACAAATCTGTATCTGGATCATTTTAATTGCCTCCATGCTTACATTGTAAGAGTGGGGTGAAGTTAGGAATCAAAGTGAGGAATATGAACCGTGACTGCTAGACTGCAACTTATATTTTCAAATATTCCTGACAGACTTTCCTGTAACAAAAAGATGTGTACATAGTTGCATCAAGAAAAGAATTTACAGCATCCCTTCTAAAATGTGTATTCATAACAAATGTAGTGTCTTTATAAAACACTGTACCTCATCTCTTCCCTCCCAGTTTTCCTTCACTGTTATTGCTGTTGGAAGCGAAAATCCGGTGGGAATTACTAAGGGACAATAAGAACAGTAATAGCAAAACAAAGTTGCTCATTGGTCACAAAAATTCAACAGAAATTATTCTTAAGACAAAATAAAAAATATAATATCCTAAGAGGCAAAAAGCTCAGAGAAGGGATATAGGAAGATATAGGATGCATTTATAGAAAATTGGATTGTAGATTTCCCATTCTGCTACTGTCAGTTTCCGAGTTTGTCCAAAAAAAAAAATAGAAACTCAACAACCAACAACCAAAACAAACCAACCAAGAAGGTGAATTTCAGCCACATTACTGAAGAGAGCAAAGAAGATTGACTCTGGACATCCTGATATGGCAAAGAACAATTCACAGGGACAACAAAAGGTGGTAGACTAGGTGAATTGTGTGGGCAGATTGCTTCCTCTGTCTCTTAAGAGATGAGCAAACCCTTTGCATTTTAAATACATGGTGCCCCTTGAATTCAGGAATAGGGATGGATCCTTGGGTGCTTTCTATTAAGCTGCATTGCTGACTTTGTTCCTCCAGTAGCTTCCTGTATGGGTTTTCATTTTGCATGCTAATAAATAAAATTGATGAAGAAACATTCTCTGGTACTGAGATCAAGTGCCACGGAGCACTTCATTTCATGAGTTTCAAACTCTGTACCCCTCAGTGTGCTTTACTCTGCTGTACTGCCCTTTGGTAATGATCCCTGCAATTTTGTATCCCACACCATTTTGAGGTAGCTTCAGAAAATGCTACTCAGACTGTAGAAAAAACATATCTTAGGCTATCTTGATAAAATGTGTACATGGTCCCTAGTGCAGTACCAGCTATAGTTTCCTTAATGGTATTGACATAGCCTTAAGGCACTTCTGTTCATGATTTTCACCTTCTATATGTTTTCCCCTGTGTAATATGAAAGCTGGAGAAAGTGAGAACAAGGACTTAAAAATGCATAATTGGGAGGTTGAATGATCTGAATTCAATGCAGAGAAACAGAGGGAAGGGCAAACAAAGTTATTTCAAGTAAATTTTCTGACTCCTTCTTACAGGGAGCTGAGGCTGAACTCAAGGGCAAAACAGACATGGGGTTGCTCCAAGCTTTATCAGCATCCTTTATGGACATTTTGATCAGCCAGGAACTTATGAAGCACAGGAGCAAGCAGAAAAGACTAAATATCCTGGTACAGTTTTAATATTGAGGCTGGAAGAAGAGACAGGGAAAGTAAATAAGTCCAAATTTTACATGACTTCAGGTTTTTTTCTTGATTAACTGGCTTCTGTTAATCATTTATTGGTGGTGCATGCTAGAGGAAAACACCAATTTCTCATCTAATAAGAACTTTATAATTCTTCTTCAGGGATATCACAAGTTTCTAATGATATTTAGCTTGGCAATACTGAGGTTAGCTTTTAATTAAAGATTTTAGCAGCATGTACTCATATATGGTAAAATCACATCTTTATGCTGACATATGTACTTAAATCCTTTCCTGTTATAGGAAAATACACTAAAACCTGTTTTCTTGTCTAGTTTCAGTGAGGTGATCCTTTAAAAATGTAAATTTTGAAGCAGCTCATCCTTTAATAAACCAGAGCCTTGACATTACTGGAGGACCAAGTGACTTTGGTATAATCTAAAGGAGCCTATCATTTCAGTCACTGAATCTGCATTTATCAGAAGACAAAATAAATAAATACAAACTGATTTCTGTTACCATGTATAACTATATATTGGGCTGGACTAAGCATTATTTTGCACATTGCTGTCAATCTTTCTATTAAAAGCATAAAGTATTCTGAGACATATTATGTCATATGGCTCTTATAGCTGCAGAGCAGCTGGGCTAAATTATCAAAGGAGGATGCACAATTAAGCAGGATCTTACTAGTACAATTGAGGTCTGTAATTAAGCTTCTGTCTCCATAGACACATCTGGTCCCTGCTTCCTCACTGTGCTCTGGAATCTGAAATTTACTCTTGTTTGGCATTGACATGTCTGTTGGGGAGAGTGGGGGTAGTTGTGTGTACACTAGGTGCGATATACCTCAGAAAGATCAAGATCTGAGTGTTAATAAACTGAATTTCAGAGACATCATTTAACTTTTTACAAAGGTCTAAAATTTCCATTAGTCACATATTTACCTATAGCTACTTGACTGTTTTTGAAAAAACACAGATCTCTGAAAACAGTGTCATCAATTACTACATCACACTTAAAATAATAGCACACAGTTGTCTGCAAAACTGTTTGGCTTTTTAAAAAACTCTTTGTATTATATAAGTAATGTGGTAATGCCTAAAGGCTAAAAAGATTTTCCATTTCTATTCTGTACTTCATCATTATTTTGAATGTATTGAAAATGTGTTATTCAATGCTGCACATACAAAATTTAGAAACACATTGTTATAGAACATATATTAAGGATCACATGACTCAATTAAAAGTAAACAGATTTTAAATTGTCTCTGTACTATTCTCATGCCTCTATCAATACAACCAGAGATGATTTCACTCATATCTGCAATCACAGAATCATAGAATGCTTTGGGTTGGAAGGAACCTTTAAAGAATTTCTAGTTCTAAGCATCTGCCTTAGGCAGAGACTCTTGACTTTAGATCTGGTTGCTCAAAGCCCCCTCTAACCTGGCCTGGAACATTTCCACTAATGGGGAATCCACAACCTTTATTCTCTCAGTTTAAAACCATTGCTCCTTGTCCTATCACAACAGACCAATGAGAAAAAGTCTTCCTCCATCTTTCCTGTATATTTAGGCTGCATTTATATATATGTGGAAAGGCTGCAATAAGCTATCCTCACAGTCTTCTCCAGGCTGAAAACCACCAAATCTCTCAGCTTTTCCTCATAAGAGAGGTGTTCCATTTCTCTGATAATTTTCATGGCCCTCCTCTGGGTTCACTCCAGCAGGTTTCCTTCTTTCCTTTACCGAAGACCCGAGAGCGGAATGCAACACTCAAGGTGTGGTCTCAGAACAGCAGATTAGAAGGGGAAATTCACATTCCCAACCTGCTGGCCAGACTTGGTGCAGTTGGATTTTAGGTCTGCAAGTGCGTGGCAGTTCATGTCAAATTTTTCATCCAACGGTATCTCCAACTCCTTCTCTCTGTCTGGCTGCTTTTAATTCCTTCATCAGCCAATCTGTACTGACACTTTGCCTTGCTGAACTTTTGTTTATTTACATGGGCTTACTCCTCCAGTCTGTCCAGTCTCTGGATGGCGTCCCACCCCTCAGATATGTCAACTGCACTACTCAGCTTGGTGTCATCTGCAAGTCTGCTGAGGGTGCTCTCAATCCCCCTGTCTACATCATCAACAAATATATTAGATAGTATTGGTCCCAGTGCACACACCTGAGGGAGACCTCTTGTTACTGGTTTCTACTTGTATGTTGAGCCATTGACTGTAACTCTTAAAACATCCATCCATCCATCCATCCATCCATCCATCCATCCATCCATCCATCCATCCTTCCATTCATCAATCCATCCAATTCTTTATCTATCTGAAAGTCCACTTAACAAATCCATACCTCTCCAACACAGAAGAACATCGTGCAGGACCTTATCAAAGGTCTGGATAGATGACATTTATAGCTTTACCTCTGTTCACTGGTGCAATAGGAGGCTACTGGTTAGTGAGGCAAACACATTCAATTAACAGCTGAATAGAAGTGGAATGAGACGTGAGGGCACAGAAAAAATCAATCAGCACATACATTGTCATTGCAAGCATGCACGCATACATATTTAATTAAAGAAGCATGCTTTCAGTCTTTGAAGGATATATGGGTTGTACTGAGTTAGTTCCTGTTGAGTCACAGTGGCATGAGTATAAACAAGTCTCTACAAGTGTCACAAATGTGAGAAAAAATAATTATATCTGCACTGCAGATATTTCTTGCTGACAATCAGATTTGAATAAAGCCTAAATCAGATTTAAATAAAGGAAAAAGTTGTTCAGTTGGTTTTTTATTAAACACCATGTGAAGAGTTTGTTTACAATACAGTAAGTAGATTTTGCATTTAAATAAAGTGCTAATTTTATTTATCCAGAATTAGAAATTTTTGCTAATTTTAGTGGATAAATAGAAAACCCAATCACTGTGCACCTAACAATTATAAAATTAAAAAGTGCGAGATTGATCTTTTTTGTCTAGATCTCATATTCTGTTGTATTTATGCAATGAATGTATACTAATATACAAATAGATGAACTCACCTCTTCTCTGAACTGGAGCAGGGATAAAATTACTACTTCATTATTACTATATTCTTATGAAAAAACCCTGAAAATCTTAAAAAATCTTTATTAATGGGGACAAAAAAGTTAAGCAAGATTTTGACATTCAGGATAGCACAGTCTAATAGGCAGAAGTTTGCATATCGAGGCCAGAAACACACTGCTGGTTCTACACCCTTGCTACAATGCAGACAGTAGCTGACCTGTGCATGTAAGGAAGATGATATTAAAACTAAAAACATGAACTTGCCCTGTGTGGTTTTTATCCCCACTCTGCAGATTTTATTCATAAAATCTTCAGGACATTTTTTTGAGCCCTTTTATGATTTTGTTAGTACTGAATGACACTCATAATTTGAAGGTTTAGTTATTTAGCAATTTCTCTGACCCATGAGAAACAGCTATGGAGTACTATACAGACATTTCTTTTCAGAAAAAAAAGTACTTAAAATGATGATGCCTGGTAGACAGTATGCATAAGGAGTTTTGAAAACTGCCTCTTTGAATTTGATCCTATTTTGCTGGCAAAAGTCCTGAACTGCATTTTGTTACTTTATCTCAGCAAATATGAACTATGCGGTGTTCTTGTTACTGAGGAAACATTGCAAATGTCCTACCCTTTTTACATTATAAATGGTGGCACAGTATCTTTGTGCTGTTCAGAATAAAAGGAATTAAAGGAATGGAGACAGAAATCAAAGGAATTGCAGCTGGTAGGCAGTCAGCATGAAACTGTTGAGAAATTTTAGAACTATTTAAGTCACCATTTCTAAGATTTTCTTTCCACATCCAGAATACACCTGTGGAATGCACAGTCTTTCCTTGAATATGGGAGAAGAGGAATGGAAACCCACATGGAATGTTAAGAGTTTCACTTTGTAGCTTTGAATATTGTATTAAGATAACAAACATCATCATATTTATTTCTATTTAATTAATTTTATAAATATCTGTTTTATGAACTTCAAATCTGGGATTTCATATTAACTGTATGAGTCATAGGTTATGGAATTGTAAGAAATAATTTTATTATTATTTGTTATTATGTATGTACAAGGATTTTTCCCAGCACAAATCCGATTTGGACTTCTGATACTAGCTGATTGTTTGCCAGAAGGGAAGTAATAACAGCAAGAAAAAAAAGGCAGCTGGAATGAATCTATGCTTTTTGAGAAACCTTACCCTTCAGTTGAATGACTGTTACCCTGAAGCAGGACGAAAGATTTGAACTGGTTTTACCTTTATGGAGGGATAAAACCTAAACCCAAAAATTTTTGCTAAATGTTTTGGGAAACTGCAGTGAAGTATTTGCATTCACAGAATCTACTATTCAATGAACTAGATGATGATGCCAGTTCAATACTTTTCCATATCTTGAGAGGCTGGACCTCCAACCATGTACTTTCCTGTAATAAAAAGGAGAAAAATAACTTATTTGTTCTATACTACAGTGAAAGAGCGGCCTATGTTCTGAACAGAAATTGTATAGATAGTGTGGTTTGGACTAAAATGAGGCTTTAAAGATAATAAAAAATATGTCATTTCACAGGGACAAAAATGTTCAACCAAATGGCATAGACAAAACCATTGAAACAGCATGGCAACCAAGTCAGATGCACTTTAAGATGAAAAGTAGAAACTTCATTTTCTCCTTCACTATGTCTGAAATTAAGTAAAATTTGATACCATATGGCATTATTTCATGACTCATACAGAACATTCTAAATATCAAGAAGGGATGCATTTGATTTCAATAAAAATTTCAAAAGAAACAAGGTTTGTGTCCAGTATAGATGCTGGTCTGTACCTAGCAATACGGTTTGCCCTACAGATGTAATAAAATGTTTGACCCTCTGAAATTCAAGGAAATTTATTTCAGTGCAGTCTAAGAACTGCAGGAAGTAAAATAACTCTATAGACAAACACATTGATTCATGGTTAAAGATACAGCAGTTTTAAAGAAATCAATTTTGATGCAGTTACATGTTATTTTCTGCAAGGGACACTTCTTTGATCCCAGGCTTAGGTAGCAAAGCCTTATTATGTAGTCTTGCTTAAATTCTCTCATCACCACACAGGGTTTCTTCTTCTTTACTGCCTGGGGGGATGTGCTGTCCAAGCCTAGAAGCTTCCTGGGGAAGAGCTGGCACACAGAAAGCAATGTTGTAGATGGTGCTGGCAATTAAGCATGAATAATGGCAAACCTTCTTCCTGTCCCTGTGCTACTTTTACACACAGAAATAGCCTCAGTGTCTTGCGGATGTTTATTAATGTCACTGGTGTCAGCATTATCCCTTACTTAAATACAAGGCACACTCTCAGTACTTTTCTTTTGAAAGTTAAGGTGCATGGAAAATATTTTCTCTATGTATGAAATTAATTCCTCTTAGTTTACAGTCTATACCTCGAAGAAAATAGATGGTAAAAAATTATAATATGCACTTGGGAACAAAGACTCCTGTACTCTCGTGCTGCAGGCAGGTATTACCTATTTAGCAAGTCACTGAGCTGTTTATGCTTCATAAATCCCATCTACAAAAAAAGGCACATTCTAGTCATTAACTCTAGAAAAATACTAATAACCTACAGTAAAAAAAAACTACAAAAACAAAACAACGGGGGAAAGGTGCAAGAGGTTAAATAAAGTGATTTTTATGTTTATTTAAATATCAGTGAATTTTATCTTTGAAGAAATCACACATTTTGATTAATAAAAAGAAAATATAAAGATCTGTGTGGGTAAAGAGTCAAAGTAGTCTATCAAAAAAGGAAGAGACTAGCTCTGTCCAATAGATAATCTGACAGGATACATATGATAATATTATTCCATCTAACTGAAAATCATAATTGCACTTTAAGATTAATGGTAAATATTAATATTTAGCAATACATACTCATATCTTATACTCATGAGAGATTAATGATCATTCAAAGAAGGAGCAAAATCTGCAATTAGAAATCATTTGTCATTTGGAAGGTGTCATTATTCAACATCAGCTTTCAGTAGTATATTTGATTTTTATTAAAAATTATTTATTTTTTGTTCTTAGTAAGTATCCACAGAAAGATCCTTCAGCTCCCATGCATGTGCACACCCTGTGATCATAGACTAGAGAGGGGTGGTCCTTTGGTCCTTTATTGGCAAAATTCACATAAGAATGCTTAATACTGGTGAGAAAACAGTGTATGCTTGGTGTCCTAAAAAAATTTCATCTAAAAGTGCAGGCTGCCCAATAATTCTGTAGCCAATAGAGAATTCCTAGTTTATTAATCAGATATGCTAGTTTGTCTCCTTTGATTCTTCTAGGGAGCCTGCTTTGATCATGTTTCCAGATATTCCAGGTGCCTAAAGTGAGATTGAAGGTTTCTACATTAGGAAACACTGCAGTTACAACAAATAGAAAGATGTTAATGCCACTAATGCTTTCCCACTATTTTTGGAAGACATAAGTTTTAATAAGTAATGATAACAGTGAGAAAAAATTCTGCCCTAGTCCTCACGGAATGGAGTTGGAATTTTTATGCAGGTTTTTCATCTTCATATGACTTATGAATTGATGGAAAATTACACATTGCCTCATTGCATTATCACAAAGCATATTTATAATGGTTTAGTTTGAATGACAAGTTTGACATTTATTTCCCTGTTACTAGGATTAAAAAAACCACAAAACCTAAACCAAAATCAAAATAAAGAGATAAAATTATGTGAAACAAGCAAAGTAGTGTAATTAGTTATACTGTTTAAGGAGATGGTATATTCACTGAAGCAATGAAATTATGTTATTTGAAAAGAATATTAATATTTTCCCATTAAACTGCTATTTCTGCTATTAACATTCAATAGGACTCAGAACTCAGCCAAAGAAGCACAAGAGCCATATTGAGATCTTCAGTGTCATGGAGGAGTCTTCACAGCAGTACACCTGTAGGGGATACCAAAAGAAAATATAAAAGTCATCTTGTCCCATGAGCATATACCTGAGTTGTCAGGGGATTCCTGCACATTGCATACCTTGGTCTTTGAATTCTGAAGTCAGAAGGCTGGAAAAAAGAGTATTAGTAGAAAAAAAAAATCACAGAATAATCACTACAATGAAGTGATTATTAACCAAGATGCAGTAAAACTTTGCAATAGATGAAGCAGACTACTTTATTGGTATGCAAATAGTGCTCTGAAAAATTTGAAGATAATAGAACTATTACACATAATAAATAGTAGGGTTGTAAAGAATCAGCCAATATGTATCACCACAGGAAAAATATCCTTTTTTTTTTCTTTAAGGAAGTATCTAGGTTTTTGTTTATGAGTTTAAAACATCACAAGTATATATTAATTCATTGACATTTCTCTCTGAGTTTAGCAATTGTTTTATCGGTTCCCCTATGATTTATGATTTATCATTTATAGCATATCACTTTTAATACATTCTTCTCATTTAGGTTATATTTCTATACTGTGTAGTAATTAAAACCATTACTTTTATTAAATGATGTATTGTGTTGAAATGTGATTTTACTTTATGGATTCATATTGACTTATTTGTTGTTTTTGAAATACTTTTTCTTTCCAGCACTAGCATTCTGTGGTGCAGTTGCATTTTAAACTAACAGAGCTAGGCAGGCATTCAACCAAAAGACTTCAGTTATATGATCCTCAAAATTGTGAAATGTAACTGCTCAGTTCCAGCAGTAGAATTTACAATGCAAATGATTAAGTTTGCATAAACTGTGATTCCCAGAAACCTCTTTGAATACTGAAGTACTCTACATGGAGAACAGAAATTAAGAAAGGGATAGACTCAAGTGGGTTGCCTAAACTGAGCTGTCATGGTCTGGGAATCCCAAGACATGAAAGATATGAACCCACTGGAATAAATCCAAAGGGGGCCACGAGGATGATCAGAGGTCTGGAACACCTCTCCTATGAAGATAGGCTGAGAGAGTTGGGTCTGTTCAGCCTGGAGAAGAAAAGGTACTGAGGAGAACTTATAGCACTCTTCAAGTATCTAAAGGGGATCTACAAGAAATCTAGAAAGGAACTTTTTCCAAATACATGTAGTGGCAGAACAATGGGGAATACATAGCAAATTACAGATCCATATACTTCCTATTGATCTTGTAAGACTAATCATCTCAGCTGGCATTTACACCTCTAAAAGTTATGGGAGTTTGAGAGAAGATGCAGCCACAAAGAAAAGACAGCTTTGGGAAAGAATGTAAATTAAGAAAATGAACTGGCGTCCACATGCATATATTGCACAACTATGTTCACTATGGCTCAATTTGTTCAGCAGTGAGCTTTTTTTAGTGTCAACTGACACTTTTTATGGCTTGTAACTTAGGTTTCAGTGCTGTGCTAATCAGATCTTGGTGTCATAAATACTTTGCAGAGTGTGACATATCTGACTTTGGCAGAATAGGGTACTGTTCACCTTGACACTTCATCCACCTCACATATATATGTCCTGATACTGCCTTAAATTTATCAGGGGAATCTGAAAATTACAAGGAAGTTGGAACAGATGAAACTAATGTGGTTATACAAAGGATATCAAAAATATCTTTATATTTTATATATTATGGTATATTTTCAGAAATTTTTAAAAATATCCTGTAACTAGCAATTACATTCTCTTCTGCAGTTCAATGGGCTACATTAAGTTATTATTTCCATTGTTCAAATTCTATTTCTTGAAGAAACATGCTGATTACTTTGTATCTACAAAGTCATTCTTTTCTAATCATCTATTGCACAAATGGTAGTCGGTTGTGCTGCATTGCAGCATCAGTTCAGTGCATCAAAAATCTGCGCATAATAGGGAGACATGCCTCCAATCTTTAGGAATTCTAATAGCTTTTATTATGTCTAATTTGCTTAATAATTAATATTATTTCTGATTTCTTAGAAATTTATAAAGAAGAATACACAGACTACTTAAGTAATAGAAGGGTAGAACCATTCTTCTGTATAAATTAGCTGCTGAAAAAGTTAAATTTCCCATCTTATTAATGCTGTCTAAATCCCAGTTTCCAAACGTACCCTCCATCAGTACACTGGACATCTTCATTTCACCTCTATCTGCTGTTGTCAGTCCACACATTTCCTCCAATTAAGAACTCAAAAAACAACATTTAAAAGCTCTTCTCTGGACAGGAGTATACTGAAAATATTACTGTTGCCATGGGAAATAAATAAATAAATACATACATACATATTTTACCTCATTTGCATGCAACAAAGTCTTCTACCTGAGAAAAATATACTATCAGAGTGTAAAATATATTCAAACAATTAGGTTATTCAGGTAGAAAAGAAGAGGTTCTGGAAATGTCTTTTGATTAAAAGAATTTATATTCATCTTCACTGGTTCCCTTCTGAAACACATTTAACTTCATTCTTCCTTTAATGTCAATTTGTCTACTTCAGCAGAAGCAGAGTGGCCTTCCTGTTCTGCAAAGCCTCCAAAGTTAGAGGCTCTGAAGACTTGCTATGCACTTTTCTAATGTCTTCTAGCCATTAGAAAATTTAAATAATAATTTGTTCCATTATTTCTTATGCAGTTCACTATATATACAGGATGCAAGTTTTTGCATTTGCAGGAAGTTTGTATGGATTTGAAAAGTATCCTCATACCAGAGCCACAAGAACATCCCCACACCATTTTTAATCATCTTCAAACTGAGCAATTCTCACAATAACCTAACTCATAAATGACTTACAAGTGAGTTGAAGAACACGGCAGATATAAGTAGTGTTCAACTGCAGAGAATTGTTTAGGGACACCATACCATAATATTTTAAACTACTAAGCATGGATGGAACTTTTTTCTTAGTTGACTAAATAACTGATGGTACTTTGCAGGAGGGTGTTTGGATTCAAGCTGACACTGGAAACTAAGAGCATGGCTACAAAGAAGGCGCTACTTTTAGACCAGAACATTCAACTACTTAAAGGCAGATAGGAGAATAGCTGACTAGTGACAGCTCTGACAGGAAGAGTCTGAGGATTACCCCATGGGAACAGTATTAACACATTTCAATTTTAAAAAATCATTAATTTCAGAGGACCAAGCATCAGTAAAAATAAAAAAGTCAAGACATCTTACTGCTCTGCTTATCAGAAGCATATTCCTCCATATAAGAGTATTTAGGTAAGGACCGTGCCTTCATAAGGAAAAGTGTGTTAGGTAAAAAACCTGTAGAACAATGCAAGACAAACTTTCACAATATACATCATAGCATGCAAAATTAATAAATAATAATTTCAATCTTCCATGGAATAAATTAAATATTATTTGTTATTTTAGCTTCAGCTGCTAAAAAAATTATTTTTTTTTAGACTGAATTTTACTAACTCAGCAAAGATATCCTTTTGAATGTCTTCATACCCATACTGAACACTGAGGTGACAAAGAGAACGGCAGTGGAAGGAAACCTGCTCCATCTCCCCCTCCTTGTAGCTTCAGGCCTGTGAGTGATCAGAAGCTGGTCACTTTGTCTGAGATAAATAGCTTTACCAAGAGAGAATGTTATCCAGCCTTTATCTTTCCTCTTGGAGCTGTTCCATTTTGTAGTAATAAATTATTGACTCAGGTGGTAAGAAACAATGGCTTTGCAGCCATGGATGTTAGAGTGCACTGATGGGAAATGAAATTTTCATGTTCAGGTCGTTGCTTCAGTGAATATTCAAAATTCATCAGTAAGAAAGTTCAAAGACCAGTAATCCCCACTCAAATGGCCTAATTAGAATAGTCTGTATGCATAAGAGACATCAAGCAGGTGCTCTCATCTGTTAGGAGAATACCCAGCCAGTACATTATTGTCTAGTTAGGAGACAGTAATTGCTGAAATAATTTAATTTTTTATATTGCAAGTGAATGGTCAATACGTTTTATTACTGGATAAGGTAAAATCATGTCTTCTGGGTCCTTTCAGAGGGGAAGGCTACCTGGATCTAAAGCTGCTTAGCTCCATGATAGGCTGCTTTGTCTTAAGAGGGAACTCAGGTCTTTGTCCTGTTGGACTGCTTCCATAGCTTTTCACTCACTCTTCAGGTACCTGTTATCCCATGCATATTTGTATGGGCATAGTCACTGAATTCATAAGAATTCCATTAAGTCCATGGGCCCTGTTGAGATGGATTCCCAGGTCCCAAGGTTACCAGCAGATGTTATTCTAAGGTCATTCTTAATAATGTTTGAGGGATCATGGTGACTGAGGAAAGTCGCCATGGATGAAAGCAAATGTCACCCATCTTCAAGAAAGGCATGAAAGCAAATGTCACCCATCTTCAAGAAAGGCAACTAGGAGGACTCAAAAAAGTACAAGCCTCATTTTTATCCCTAGGAAGTTTATGAAGCAGCTATTCCTGGAAAACATAGCCAGGCATATGAAGAAGGAGAAAATAATGTAGTCAGCATAGATTCACCAGGGGAAACTCATGTTTGACAACTTTTTAAACTCCTATGAGGAATCAACTTGCCTGATGCAGGAAATATTGTCTACCTAGGCTTCAGGGAGGTTTTTGACATTTATCAACATAGCAGTGCACATACATACCTGAAGGAATAGTGCAAAGAGAAGGGAACCAGAATCTTTTAAATGATGCTGAGTGAAAAGACCAGAGACAGTGGGCACACACTGAAATACAGGAGACTGCCTGTGAACACCAGTAATTGGCTTTTTAATGTGAAGGTAATAAACCATGGCACAGGTTGCCCAGAAAGATTGTGGAGTCTGGATCTTTGAAGACATTAAAAAAATGCCCAGATATGATCCTGGGCAACAGGCTCTAGGTATCCTGGTTTAAGCAGGGGGGTTGGACCTGGTAAACTCCACAGACCCCCTCCACCCTCATTCATTCTGTGCTAGTGAATTCTCTTAGAGATGCATTTCAAGTACTGGCACTACAAATTCCTGTGCAGAGATAGATCTGAATGGACTTGGGATTTAAGTTCCTGAAGTAGTGTTCAAGAAGAATGTAAAACTATAGGATAATTCTTTCTTCCATAACTGAATCCCTTTCATGGGAAAATTTCTCAGGTATGCAAAGATCTTCTGATACACATGCTTAAGACTGATACTAGCTGAGCAAATTTCTCCCTATTTCCACTTAGGATCTTCACAGAAACTGTTGTCAACATAGCTATAGAAGGTAAATTGGTAAGAAGTGACAACTTACATCATATTGGCAAATATTGGTCCACAAAATGTATTAATGTATGGTAATTATTTACCTGTGTTCAAAATAAAAATAAAGAATTGGCCTTTACTTAACACTTTCATTGCAATATTCATAAGGGAAGAAAAAGACCTAAGCCCTTCATATTCTTAACTCTAACAAAAATTCCTTGTAAAAAATATGTCATAATTATCAGACTATGAAACAATTTTAGTTCGTAAAAAAGTTATAAAATTGTGTATAAAGTGGCAAAGAAGCCAAGAAAATAAGAAAGAAACAAAAACAGAGAAAAGGAGAGAGCTTGAATCTGCAAACTTGTTCTATAAGTAGTCTGCTAGAACAAGGAAACCCAAGTTGCATTTCAAATGTATTCATGCACTTTATTCAGTAACTGGTCAATGTAATACCCAATCCTTTTGTACAACTTCTCCTAGCAACAAAAACTCCAACAGGTTGACACCACCATCTTGCCTGCCCCAGACGTATTTAAAATAGAAATGATGATTTTCTTGATAATCTATTTGCATAAAAGTTGCAAGGCATTTCAGGAATCCTCCATATTCTGAATTCTCTACGTGACTTGAAAGTATATTTGATAAAAAATGCAACAAAGCATATTATTTATAAGGTAGACTAAAATGGATGATTTGGGAATTGATCTCTTGTTGATATTAAACTTGGTCTCCACTCTCTGTGAGGTTTCTAAAAAAAAATTATGGAGCTGAAACATGAATCCGCCATTACAGGAGTTCTCACACAACATTAATACTCCTTTTGGAAGCAACAGCCTTCCTAAGACATTCAAACCCATGTTTTCACTAACTCTCCATTTCATGTGTGTTGATACTTTCACAGATGCAAGAGTGGGGGAGATTTTAATGTATCTATTTGGAAATATAAAATGTATTCTTAGCAACATAAAATTCTATCAATCATACAGAATGATATTGAAGAATAAATAATATTCCAACTAAAGTAAAATAATCTAAAATTATAGACAATGTATTTTAGAAAAAGAAAACCATTGCTTTTAAAAATACATGCCCACATTTTGTTTTTTACTTTTATTTCATTGCAGAATGTAAATAAAATGAGAGTAATAAACTTGTCACATTACAAATACATGCAACATTCCAGTAGAAAATAGGATAGGCAGAAGTAATTAGTTGGAATATGTAGAACAAAGAATTACCCTTTAAATATTTACAGCATTAGTTTTGATATTCTTTTTGAATGGTTTATTTGTTTAAATTAATTAAAGTTTTACAGGAGCTTTCAAAAGGATAGCTGCAATCTGAAATCTTAAACATCATATTTTCCATGTATTAGAATTGACTGCCTAAAGCTTAAATTATTAAAACAACAAAGGAAATAATTTGACGGTATGTTAAATTGAAGATGTTAATTTATAAATCATTGCTTCATAAATATGTCACTTTTAAAACTAATTAAAGACAAAACTGATAAAGGAAAATAAATGAGCAGGGTTTAAGAATTGTGCAAGAAGCTTTATGAACAAAAAAATTGATCAATCTTTAAATTTCCAGCCTGAGGTCTAGGCCAATAACCATCACATACTGAAGTTAGAAAAGCAAATTTCAACTTCCAAAATTGACATTCAAGTAAACATTCATCTCAGAAGATTGACATTATGTTACATCTTTTTCAGTAAACAAAAGGAAGATGAGAATTCATACTGATGCAGCACAATAAATAGAAGACAAGAAAATTAAAAGGATTAAATAAAATTATGTGTGCAAAGAGATGTAAATTATTTTAAAGCTTTAGTTACTTTTCCTATAACTTTATCCTATATTTCTTTAAAAAAGTATATCTATGCATTTGTTAAGTATAGATGTTTCCTCAGTGTAAAATTTTGGACAGTAAACTGAAATTGGCATAATTATAACTCTAGAAAGATTTTTATTCATGCTCTACTCTTTACCTGAGATCAAACAGGCAGTGTAATCATCCTGTCTGAAGATAAAATATTTTAACATATATTTATATTGTTAAGTCCGACATCTAACAGGCCCATCCATGTATTTGTTATTCCATTAACTAGATTAATAACATATGGTATGAACATACCTCATCAACCAGTTATATTACTTTGTACATCTTATGCATAGCTGCTGATAAATGGGGCAATAACACATTAACAATGCTGAAGCTGTATATAACATGCCTTGAATGGTTTTTCTTCATCATTAATATTTAATAAATTAATTAATGTGTTGAAGTAATAAACCTAAAGCTTACTTTGTGTTATAGCAGTGGAGCAATATATTTTGGTTACTAACAATAAAGTCACAAATAAAGGCTTTTAGTTGGCAGCCTCAAAGAAAACTATTTACACAATGCTTGCACAGCACTTTTAAGAAAAAGCATTAAGCATTCCACATTGAGTTGATAAAAAACACCTTAATAGGGTAAAGATGGGGAAAACTTCTCCTTTATTCATGAGTTTACAGTTTTTCCTTCCTATCACTATCCCACTAATTGATGAGGATTTTAACCTCATGGAATAAACTAGCACAAAATAATAGGGAAAATAATTTGTCAAAAAATTACCCTACTATGATTTTCTGTAGGGAAAAAAAAATCTCTGACTATTAATGATTTAAAATATTTTATTTGTTTAAGTTTCTTGACATTTATAGAAGTTCTGCAAGTGTTTGACGCCCATATAGTAGAATGCAAAATCTACTAAATTATTAATCCATGCAAGAAAGTTCTGCGTATTTAAGGAACATAAAAATGTCTGTATGGGAAGAGACCAAAGAATTATCTGGCACAAAAGCCTGACAATAGTCAAAAATGGATGTTTAGGAAAGAATATAACAAAAACAAATTAAGAGGCAGCAAATCTGATTGTGCAACTTACACTACAAACAATTTTGTAGAGTATTAGTGAATAAAAATCTATAGTCTTGGTTTGCAATTACTTACATATAGATAATAAGAAATAAGACAGTGACTTAAATTGCTGAGGGTGTCAAGTTTTATGAAGACTACAGAAATAACTCATCAGCCTCAGTGAGCATTTGCTTTCTCCAAATTTCCTGTCAGTAGCAGAATGAATTTGCAGTGTAAAACTTGAAATAAGTATACACTTCTTCACATTCAACCTTGAAATGTCTCATGCTAAGGGAGCAGTCCTGTACAGTGGTGTGGGAACACTACTCATGTAAGAAAAAAATGGAGGACCAAACAGAATCAGTTTAGATGCTGAATTTTTGTACATCTGGCTACAAGTCTGAATATAAATCAATACAGATTTATTTCCATTGACATTATGACAACTACTAAATTTCTCTGAGGAGATGATACCATTTTTATTTACTGACAGTGGAATGATATTAAAAAAAACCAAAACAAAACAAGAAAAAACCCAGTTCAGCTGTTTTGTTAGAAACTGTGAAAAGTGTCAATGCTTAGGTCTTCTGCAGTAACTCTGTGATTGGACTAAATTGGGCCAGTGACATTTTGAAATAAAGGCAAGTTACAGTTTCTGTCTGTAGGCACTGAATTTATTTGTGAATATAAAAGTAACCACTGTCATACTGTGACATTCTAGCTTCTGGCTTTGTGTTTCTCCATGTTCTTTCCAAGTGTCCTGCCCACATGCTGTATTTAGCATCATGTAGTATAGCAACTCATGTCTGGTTTCTTTTTCTGCTTCAATTTAGACTGCATGTTTTCCACACCCTACTTTACCTTTTCTGCAGTGGTTATTCAGTTCAGTTCAGTCTTTACAAGTTACTTAGGAAATGAACTTACATAGAATAAGGTGCATGAAGCACCAGTGAGCTCAAAATATGAATACAATGAGAACAAGTGCTCAGTAGCTACTTGATGCTAGAAATATCTTTTTTTAACACTGATTAAAAATAATTTTGAATACACAAACTAAAAAGCTTTGCAAATAATACAGTGCAGCAAATGGGTGAAATTGCACTTCGGGACAGATTTGGAAATCTTTCTGTTTAATAAAATAAATATCATTGGATAGCCAAACAAGCCAAAATTGATTACCGCAAGTTGAAAGTAAAAAAGTTCTTAAGTGAATGAACTGCTGTTAAAATCAATGCTCTGATGAAAGACAGATTTTCCAGAAGGACATTGACCAGAAAATTTTAAACTTTTCCTTAACGTCCTGAGTATAGCAGATGGTGCCCTTGCCAACTCCTGTCATTTATGAGAGGCATCCAATGAAAATATTTGTGATAACCAATGATAATAAATATTTTTAAAGACTGCTGAACAATACATATACATACGCACATTGTACTTCAGGATGTGAATAGTTTGACCAACAAAGGGACAAAGAAGTGTGTCATTTTCTCTGGGAGGCATGGTAAAACTTGCAAACAATGACACAACAACAGATATAGAAGACAGAGAACATAAGAAATAAGATTGGCATAAGGGGTTGCAAATAAGCAAAACACCCTGATAAATGTGTGAGGAGGATAAAAGGAAAATGAAAACCAGGATAATCAGCAGTGGGAACAGATGAGATTCCCCATCTTTTAAGATGGACCAGCTGCCTGAAAACACAGTCTTGAATCAGAGAATCCAGGTAAAAATAATAGTTCTGCTTTGTTCTGATTTTCTTTGTTCTCAATATTGCTAACCTCAATCTTAGTAATTAAGAATAACCAAGGACGACAGGCCTCACTACTATTTATAAGGCATCAATTGTGTATACAAGTTATTTGGGATATAAGTTTTAAAGACTAACAGCTGTGTATATGAACTGCCTAGTAATAGCAGTAACTTTTAAACTGTGCTCCTAACAAAATTCATTCAAATATTTTAAAAAAGCCAAGTGAATCAGACAACTGTCACAGTGATTCCTAAATCTCAGACATAACATGCGTAGGTGTATAGAAATATTTACATATGTGTGTGTGTGTTAGTCTATTTGTATTCTCTCTATACATATATTTATATATGTGTAAAGATATTCATCTTGAGTAATACATATTTACTAACCCCATTCAGTTGTGATATTCATGGACAAACCAGATCAAAATAAGTTTTTGAATAGTTATTGCAGTTCTTTCACAATGGGTCAGCCAAAATCAATGGAGCCTTTCCACTGACCTCCAATGAATCCCATGTCAACATGCAATCTCTGTGAGTTCAAACTACAATTACTGTTGCTGTTGAAAAAAAATCAAAACATGTTGAAATGTTCCAGTTTTAAAGCAAACTTTTTGACATTGATTCAGGCTTTCAGGTCTAGTAATGAATCCCAGAGAGAAAACACTAGTAGACTGCTGGCCTATTCCACGTGGTAACATCAGCTACATCAAGATAGTACAGTCTGCTAATGGACGTGGGGAAAGGTACAGCACTTCAGCACCACTCCAAGTCCCAACTGTAACGACCAACCCATCAGCCAAAACTCCACTCTGTACTCAATATATATGTTAAAAAGGTAAGCACACATAAGGTCAAAAGGTGTGAGATAAACAGAGATAAAATTAGTGGTAAGGAATTACTATCTTAGTAATAATAGTAATAGTAATAGTAATAGTAATAGTAATAGTAATAGTAATAGTAATAGTAATAGTAATAGTAATAGTTATAGCAACAGTAATAGATTTTTAATATCTAATAATGAATATTGCATCTGTAAACAGTGAAAGTAGACATTACAAAAGTGATGAGTAAATTAGTGAAAGACGTACCAGTGTTTGAAAGTTGAGATCTTTAATATGTAAAAAAAAAAGAGGGGGGACTGTTAAAATGCAAACTATGGCATACCTTTTAACAGCAGTCATTAATTAAATAATTAGTATTAATAAAATAAATAATGAATGTCAGTATGGAAAACATGAAGCTACACAAATCAGACACTGTGAAGGCTACTGCTCAAATATATTTACCAAATCATTCTTCAAAGCAATTTAGAAATTAAGGAGAGATGACGGAAAAATGCTGATTTGGTAGTAAAGTTTGTGCTTCATCACTGGAAGGAAATGGTACCAATTTTTCACTGCTCTTGTGTAAGCTTTAAACTTTGTGTTCATTTTTTTTAATATATCTTTACCAGTTTCCTATCTGCTGTGTTCACCTCCTCTCAAAAACTGTCTCTTCCTTCACGGCTTTTAATCTATAATCTCCTTCTCTATGTCACTGGGCAATTTCAAAACTTTGGCAATCTAGAGTACACAAAAGCATAGCAAGCTATTTATATCTATAATTCAATGTCTGACAGATTCCACATGAGACAGGGCTTGCTGCCTGCAGAATCTCTTTTCCATTTTGACAGTGTACAAACTTACGAATTCGTTTGAAAAACAATAAAAAGGCATTTAGACATGTTAGGTGTTTGAAAACTAGTTAGTTTCCAAAAACTACTATGGCTTACTATTCATTTATTTTCCCTTAAAGGATATCAGACAAAGTGATCTTTGTGCTATACAACAGATTTATTTGAGAGGGCACTTCTTTACAACTATTTAATTGTGGAGACTGTTTAACAGCAAATGAACATGAAGGCATGCTCCACTGAAATTTAAAATGAACTGCCACTATTAGTTGAAGGGAGATGGACAAGAACTGTTTATGAAGTAAAGGGGAGAAAAACCCCACAAACCAACAATCACGGTGAAACTGGTTCCCAAAAGTCACTGTTGCAGATATTAGCACTAGAAATCTTGCTACTGTGTGGTGTGAAATTCATAGTGCTCTGAATAAAATAGATAAAAATACAGATGCACAGAAAAGCTGAGATTAGATTAAAGGGTCTCTTGAGACTGCCTACTCCATATGCCCTGCTAAAATTGCACCAGCTAGAGCAGGTTGTCCATGACTGTAAGCAGTAGGGTCTTGAATGCCTTCACAGATAGAGACTGCAATGACTTTCTGAGCAACCTGACCAGCACTCTCATGAAAAAAAATGTTTTTTTCCTTATGTTCAGATGGAATTTCTTGTATTTCAGTTTCTGCCCATTGTCTCTTCTACATTTACTGAATACAACTGAGAGGAGTATGCCTCCACCTTCTTTATCAGTTATATACTAATAAGTTTTTTTTGTGTCTTTCTTCTCCACCTTGAGTAGTCCCAGCACATTCAGCATCTCTTTGTACCAACAGATGCTTCATCCCCTATTCAACTTTGTGGCCTTTAACAGCAATATTCATATCTCTGTTGTATTTGAGAGTTCAAAACTAGGTCTGGCAGTTGAAATGTGTCTCCCCAGGAAAAGAGCCCCTCCTGAACCAACCAGCAATAATATTACCAAAGTAACCCAGTAGGCTGTTGACCTGCTTGGCCATAAGAGCACATTGCTGGACATAATTTTTTATTTGTGGAAAGGCATTGGTTAAAACAAAGAAGAGGTAACTCATTTTGGAGTGATCACCTCCTAAAATTTGTCTTAAACCAAGCAACTTAAGCAACTAGGAAAAAAAAATGCCTATTGGAATACCTTGAAGACTTATATGCAACACTGTGTTTCATCATAAACTTAAGTACAAGGTAGATGTTAATGCAACAGATAAAATTTCCTCCTTTGTGAAATTTAACTAATTTGAATCTTATCCCAAAAGTAGTTAAAAATTCTGGTCAAATTCACCTTTTATTTGAATGAGATTAGAATTCAAAGTTGCTATTTGTGAATGCCAACAAAATATCAAAGTTTATGAGTTAATGTTTGAAGGAAGAAATATGCTATATAATCATAAAATTATTTAAATTAACATGTTAGTGCAATATTGAATAAAGACTAATAGAATAAAGATATTTTAATAAAATTTGCATATTAAACAGTGAAGGTGCAAAGGGCTCAGTTGAAAGTTATGAACAGTCGCAACACTTTCTGAAATCAGGAGAATTTTAAGTTACTTTATGCATTCCAATTCGTCTCATTAATATTAATATAGGTTAGATACCTAGGAGAGGCAGAACTGAATATATGCTTCCCAGTTTTCATCTTTTTCCAAGAATTGTTTTCAGAGGAGTTAAAGAAGCTCTTATGGCAAAGCAGGTTGAATCCTGCTGGGTTACTTTGGCAATACTATTGCTAGTAGGTCCTTCCAGGTGATTCTTCTAACTTTGTCTTACTTTTTTGTCTCCCTTTCCCAATCCCAAAGCAATATCCCTGCAAAAAATATGTTACTTTTTATAAAAGGTAATATTATGGTATTGGCAAATTAATAAGAATAACAGAAAAATATTGCTCAGCTGTTCTCTATGAGGGTCAGACTGGCAGACAAAATGTAGCAAGAATCCTTATAGGTTAAGATGCATATATATTTGTCAGACTATTACAGGAGTAAAAAGTTTAGAACTTCACCCATTTCAATATACTCGTGATTGTTCTTCCAATGATCACACTGGACTGTGGGAAAAATAGAAATCCTTAGTAGGGGCAACACAACTATACAGAGATCAACTAGTTAACTTCTGACTTAAACCATATACAAAGTATATATCATATATTGACATAAATAATTGATTTATTTTTGTTCTGAAGTGTGGCAAAAGTCAAAGTTCGGGTCAAAAAATATTTTGCAACAGTGTTGCTATGTGTGAAACAACTGTGGTAATATTTGGAAAAAACATCAAATTCATATCATTATGTCACAAAAAACCCCACAGAAACATTGAAAAAAGGAATTCTGGAGATGATATTGGGTAAAGAGAGGAAGAGGAAATGAAAAGTCAAGAATAACATTCAAGAATGTCATTCAAGAATGACAAGCAGCAGGTGTAACCTATGAATTAAAGTAATGGTAGAACCAAGACTCCACGCTTTTCCTTTACTTCGCAAAAACTTGAATATCCCCTCAAAAGAACAAGCAGGTAAGCCTGTTATGAAATCTTGCCCCTAAATTGTTTTGTTGGGTTTTTAAAGGAAGTTTTTTAATGTGAAAGAAAAAAGAAAATAGCATATATTCAATTCAATAAAGTGCTCTTTGCATGCAGTAACAGAGTGGTAAAAAGTAACTTTGAGAAGACTGCTAAACCAGTACAGGCAGAAGAGTAACTCTGAAGTTGCTTTTGCAAGGGAAGATAGAAAAAGTCCTTTGAACAATTTAGGATGAACTGCTTGTGTCAAACCAGAAGCTACATTCTGTGGTAGTCTGTGTAATTCACTGAGAGTGTAAGGAAAAAAAAGTCAGATGTGACAACCATTATATTCTCTTTCTAAAATTCTTTCTAGCTTGTGTATGTGCTTCTTAACCTACTTTTACTGTGGCATCCTACATATCTATCCCTTTTTTTAACAGAGCATTCTACCTCGGGGTGTATTGATAAAGGGAGCTCATTTGACAGGAAACCTCTTATGCAAGATTAAAGGCAGGATTCACTTTGTTCTTTGCAGCCTCATGAAAAAATGACATCTATGGGACAGAAGGACACATGGTCCCAGCTCCAAGCCTGACATCACAGTCCATCTAATGCTGTAGAGCACTTGAAACTTTCACAAATCTGTTCTAAAGCTTAGAACTATTTTCTGACTGGAATATTAAGCCTTTCCAGAACATGATGTCATTTTGTTTATATGATAATTGCAAGGCAAAACAGGTGTTACCTTAGGCATAAGGAGATGATACGCTAAACTAAATTTTCTGTAGGTGCAGAGATATATTTTCCTGCAACCTAATAGAGAAATTGGAAGAATTATTTTCTTCCTCTCTGCAGTGTTAAGGGGCATCACTTTCAGCTTTCTTATGTTAACTAAAATATTTTCTGTTACATGGAGGATATTGCTGCAAGCAGGTTCCATGTTACAGAGATTTCATGGTTTGTCAGACTGGGGGAACTGCAGCACAGGCTGGTCAGGGCCAGAGGTCTAAACAGGCAAAGGTGTGATAATCCAGTCATTCATGGTAAGGAGCCAAGAATCTAATTACACTGAAAAATGTAATTTTCTGATGAAAATCCCAGTTTCACTTCCAAAACAGATATGATATCTCTGAGGTTTTGAAACCCCCAAAACTCAAGATTTCCTCTTTTTCTATTGCCATCTCAGAAAAAGAAGACTGGTTATATTGGAGGTTTTAGAAACCCCAAGTTAATTTTGTGCCAGCTAAAAAGCCTAGTCAGATGACTAAGTGTCCATGAAGTTTCAGAAGTCACGTTTTTCTGGTATTTTGCTCTATCTGGAATTGCCCTGGCAGTCAAGAAACTACAGAGCTATATATGTATTTAATATGGAAAAAAAAAATTCTTTATGATCCCCTGCTTTTTTACTGTCCTGAGATCATCACCTGGATTTGTGGATTTTTACCCAGACATTAGTAAAGCTCTTAACACATGCCATTTCTCATGGCATGCTTTTTGGAGAAACTGGCTGCTGATAGCTTGGTCAGGTGTGCTCATTGCTGGGTAAAAAACTGGATGGACAGCTGGCCTGAGAGTGTGGTGGTGAATGGAGATACAACCAGGTGGTGGCTGGTCACCAGGGTGTTCCCCAGGGCTCAGCACTGAGATCAGCCCTGTTTAATGACTTTGCCAATGATCTGGGAGAGGGGATAGAATGCACACTCAGTCAGTTAATTTGCAGATGACACAAAGCTGGGCAAGAGTGTTGATCTACTTTGGGAAAGGAAGGTGCTACAGAGGGATATGGACAGCCTGGATCTATAGGATGAGGCCAGTTGTATGATTTAATGATGGACTTGGCAGTGTCAGGCCAATGGTTGGAGTCAATGATCTTACAGGTGTTTTCCAACGTAAGTAATTCTCTGATTCTGTGATTTGCTATCCACTGTTTACCTCATTCATCAAGCAGAGGGAGTCCCTAATTTGTCTAAGGAATGCTTAATAACATTTAGATTAAAAATTATGTAGATTTTCACCATTTCAACACTAGCTTAAAACAGCCATGTATGCTAACAGCCCTACCTTCCAGAGATACTGCATGATGACAGAATGACATTAAGCATAACAAAGAAAACTTCAAGTCAGCATAAAGGGCATCATTCTGATAATATTGGATTTATAGTTGGGTGTTGAAAGAAACATTCACAGCTGCCCCAGCAAGGCCGATGTGAGGGCCTAATCAGAATGGTGTAAATGACATCACCATCTTCAAGCAGACAAAGAGAGCTCAGCACAGATTTTCCAAAACACAATTTTCAAAGCCTTTTCAGGTTTTTTTGCACTGAAATGATATCTGAATTTGCATTTCTGGATCAAAAGCAATCTGAATACACATCCTCATTGTGTTCTGATGTTTTCCAAAAAAACCTTTAACCAGTTTCTTTTGACCTGACAAATCCAAATAATGAGATCAAGTTCAGGCTATCAAAATTTTCCAAGAGTGAGGAAGCCCCACAGTCAAGGGTGTAATAGGTGCTAAGGACACATTTATTATTGTTCCAGGAAACAACCAGAGAAACTTCTTGATGAAAGGCCAGGATCTGAGATTTCAGGAGAATTTAAATTTTGACATCTGTTTTAACAGATGTCAAAGCTATGTCAAGGATTTTTGCTGTCTTTGAAAATTTTTATTGGCCTAAAAGCAGAAGAAGATCCACTGCATCATTCTCAGCATCAGGTGTTTGTATTAGTTTGCATTTCATAAGCAATTGTTTAACGTAGTAAATTAATCTAATTAAAATCCTTTGGGGAAAAAAAATAATTCCTCTTTATTGCTTTTTACAGTTAATTGAGCATGATCTGTTATACCAAAATATGAGGAGAAATTTAGAGTGCCCTTGCACTGCAGCAGTAATTTAGTGGAATGGGAATTCATTTCATGTCCTTCCCTGTGAAGACATTTGTGTATCAGATCTACCTAAACACTGCATAACTGGATTAAAAGTTCCAAAAATTCTGGCAGAATAGAAGTCAGACCATCAGCAAAACTGACAATGGACTTAACATAAGGAAGAGGCTCTACAGTATGAAGACTTTTAACTATAATTCTATGAGAAAAGGATTTTAATGAGATGGAATATGATTCTGCAAGAGGGAATCCCAAAGCAGATATTTCAGGAGTAGTAGGCAGATTTTTCCATAAGCCTACACATTCTTTGATCCACATGCTAAGGCTAGTTAGAGGACAGTTATAAGCCCTTACTCAGATTTAGCTGACTTGCCAACAACAGTTACACTGATTTTAGAGATTGTTCCTTATGTTCCTTGTTCCTTATATTCTGCATCAGTAAAAATGGTGAGTGGCTTTTTTGAGGTCTTTGCTTTCCCAATACCTCCTGAAAAAGATACTTTATATTTCCTTTACCTTCAGGGAAAGAAGCAATGGTAATAGGTACAAAGACAAAAGCATTTCTTTTGCCTTACATCATGATTCACCTCAAGGCTAGAAGAGCCAAGAGGGAACTAATAAAACCAGAATGTAAGGATGAAGTCAGAGGAAGAAATGATAGCTATTTAGGCTGCCTCTGACCTTTTAAATATAGTTTTAGAACCCGGCCCTAAATTTATCCCCATAGAAATGATATGTAAAATTTATATGCAGACTTTTTGAGGGTTGTACTTAGTGTACACTTAGTTTTGTCTCTGGTGAGGTCACTATTTTTTAATTGATGTAATCTGTTGTTGTGTGTATGTATTCATGCCTTGTTACTGGCCTAGACCTTTTTCCTTCCCTTATGAGTTTTTTTTTTAATTTATGTATTTTTTCAAATTCCTACTGTTCACATTAAACAAATGGTTCCTGTTTTCTCTCTGTTAACCTGTTGGCTCTACTTCATGAGCCTTAGAGAAGCTTCTATTGAACTGCTGTAAAACACAAAATAATACACAGTTCAGAATAGATACATCATTAGCACAAGCTTGCTAGGAAACAAACACATGCAAGATATTAGCACATCTGTTATGGTTCACAGTCCTTTGGAAATGCTTTTGTTTGACCAGTTCCTATGTTTGAATATTTTTTTCTGTTTACTTGCTGTCTTGTTGAGGTGTGACTAACCAGGATAAATTAATGTGCTGCAGTGCTGACAGTAGCCCACTGCTTTCCTTGTCTGCTTGCAGCTACCTACTAGTTACAAAAACAGCTTCTCAATATCTTAAATTAGACTGTGAAACACAATATGCAAAAACATAGTATCAAATTAAAAAAGGCAGCTTTTTACAGAGGCACTTCTTACAAAGCTACAGGTATACCTGTCATTTAGAGCACTAGATGTTAGACCCTGATTTCATTTTCAGGGAATCCTCCTTGCCTTTTTAATGAGAAAAGCAAACATTACTGCATCCAGCCCTGTTTAATACATTTATCAATGACCTGGAAGAGAGGATCAGGTGCAGTCTCTTGCCAATCTGCAGATGGCACAGGGTTGGACATGAATGTTGATCTGCTGGAGGATAGGAAGACACTACAGAGGGATCTAGACAGGCTGGATCAATTTACTGAGGCCAATTGCATGACATTCAATGAGGCAAAGTGCTGTGTCCTGCAATTTGGCCACAAGAACCCTCTGCAGGACCTGGGGAAGAGTGGCTGGAAAGCTGCCCAGCAGAAAAGGGAGTGGGAGGGCTGATGGAGAGCTGCTGAACATGAGCCAGTGTGCCCAGGTGGACAAGAAGGCCAATGGAATGCTGGCCTGCATCAGCAATGGTGTGGCCAGCAGGACTTAGCAGAGCACATTTGAGGTGTTGATGCTGCACCTCAAGTTATGTGCTCAGTTCTGGGACCCTCCACAAAAGATGAATATTGTGACGCTGGTGTGTGTCCAGAGAAGGGTAACAAAGGTGATGAAGGGCGTGGAGCACAAGCCTTAAAAGCAGCTGAGGGAGCTGGTGCTGTTAGGCCTGGGAAAAAAGAGGCTCCCAGGAGAAATAGCCCCAAATTGTACCAGCAGAGATTTAGATTGGATAGCAGGGAAAATCATCTTCCAGCAAGAGTACACCTTCTTTGCTCCGGCACTTCCTCCCTTCGTTTTTGTCACCTGGGATCCTCAAAGTCTGATCTCACTAATAAAGACTGAGGGAAAGAAAGCATTCAGGACTTTCACCTTTTCCACAAAAAAGATTTGCATGTTAGGTATACAGTCTTGATATCAATGAGAAAATATACAAATATATCAGAAGAAACAGATGCTGGGCCTTAAAGTACAGTATTTCCAGTAGATTAGAAATCCCCTACCAGCAATGTGAAAAAATCCAAAGTTCAAAACCTATATCTAGAGAATAGCTGTGCATAAATTATATTAACCTATGAAAATGGAGAGATTTTGGGCTCAGAATATTCCTAACAGTGTCTCTTTTATTTGCTGAGACAAATGATTAAAACACCTAGAGGGACTGAGCTAGGAGCAAAATATATGCATACTTACAGTCACAGTTTTGACTGAGGCATTGAAAAAAGTATTTCTTAACATATTTGCAAAAATCTTAATAAAAGCTGCAGACCATTCCAAGAGATCTGTGCTATTAGGAAACAAAGCATGATTTCACATGCTCTAAAATTCTCTGTAACACATATGAATCAATATTTGGGTGTTTCCCAGATAAATTAGACAGAGAATAAATTCTCCTAGTGGGCTTCACAGACCTAAGCCTTTTTTTCTCCCATAGATATTCCTATGAAATACCTGTTTGTTTCAGCACTGCTTTGAATTTATATTTTTATGGTATAGATAGTGTAGAAATAAATAATTATTATTAAAAGTTTTGTGGACTGCATGTACACAAAAACACACACACACACACACACACACACACACACACACACACACACACAAATAAACACGTAGTATTTTCCAGCCGAACTGGAAATGCTACTATTATCTGAATCTCTTTAAATTGTCTTAACTATCTTTCGCTCTGGATTTTATCTTTTTGTGGCTTTATTTTGTAAGTTACACTGCTTCAAACAAGCAGTGTAGGTTTTAAATGTGGATTTGACACACAGGATCTTGAAGATCTCTAACATGGGGCTCACACCTGAGCTGAAAATAAAAGTGGACTTGATGAACACAAGTGACAATAAAAATACTTGTACTTGCTAATTTCAATGAGGACACAAGTAATAGAGATTCAGCTTCAAATAGAACACATGCAAGTACACATGATTCTCCTCTGGCTCTGTCCTCATCATGAGTAAAGTATTAAGTTTACTAATCAGTTATCTAAGAATTGTGATATTGTACTGCTGGCTCCGCATTATCTATGGGCAAAAAAGTTTTTTATCAACCATTCCCAAATTATTTTTATTTAAAACTATCATTCATATGAGCATATTTTTAGATATATTGTAATCTACTAGGAAAAAACCCAAAAAAGCTCATATGCACTTTTCAAGTGCTGTGGAAAGAATCAAAAATGTTTAGCATTTAATCTGAAGGATAAAAGGCTTAGAGAATGGAAAAAAATCCATGAAAATCTAAATACCCTGGATATCTCATGGCTACATAAACAGCAGACACCTAATTGCCATCTTTACCTATATAGCTAAAAGAGGTCTGCTATAAAAATTACATGTAATCAATATGAATGCAGCTATAAACAGAACCACACATGGCACCCTGCAATTTAATTCTGTCCCTACTACTGCTGGGTTCCACTTTTATATTTATAGTATGCATAATGAATGACTACATTTTAGAGCTGATCCAAAGGGGAAAGAAATCTCTTTCTTTTTTTGACACATTCAAAATCAACTACTTGTTTTTCTTATAGCCAAGTTAAAATATGTTTGTGTTGCGGATGAGCTGAGGAAGAATTGAGTTTGGTTTGTGTAGCAAAGAAGCTATGTGAAGGAGAATATTTTATTAAATAAAAAAATAAATATATATAACTTATAATCAAAAAGTCAAATAAAGAAAATAATAAACAAAATTGCACCAGGAGCAAATGCAAGATATTTAGCAAATGAATATATATTTCTTCCAGATGTAGAGGTATTTGTCTGCCAATCACTTTTAAAATCTGCCTTCTGTCTTACTTTAACAATAACTTTCAAAGAGTTTACTGTTTAAATATAAGATACATAATTTAATGGATAATATGTGTTGAAAAATAATTTTCCAGGTATTTGTGATTTTGGTTAGCTTATGCAACTCAACCTTAATTAATTTTGCTTGAACAATTGAGTCCTGAAGCATCTATTGGGGACTGAGTCCTAAAGTATCTATTGGTGATTTATTTTCTTTCTTGTACCATTGTGATGGGTGAATTCATCCTCTGCATCCAGATTTCTGTTCTTCTTTAGTGAAAAAAATCAAATTAACAATTCTATGCAGCTCAATAAGAATTTCAAATACAACTCAATGACTTTTTTACTATGTAAAATAAAATTTTAAAGTAAGTAGACATAGATAGTAACACGAATGTTCTTAATAACTAAGTCCAAAGATTTCTCTATTTTTATAGCAAATGCATAACAACAGTGTAACACTGTTAAGATGGGCTGTGACCAGCAGCTCGAAGGAAGTAAGCAGGTCTCTGCTCCTGTGAGACTCTACCTTGAGTGTTACACCCAGCCCATGAGTCCTCAGTGCAGGAAAGGCCTCTTGGACCTCTTGGAGTGTGTCTAGAGGAGAACCACAGGAATGATCAGAGGAACACCTCTCCCATAAGGAGAGGCTGAGACAGTTGGGATTGTTCAGCCTGGAAAAGAGAAGGTTTCAGGGAGATCTCATTGCAGCCTTTCAATATATAAATGGTGCCTGTAAGAAAAACAGGGACAGACTATTTTAGCAGGGCCTGTAGTGACAGGCCAAGGGAAAATGGTTTTAAACTAAAAGAGCATAGAATCAGATTAGGTGCAAGGAAAGAGTTTTTTAAAATTGAAGAAGAAAAACACTGGAACAGTTTTCCCAGAAAGGTGGTAGATGCCCCATCCCTGGAAACATTCAGGGTGGACAGGGCTTTTGAGCAACCTGATCTAGCTGAAGATGTCCCTATTCACTGCAGGGGAGTAGGACTAGATGATTTTTAAACGTCTCTTAAAACCCAGACCTGTCACTAATTCTATGATGCTATTGTTACTACTTACTGAAAATAACAGGTTTAGAATGAATGTGTTACTTTTATTGAAATTAGTTGCCAAAATCTTTGCTAGCAGGAAAACCCTAAAGAAGTGAAGAATTTGTAAATATGCAAGAATCTTTTCCTGCATGTTTAAGAGGGTGGAGAGCATGCCAAACTGAGAGAAAAGATTCTTTTGCTTTGCAGTCTGTGTCAATGATCATACCCAAGGTCTTTGAATGGGTCTTTGAATGCATCAAGTGTGCACAGAAGACCAAACCAAGACAATAACACCAGATCTACCTCTATGTGTTGTGGTATTGTCTCCATATGGGCTACAACTCTGAAAGCTGAGATCTGTCCTTTCAAGAGTCTGAATGTGGCAGATACGCTCACGTCATTTTCTATCCATACAGAAACACGTCACATAGAGACTGAACTGCCCATGTTGCCATGGATCCTGGGGTCACCTTGGAAAAGCATATGTTTTTCTGTGTTGTTGGAAACTGCTAAATATTCTTCTGCTCAGACTCTATAGCATCCTTTTCTATGCCTCATCTACTGCCCTGATATAGCTGCCATTATAACAGCGCTAGCTAGTACTTTGTATTCACAACATTTTTATTATTCAATAACCTTTCTTTTCTATTGAGAGATTGCCTGCTGTCCTTGTATTTGACCTTTAAAGTGAAGTAATTCTACCCAGCAGACTCTTATTTCAATATTTGTAAAACATTGTCCTCTCTTGGAAAATGATCCATAGAATCATAGAAAGGTTTGGGTTGGAAGGGACACCTTAATGGCCACCTAGTTTCAACCCTTCTGCCGTGTCTGGAAAACTTTCAACTAGACCAGGTTGCTCAAAGCCCCAGCCAATGTGGCCTGGAACACTCATAGAAATGGGGCATCCACAACTTTTCTAGGCAACCTTTTGCAGTGTCTCACAACCTTCACAGTAAAGAAATTTCATAAAATCTTTCTAACAGAACCACCTCCACTGCTGCTGAAGGATGGTTTATTCAAATTCACAGTTCCTAAGCTCTAATTTTCTCTGCTATTGATTTGCTCCACAACCTCACACTTTTCCGCGATTTAATTGGCTCAGTTTACTTTAGATTGATATTATCTAATTCAGTGTGATTTTTCTGAAGGCTTAGTAGAGTATTGTTCATGATATGAAAAGAAAAATGTTATATGAATGCAAATTATCCTGTTTAGATGCTTTGCATCAGCCTGCTGCTCGTTAATGTTGCCTATAAGCAAGAATGAATGACATAAACTGTATTTGACAAAAATGTCTTCATGAATTTCTAGAAGTAGTGCTATGAATATACTAAAAATAATGACACTGTCATTGTATTCAGGCTGACAGGCTTGCTAAGAGGCAAGGAATGTTAACTTAGGCTTAGATTTGTTAAAATATTGTATTCTACACAGGGCTTCCTATGTTTGGCTGCTTTGTTGTGCCAGCAGGATGAGCATCTGACAATCTGCAGCAGGTAAAGCCTGTGACCTCAAATATATTGACCTGCACATGCTAATGTTTATTTGGCTACTGGAATCAAGCTCATTTATGCCAAGTTGGTTCAGAGGACTTACACTATATAACACAATGCGTCTATCCAGAACTGTCTACATTCATCTGTCTAAGCTTTAATCATTCACGAGTCTTTCAGACTGTAGGGAATCCTTTTTTTATATTTTTTTCAAGTCTCCAGTTTATAGTGTTTATTTTCTTGCATTAAAAGGATAATATATTTCATATTATGCAGTTTAATTAATTTTAGACAATATAGGCTTCTGAAGAGATTTTACCTAACCAGATTTTTTAATCTGCTTTGATATTTTAAAAAGCACTTTTTTCTTTAATTAAAAAAAATAGTACTTAATTGGCTCATAAACAGCAAAACCAAAACCAACTCCTTTTTAAAAAAAGATTTTATATTCAAATTGCTTACATTTTGCTTCTGCTTTCAAAGACACAGAGAGACAAAAAAGGAAGAGAAAAGGCAATGGTTCATTCTCCTCAGAAGCTCTAATTGAAGCTCTAATTGAATATAAAATGTTCTTTGCAACAAGTTTAATACATATTTGTAAAAAATGTACATATGTTTTAGGTACTGCAATAGAACTATATATTCTGAGCACTTCACCATGATCAATCATTTCTTTACTAATTCCTACTGAGAAATTGGCTGGGAAGCATAAACTTCTTAATTGTGTTTTGGCACATTTATTCTACAATTTTTTAGTATTTTGAGATAGAATAATTTCCTCACTGTATCATCTGAACTCTGCTTATGGTTAAATAATCCTTTCTTTTTTCTAAAACTTTAGCATAGTTTTTGACATTTCCTTATCTATTTCCCTAGGATCCATTTTATGAATGCTAAGAATTCCACTTGTGTCAGAAACAATCTAATTAGATTAAGCTGCAGCTTCAGCATTTACCCATGAAAGATCTTCACTATAAAAGATATGTTTATATTGTATTTCTTCTTTGATAGCACCACTCCTTCTTTGTGGGTTTTTGCAAAACAGTTTTTTTCTTAGAGATATTATCTGTGGCCATTTAGGTTTGTTTTTGCTGTGAGATCTCTTTCTGTTCTGTTTTCTTTTTCTTCTGGATGTATGATGAAGATTTGATATAATTTTTATCTTAGAAAAAACAAAATACTTTCTCTAACTTTAAACCAGATTCTTAACAGCCTTTCCCTCAGTTTGGAGTCTCAAATTACTACTATAACACTGTTTACTGAGATTGTAAACACCTTCCAAAGATCTCTTACTATTCTAAAGGCTTCTTTTAATTCTCTTTTTTGAGTTTCTTACAGAAGACTTATGAAATACAGACCCCACCTTTTTTAAAGATTTAAATTTCCTTAATTGTGTTTTAATTTCTTTTGCACTCTTAGCAGCCATGAATCCCTTATTTAAAACTTTTTTTTTTCCTAATGATTCACTTCTTATTCTCTCTCTGCTGCTCTGATACTTTTTAGTGCCAAATTTTGCTCTAATTTACAAATTATAATTATATTAAATCCTTAATATGATGATGAAATGAGAATTTTTTTTTCCTTTCCTCAGTTAACAACATGAAATTCACTTTAAATAGACTAGGATGATCACAGGTTGTTTTTTTGGTTTGAACAGTCTATTATGTTCAGGTTATTTTAACATTTTTCTTCTCTACAACATTTTTAAACTTCATCAGAATAGACAACATGCATTTTTTAATAATATATATTTAAAGCTATACCATAATCCAAAAATATGACTAGCAAGTGCAGTAATATACATTAAAAAATTTAAACATGAGATTTATCAGAATCACTGAAATAGAAGAGCTTTAATGTGGTTTTTTTTCAAGTCTGATCAAAGATGATTGACCATTATTTATTGGTCTGCAGTTTTGGGTGTGATAGAGAACAGAAAAAAGCTGATCAAAGAAGAGTGCAAGAAAAATGAAACTGTGGAGAGAAAGGGCTAAATTGAATGCACTGATCAAAATTAGACAATGATGAAAATCACGACAAGAGTAAAATAATTTCATATGAAAGTTTCTTTTAAATGATGAGAAATGCTTCAGTTTAGACCTTAACAAGGGATAAAATTCCTTTCTACAATTTGCACTACAGTTCTTAATGGTATATTCTCCTGCTGCCCTGTATACAGGGCTCCCACTGATATTAATAAATGCTCTTTTCATAGAACTATTCAGAATATGAATAGAAATCAAGAAGATAAAAATTTTGCTGTACAGAAGGGTTTCCTGATGTTCAGAGGAAACCTTCTGTGTTTCAGTTTCTGCCTCTGGTCCTTTCACTGGGCACTGCTGAAAAAACCCAGGCTCCATCCTGTTTACACTGCCCCTGCTTCAGATATTTAAATTCATTTAAATCTTTTAAGATCTCTTTCCCCCCAGCCTTCTTCTTTTTGCCAGGGTGAGCAATCACGGCTTAAAAATATCATTTTAAAATATCCAATTAAGGAGCGTTATTAAAGAATTTATAGACCATTAGGCAAATGATTTCTTTGATGTATTTAATTTGAAACTAATGTTGGTCTCAATTCAAAAAATGTATGATATGTTAGTTAACAAAAGAATTGCATTTATGCATGTGTGGTGTATATACATTTAGATCTGAATTAATTTATAGAATTACTATTAAAAAATAGCTCAATTTTAAAAGGAAAAATAAGTGCAATATTGGATTAATTACTTTTAAGGTATTTCAATCTTCATGATCCCTAGCATTTCATATATGATACAAAATACTCAGTAATAACAGCGAAATGGATTTTCAAATATGTATACACAATTTCTTTCAAAGAGCAGATAATTTAAAAATAGTAACATTGCATGTTTGGTAGACAAAGAAGGGGAAAGGAAATACTGAATTTTTAAAATTCAGGCTACCTTAATCTAAACAGACTTGGAGTCTAAAATAGGTGAGAAAGATGGGTTTTTGTTGTTTGGGGGTTTTTCATCCAAACTAAGATAAAAACAATAGCAAAACAGATATTATAGAGAATCCAAATGAATTTCTGCTCTGAGAAAGCAAATAGCTTATTCCAAAGCATAGCAATTAGTGAAAAGCCTTCAACTTCTCATCTAACTTCAGACACAGGCAGTCTGCTTGTCTCTTTGACGTATTGATACAAGGATTTATATATAATCAATACAGAGTAGCAGGAATTTTTAGGCTGTGGTTTATCTCACCTTAAGTAGATATCTTAATTCAGAAGAATCACACAATGCAACTGTATGTTTTCTGTCATTAACTATAAGCAAAAGCTGAGAACAACTAGCTATGATGCAGACTTCTCCCTTTAATTGGATAAACCCCACTCTCACTTCAGCAGGTCTTGGGTCTGGAAGCAAAAACATGGGGTTTTTATAATTGCTTAATGAAATGTATCAATATGCCAAATTAATCCAAAATAATGTGAGAGGGGAAGCAATGCCTATTAACCTGAACAGCAGTAATTCCATTCACTGTAGGACTGATTCTGCTAATTGCCCACTAAGACAAATTGATTTGGGGGTATTGAGCTGACCAGCTTGTATTTAAGTTGACTGAAGTCCTTGGTGCAATAAACTTTCAGTGCAAAACAACAATAAAAGCACTTATTTATTATCCTCAAGTTTCTGAATACAGTTACTTTCAAATGATTCAATAGTTAAGCAAACATACACACTCCCCTTCCCATGCACCCCCTTCCACACACACCCAGGCACACACAGAGATCAGCATAGCAGATCATTAACACCTTCAAAAAGACTGAAAATGCTAAATACGTCTCTTCCTGTGCAAAATATCTGGCACAATCATTCAAATATCTGGTATAAAAATTCTGTTTAATATCTACATCACATTTAAAATACAGCTTTTTATTTAATTTTATCTGCAGAATATTTTCATTTAATTTATTTAAAATTACTTAATTCTCACATGCTATATTCTATGAATATTTTCTTCTAAAAATAGAAAAAAATATATATTTTCAGAATAAAACATTGGTTTATACAATTTTAAACCATAATGATACCGAAGAATTTATTTGTCCCTCACTAAGATGGAATAGGTATTTTAATCAAAGATCATTTACCATGAAATACTTTACATTTTTAAGATGGTTTCAATAAATTTTGATCCTCATTGCTTATTCATGGTAAACAGTATTTTTTCAGTGAATGGAAAATGTGTGTGGTATATCTACATTAGTTAAAACACCAATTAGTACTAATGGCCAGGCTGAACTACAGGAAATAATGTCCTGAATGATATATTGCATTCTTCTTGATCACTTCATGAAATTCTAACATGATAAAGCGTTGAAATACAGAGATTTTCTCTTTGATCGTGTCTCATGTTGAAACCCATCCCATGTATTTTATAATTCTTATCGATTTTAAAATTTGATATCTTCTGCTTAGTTTTCATTAAGCTTTCTGTTACAGTAGTGAAAATCACAGATAAATGCAATTTTGTACAACTTTGAAATTACACCAACAGCTGAGAGAAAACTTGCTCCTATACTTCTTCTATGTTCAAACTTTGTTTCTCTACCATCAAGAGTCATTTGTTGCTGTTCAAAGCCCCATCCAACCTGACCTTGAACACTTTCAGGGATGGTATATCACAACTTCTCTGGGCATCCTGTTCCATTGTTCCAGCACCCCCACAGTAAAAAATTTATTCCTTTTATCTAATATATGTCATAAATAATAAATCTAGGCATATAAACTTTGAGGAAATATTTGAAACTATTTTGATTTTAAACACATTTTATATTAACAACAACTTAGAGAGTACTAAAATATGTTTTTGGGCATTTGAGCTTGACCCTTTATGAACAAGTGCATGAAATTTAAAATTAAAACCAGTAAAATTAAAACTTCTTGCAATTTCCTTTTTCCTCTGATATTTAAAAATGCAAATGTCAAATCCGTGCTTCATAAAAATCTCTCAGACACTCTCAGAAAAAGTTTTAATTTCAGACTAAAATACGGTTTATGTAGAACATTAGTGCTAGTGAAGGTTTTTCAGGAGATGGGGGAACACCTTCTCACTGGATTTGTCTGGACAATATGTTTTATCCAAATTGTTAAATTCATTCCAGGTGTGATATATTCATCATTCTTACTGCACCAGGCCTCAAGATTCTGTGAAAAGCATCCTGTGGACCTTGAACATAGCTCATGTGAAACAGATGAGAGGCGATGGAGAAGTTGAGGGAGAGAATAAAGAGCATATGGCCCAGTACAGGCACCAGAAAGTACTTTTTCATGTGATCCACAGCCTGAACAATTGTCTAGCACCATTTAAAGGCTGTGTTTGACAACCAGGCCTGAAGCAGATCTTCAAAAATATCTTGTAGATTAAAATCCATTTTAAAAAATTACTCTGGCCAGTCACCTTCTTGCTGCTGATAATTCACCCTCCATGCCAGCTGATGAGGCCTAATAATGCTTCTGCAAAAGTATTGTGAAAAAGGTAGGCACATTTTCACAGATGCAGGGGAAAATCCCCTTGGATGATGATTCCTCAGGGAAGTGGAGCAAGTTATGTACCCTTATCTACTGTGCAATATCTAAGCTGGTGAGTTCACCATCTGTCAGCATGACTTTAGAAAACAAATGTTTGATCCTCAAAAAATTATTTCATGTATCTTGTCTACCTGCTTCTTTTCAGCCAATGAATAGGCTATGTTCCATGAGCAAAATGTTTATGGTCACATGTTTCTTTAAACTGTGATAACTCTCTATTTTTTCTAAACCAGACACTGTCCATTCATAATATTCAGATGTCCATGGTAAGGGTGTAATTAAGTTTCATGTTCACTGAGTCAAAAAATATCATTCTCGTTATCTTTTTATTAAATTACTGACATGTAACATCAGTCTTATTTCTGAAAAAAAACCCCCAAAAACCTTAATTTGCTGTTTGCCAAGTATCATCTATGTGATACAAATGCTACTTGATCAATCACACCCACACATTGCCATATGATACTGCTAGTAATGCCTTCACAACCTTTTCTTCATCGTTAGGTATTTTGGCAAAGTGAATGATTAGAACATAAGCAAGGGCATTTGTTCAAGATGTTCCAGAAAGAACTGCAGTCTGTTCTCTTCTTCGCTGCCCATGTTAGCACTGTGCTGTAAAAAAAGAAAGATTACTAGGAAGAGTGTTACTTTTAGTCTAAATTTGTAAATGATATTTGGAATACCCTGT